>NW_026606708.1:600000-1162500 GCF_029890125.1 Rhinichthys klamathensis goyatoka
TTATGAGAGATTTTTTTAAATAGATTTTGGGACACTGACAAAAGCAAAGGAAAAAAATTATGTTTAAATGTGATCTTCACATAACAAAAAGTTATTTTTTACATAAAGTTTAAGTAGGTTAGTTTGAATAAAACTCAATCCCTGCCCATAGTTAATGTAACAACTAACTACCCACTCACTAGCATATGCACATTGCCTTTGTCTCTCACACACTCTTGAACTCACACTCACACACTCCAGCCTCACCCACACAAACGCATCACCTCCTATATACTGATGTATCTACTGTCGTTCATGAGTGAGTGCTTGAAATGAGATAGAGATGTTCCCTGAGGACGAGAGTTTGTTTGAGTGCCTGAGAGTTTGTGTTGGTGGCTCTGAATCTCTTTAATATCCATGAAGGAGGGATGATATTGGGCGAAATAAGAGGAAACAAAACAAGCAGAATGGTGTGATGGTGAACATGGATTACATCTATCTGTGTAATGCTCCGAGCTCTCTCTCATCTGTGTGTCTTAGCCTTGAGGTCAGACGGCTGTCTGAGATGCTGACCTCTCCATGCTCCGGGATTCGAAATGAATGTTTTCTTCTTTTAATAATCATTTCCCTTCAAGGCGGATGGAATTATTACATCCAAATGCAATATTTTATACAGCACTGCAGAACTCAGCAGCTGGTAAAATTTCCACGTAGACAGACAGCCAACCAGACAGAATGAAAATGTTTTTATCCCCGAGGGGAAATTTTGTACAAAACAGCTGTTTGCAAGTGCAAAAACTACACATAAAACAGTGTTTATGTTTAGAGGGTAAATTGATTTTGTTTTGTGAAACTAATTAAAAAAATTGTGTATATATATATACACTCACCGGCCACTTTATTAGGTACACCTGTCCAACTGCTCGTTAACACTTAATTTCTAAGCAGCCAATCACATGGCGGCAACTCAGTGCATTTAGGCATGTAGACATGGTCAAGACAATCTCCTGCAGTTCAAACCGAGCATCAGTATGGGGAAGAAAGTTGATTTGAGTGACTTTGAACGTGGCATGATTGTTGGTGCCAGAAGGGCTGGTCTGAGTATTTCAGAAACTGCTAATCTACTGGGATTTTCACGCACAACCATCTCTAGGGTTTACAGAGAATGGTCCGAAAAAGAAAAAACATCCAGTGAGCGGCAGTTCTGTGGGCGGAAATGCCTTGTTGATGCCAGAGGTCAGAGGAGAATGGCCAGACTGGTTCGAGCTGATAGAAGGGCAACAGTGACTGAAATAACCACTCGTTACAACCGAGGTATGCAGCAAAGCATTTGTGAAGCCACAACACGCACAACCTTGAGGCGGATGGGCTACAACAGCAGAAGACTCCACCGGGTACCACTCATCTCCACTACAAATAGGAAAAAGAGGCTACAATTTGCAAGAGCTCACCAAAATTGAACAGTTGAAGACTGGAAAAATGTTGCCTGGTCTGATGAGTCTCGATTTCTGTTGAGACATTCAGATGTTAGAGTCAGAATTTGGCGTAAACAGAATGAGAACATGGAACCATCATGCCTTGTTACCACTGTGCAGCCTGGTGGTGGTGGTGTAATGGTGTGGGGGATGTTTTCCTGGCACACTTTAGGCCCCTTAGTGCCAATTGGGCATCGTTTAAATGCCACGGCCTACCTGAGCATTGTTTCTGACCATGTCCATCCCTTTATGGCCACCATGTACCCATCCTCTGATGGCTACTTCCACCATGTCACAAAGCTCTAATCATTTCAAATTGGTTTCTTGAACATGACAATGAGTTCACTGTACTAAAATGGCCTCCACAGTCACCAGATCTCAACCCAATAGAGCATCTTTGGGATGTGGTGGAACGGGAGATTCGCATCATGGATGTGCAGCCGACAAATCTGCGGCAACTGTGTGATGCCATCATGTCAATATGGACCAAACTCCCTGAGGAATGCTTCCAGCACCTTGTTGAATCTATGCCACGAAGAATTGAGGCAGTTCTGAAGGCAAAAGGGGGTCCAACCCGTTACTAGCATGGGGTACCTAATAAAGTGGCCGGTGAGTGTATATTAGATAATTTAAGTTTATTTGTATGATGGCATAACATCCGATCCTACAATATCATGTGACATAATCAAATCAAGTTCTGTTTGTATTCTGTAACAGCAAATAATCAACTAAAAGAATAAGCTATATTTGGAAAGTCTGATTTCCCCAGTATTTATTGTTGATATTTTGAATGTAAATCAATGTAGCAATGGCCCTTTGAATATTTTTAATAATCTACAGTCAATGTAAGGAAAAGTGTACTTATGTGTGCTTATACAGGTACTCTGGCTTCATGATGGGACTAAGGGCATACCTAAAACAAATTTTCAAATGCATTATTCAGTGCTATTTACAGCGATGAGCAGCCAGGACGAGCAATTCAGTGCAATCAAAATCTATTCATACTGATTATTTGCACTGACAAAGGTTAAACCTATTAATTACAACCAATGAACTCTACATCATCTCTTTTATGAAAGGCAATGGTGTACTTCATTCTCAATTACAGCATGTGAATGTGTGCAGACGTGTGTGACCTGTTGCCTGCTGACTGACTGATCAGTGTTTTTTTTTTCTCATCTTTGTAATGGAGATGTGAATTTCCCTCAAATGTGCTTGTTTCCTGCAGCTGGCACAGCTCTATTTTTAACCACAATCCTCTGCAATTAAAGGGACAGTTCACCAAAAAATAAAAAAAATCTGTCATTATTTAATCACTCTTACTTCATGACTTTCTTTAATCAGTGAAATACAAAGGAGATTTTCTGAAGAATGAACTTCATGGTCACTTTTTTTCTTTTTGGGTTCATTTAATTAAATCACTGTAATCATGTACAATTCAGATTTATCAATAGATTTTTACATAAATGGAACTGATATAAGTATCTACACTACCATTAAAAAGTTTGGGGTCAGTAAGATTTTTTAATTAATACTTATGTTCAGCAAAGATGCATTATCAAAAGTGACCGTAATGACATTTATAATGAAGGTTTCTGTTTCAAATAAATGCTGTTCTTTTAAACTTTGTATTCATCAAAGAATTATTTTCCACAAAAATATTAAGCAACACAACTGTTTAACATTGATACTAATAAGAAATGTTTCTTAAGCACCCAAATCCCCATATTAGAGTGATTTCTAATTGGTATTGATGTATTGATGCTGTATTGAGTATTCTATCGAGTATTGATGCTGATAATTCAACTTTGTCATCACAGGAATATATTAAATAGATAAATAAATTACAGTAATTAAAGTAAAAAACAGTTATTTTAAATTGCATTTCATAATATTACTGTTATACTGTGTTTTGGACCACATAAATGCAGCCTCGGTATAAGCATAAAAGTAGTGCATTTAAACAGTAGTGTTTAGAAAGTAAATCTTAATTTTATCTTATTTGAAAACTGGAATTTCATTTACTGGATGAGCATCAATGACTCCATATCTGTCTGGAGTATATAATAATGATGATGATGATGATGATGATCATCATGTTAATAACCTTTCATAAATATCACACATTTAACAATGCTTGCACATTTTGAAATGAGCTGTAGTTCGACATATCACTTCACTTGATAGTCTTTTTTCATCATATTCAGAGAGAGTATAGGTGAAGCTGGGGTTATTTCTATGGTTAATTTCACTGTAAATGTCTTGAAGTGTAACGTAAATCGCAGAGAGGACACGGCCTCTGATCCTCAGCGCCAAATGAGAAAGAATCACTTTTCTAAGAGTCACATTATTAAGCAGCTCTGGTATAAAATGCTTAAACTGTTTTTCCCAGCTATTACAGAGTTATTTATAGTTCCCATCGGAAACAAAGAATTTGGAGAAACATGACTAATCAGAATAATAAATCTCTCATTTACTGTCACATAATGAGATGCTGATAGGAGAACAAAACCTACTGTTATGAGACAGACAGACACAGAGGAAGAGACAGGAGAGTGTTGAGGGAAAGATTTCCACCACACATTCAGTTATAATTCACTCTGTTTGTTGTTTATTTATTTTTCGACAGAAAGAAATTACTCATGTTTTTGTGCTGAAATACCACACGCTAAAATGTTGAGTGAACTTGTCATTTAGCGTTGGATAGATAAGACAGACTGAAGTTGAGTTTTGTGTATTAGGCTTTTCTCATCCTGGCAGCTCTACGCAGTAAGTAAATAATTAGCAGCTTTGAAAAGTCTATTAACAAGCTTAACAAGGGCCTCTGTGGTTGAATTCCACCCTCCCATGGTTGCTAAAATTTAAAGCCTGTTTTAAGACACAGGATTATTTAGAAACATTAGCATGAGGGGAGCTGGCATGACCAACCCTACTGACTTAATAAAGTGAATCTCCCCTCTGGCAAAAAATAATGGATTTTGTCCACAAGGTTGAACTTTGGTTCCCAAACCCCTGTGGTTGTTCCGCTTGTGGATTGAATGTCTGATCTATTGAGTGTAGTGTGAGCATTGGTAAGGAGATTTTGATGAAAGTTATATTACTCATAGTTTGATCTTTCAAAAAGCTTTGCATGATCTTGGATGTATAATTTGTCTAATTCTCATGTTCTTGTATGTATAATTTGTCTAATCAATTAGTTTAATTCTCCTAAAAACATGTATTCGGAAAAATAAATGGGCACAAGTTTACTAACGGTATAAAAATTTATGTGGCATAGGTGATTTGCATCTGCTGATTAGAAATATTTGAGTTCTGACTTTTGATTGCTGGCTTTGTTATCTTGGCAAATCTTGGTTATGTTGGTATTGTCACGCAGGTCGTGGTAGTTAGTAAAAGCACGACGCAG
This sequence comes from Rhinichthys klamathensis goyatoka, assembly GCF_029890125.1. Lineage (NCBI taxonomy): Eukaryota > Metazoa > Chordata > Actinopteri > Cypriniformes > Leuciscidae > Rhinichthys > Rhinichthys klamathensis. The sequence continues at coordinate 604,861 of NW_026606708.1, forward strand.
AATATCAAACAATAACTACTTAAATGAACAGAGAGAATACACAGGAGTATGCACAGAGACATATCACACTATTGGCGCTTTTCCACTGCATAGTACGGTACGGTTCGGTACGGTTCGGTACGGTTCGGTACGGCACGCTTTGGCGCTTTTCCACTGCATAGTACGGTACGGTTCGGTTCGGTACGGCTCACTTGTGGTGCTTTTCCACTGCATGGTACGGTACGGTACGGCTCGCTTCGGCTCGCTTTAAATGGTACCTGGTCTGTTGAGGTTCCAAGCGTACCGTACCGGTACTAAAATGTGACGTAAAAACACGGCAGATCACTGATTGGTCAGACAGAATCGTCACTACCAGCGTCATTGGATTTGCGACACGAGACACTAAACCCGCTAGATTTAAATAACCAGTAGACAACAGCCAACGCGGTAGCATCTGTTTTTTACTTTCTTGGAAAAAAAAAGAGATCAAAACTTTAAAAAAGAAATGGCTGAATCGTGGTCAGTGGACGAGGTGCAGACGTTCCTCTCGTTGGTTGCCGAGGAGCGGATCCAGCGAGAGCTGGATGGGGCAAAACGGAATGAAAAAGTGTTCCAAGAAGTAGCTCAGCTCTTAGCCGCACACGGCTATCACCGGACCTACAAACAGTGTAGGGACAAAATAACGATCAGTCCCACCCACTTTGAAGTGGTACTAACTGCGGTGGAAAAGCAACCGAGCTAAAGCGAACCGAACCGTGCCGTACCGAGTCGAGTCGTACCACGCAGTGGAAAAGCGAAGCGAGCCGAACCGTTCCGCGCCGAGTCGAACCGTACCGAGCCGAACCGAGCCGTACCATGCAGTGGAAAAGCGCCATAAGTGGCTGTTTACACGACACTGTTTTCAACTTAAAACTTAAAACTTTGTATGCGTTTTGGTCGTTCGTTTACACGACAACAGAGTTTTGGGTGCCTGAAAACGCAAACTTTTAAAAACGGGTTTCAAAGTGCAAGGTTTTGAAAACGGTCTCCGTGTAAACAACAAAAACACGAATCTCTGAAGACGATGACGTCATGCACATGCGTATTACGTGTTAAGTGTTTCATCGCCATCTAATGGCCTGGCAGCAGAATACAGCGTTTTAGTTGTTTTCGTGGATCCGTATGAATGGGGATTGTTCTGACAATGTCTGTATGCGGAAAACTCAAAGGAAAAACTTCTCAATTTTAAGCATATCTTTGTCGTGTAAACGTACCCTAACTTCTCAAATGAAAGATGAGAACCGACAATGAACTGAACAAAACAGAGTATAAATACACAGTAGGGATGTGATGGTGAGGATATTTTTCCCACCGGTTAATCGACGTGTGACAACACCGGTAATACCGGTATCACCGGCGGGGGCTTTTAAAATCGCTAATTTAAAGGCAAACGTAAAATGCGCGCGTTTGCATGGGCATTCAGAATGGTGCGGTCGTGCGGAGCAGCACTGTTTTGTTATTGTGCCCTGAATTGGCGCTAATTTTAAAACGAAACTAACATGTGCACGGCCGCACATGTCAACTTAACATAACATAAAAAATAAAAATAAAATTAAAAAAAAAATTAAAAAAAATCCTTTCCTCTAAATCCTCGCTTGCCTGGCTTATGCTACTCCGAGCTATGTCTGAACTTTGTATTTTGAGCACTTCTTGCGTTGTTTTTGCCTCTTCACGATGACTCGCTTGGTTTAGTCCTCAGTTGTAAGTCGCTTTGGATAAAAGCGTCTGCTAAATGACTAAATGTAAATGTAAATGCAACCGGAGCGGAGCGAGCAGAACAGAGCGAGAATTTTTCCATAGGAATAAACTGAAAACGCTCGCTCTGTTCTGCTCGCTCCGCTCCCGTTGACACGTGTGGCCGTGCACATTTTAGTTTCGTTTTAAAATTAGCGCCAATTCGGGGCGGATTACTTTTTTTTACTTTTCATTAGCCTTGTAACACACATCAACTTGATGCAACCTGGACACATCATCAGTGATGTTACCTGGGGTCACGAAGTGTTTCGGGTCTTTCAAGCGTCATACACTCTCACCCAGGCGACCCAGCTGGGGTTGATCAGGCCCCAACTTGTGTCCAGGTAGCCCTACCCCATCCATGGTTCTCCTCTCCTTATCCACAGCCACCTTCAGGCAACTTCTGCTGACTCCGTGACCTCTTTGCTAGCCCTTCGCTTACTGGCCCCTATGATGCCCAGGATGTTGTAGGCCCTGCAGAGAGACTGGCCAGCAAACCCTCTGCATCCCACCTCAATGAGCTCACACCGCGCTCGCCATCCATTGTTCCGGCATTCCGCCACTAGCTTTGCATATTTTGCCCCCTTCCTCTCATTGGCCTCCTCGATGCGGTCCTCCCAGGGTACGGTGAGTTCCAGGAGAACGATCTGCTTGGAGGTCTCTGAGATGAGTAACATGTCAGGCCACAGCGTTGTGGTGACGACAGTTTCTGGGAATTTCAGTTGCTTCTCCAGGTCAACTTTCAACTCCCAGTCTTGTGCTGTTGCTAGCAGGCCAGATGAGGTGGCCCTGGCAGCTAATGGTGGCTTCTCCCCAGCCCGGACGAAAGCAATGGTGTTCTTAACTGGGCGGAGGCGCTTGCAGTGGCCAATTCCACAGCTAATGGTATTCGCTATAGCCTTCAGGACTTGGTCATGGCGCCAACGGTAGCGCCCCTCACCCAGTGCCTTCGAACAGCAGCTGAGGATGTGCTCCAGGGTCCCCCTCTTCAGGCAGAGGTTGCAGGCTGGTGACTTCACCAATCCCCAGCTGAACAGGTTGGATGGGCTCGGTAGTACATTGTAGACAGCCTGGATCGGGAACCGTATGCGATGGGGTTCTGCTTTCCACAGCTCTGCCCATGAGACCTTGCGGTACACTGCATGCTCCCATCTTGTCCAGGCTACCTGCTGCCGCATTCCAACCATCCTGCTGGCCCGCTCCTCTCTACTGCTGCCCGCACCTCCTGCTGCACCAGTGATCTCCTGTCCTTCCCCTGTGCCTTGTTGTAGCGAGATGTTGTGCAGCTACCCTGGCCACCTCTTCCATGAGTCACTGCTCCTACCAGTGCCCTGTGCTGTAGCCGCGATTCAGCCACATTCACCACCTCTGCTGCCCTCCACCTCCGCCCTGTCCTCACCTCGATCCCAGCCTGGGAGACCTTCGGGTCCTGTGACTTTCTGTATTGCAGCACCTCCCTGGCACGGCCCACCTTGAACTCCTCATTCAGGCTTCTGATAGGGAGCTTCAGCTTATTGTTCTGGCCAAACAAGGCGATGCTGCTCAGGCTTCGAGGTAGACCCAGCCACTTCCGTAGAAACCTGCTGACTCTCCTCTCAAAGCCCTCGATGGTGGAGATTGGAACCTCATAAATCAGGAGGGGCCACAGAATCTATGGGAGGATGCCATGTTGGTAAATCCAAGCCTTAATCTTGCCAGGTAGACCTGACTTGTCCACTGCGGCTAGCCAGCCTTCCAGTTCAAGGTTGGTTGCACGGATGGCTGCCGTGTCTTTCAGGCTGCAGTCGAACACCTTTCCCAAGCTCTTCGCTAGTTTCTCAGTGATTGATGGTATCTGGGTCATGCCAAGTGTGAAGTGGAACTTGTTGGTAACCTTTCCTTTCTTCAACACCAGAGATCTGGACTTTGTTAGCTTGAAGCACATGCGGGCCCAGGTGGTCATCTCTTCCAGGCCCTTCAGGATCCACCTGGCCCCTGGGACGTGTGGTGTTGTCACCGTCAGATCGTCCATGAAAGCCTTAATGGGCGGCTGGCGGACACCGGACTTGGTGAGGGGACCTCTGCACTGGACCTCTGTAGCCTTCACCAGCAAATTCATGGCGAGTGCGAATAATATCACTGAAATCGTACACCCAGTGATAATACCCTTCTCGAGCCTGTGCCAGTCTGATGTTGTAGACCCTGCAGAGACTCTCAGACTGACACTGTCGTAGTAGTCCAGAATGAGGTCTCTAAACTTGTCTGGGATGTGGTGCTGGCGCTGAGCCTCCTCAGCCAGTTTGTGGGGTATGGACCCATAGACGTTTGTGAGGTCCAACCACAGCACCACCAGGTCCCCCTTGTTCTCCCGGGCTTCCCTGATCAGCTGTGTGACCATGCCTGTGTGCTCAAGACACCCCGGCACCTTCGGGATCCCTCCTTTCTGGACCGAAGTGTCAATATACGAGTTCCTTAGGAGGTAGCCGGTCAGCCGCCTAGCAACGATGCTGACGAATATCTTTCCCTCAACATTGAGCAGCGAGATGTTTCTGAACTGGTCGATTGTCTTCGACTCTTCCTCCTTTGGAATCCACACCCCTTCTGCAAACCGCCACTGCTGAGCAACCTTTCCCCTCCTCCATATAACCTTCAGGATCTTCCAGAGCCTGGGTTGTAGCTTCGGGCAGTTCGTATAAACCCTGTAAGGTACCCCACTAGGTCCTGGGGCTAAGCTTGCTCTGGCCTTTTTTATCACCTCCTGGATCTCCTTCCAGCTGGGCTCCTTCCCGTCGAAGTCCAGAGTTGGTACAGGTGGATCAATCAGGTACTGGCAGTGGCCCAGATCTTGCTCCCTGGATCTGTCACAGAAGGTGTCTCTGAGGTGGCGGTCAATCTCAGCTTGGGAGCAGGTGAGCTGGCCACTCCGCTTCTTCCCAAGTAGCTGCTTTGTAAATCCAAAGGGATTCGCTATAAAGGAAGCCCGCTTCCTGGCCCTCTCTTTCCTCCTTCTCCTGTGCCACTCCGCTCTCCTCAGAGTCATAAGCTTCTTGCGGAGGATGACGCGCAGATCTACAAGAGGACCCCTCTCCTCCTCCCTCGCCTCCTTGAACCTCCTCCTCAGGCTCTTCAGCTCCTGCCTAAGCTGGTAGATCTTGTTCGCCCTGTTGTTCATGATGTAGGGGAGGTTCACTGCTTTTTTTCTCCTCCAGCCCAAATCTCTCAGCTGCTAGGCTGATGATGATGGTGGTCATTGTCTGGAGGCGTCGATCGGCATCACCCTAGGCTATTGTTTCCAAGATGATGTCGGCGTCTTCATCAAACTGGAGCCACACCTTCTCCTTGTTAGCTTGGGGCCATTTTACCCGACGATGTTCTGATGTTCTGCATGGGTTCAGAACTTGTGTCACTTGGAGGTTCTGGGCACTGTGGTTTGGCTCCGGGCCTAGCTCCTCCTGCGTCTCACCAGGGGTGTTCCCTGAGCGCTGTGATGCAGGTGCCGTCCGCACACATCTCATCTTGGCCTGATGGATATTATTCTTAATGAAAAACACAACAAGAAAACAGTGAAATGACAAATTCTCTTAAATAGGCACTTTTACATTTCGCTTTGACACCAAATATTCCGCAGTCACCTTGTCAGTCAGCTCCTCACTCTCGTGATGAATGAAACCTGACTCCTGTTGCTGATCTGTGCGGCGACTCTCGTCCGGCTAACGATTTATTAAGCAGACATGTTCAACTGAACTAAATGATTTTATTTAAAAAAAAATCAAATCGACAGTGGGGGGCGGTGCCGCGGTGGGCAAGAGATGTAACCGGTGTTGCTTCTGAACACCGGTAACACAGACTATCGTAGCAGGCCTAAGGGAAACTTAATAATAGACAGTTGAATGTAATCAGTAACCAAGAAGACTAACCAGGGGTATGTTTACACGACAACGATATGCTTAAAACGGAGAAGTTTTTCCTTTTTAGTTTTCCGCGTACAGACGACACCATTGTCAAAACAATCCCAATCCCCATCCGCGTAAACGACTAAAAACGCTGTATTCTGCTGCCAGGCCATTAGATGGCGATGAAACACTGAACACATAATAGGCATGTGCATGACGTCATCGTCTTCATAGATTCGTGTTTTTGTTGTTTACACAGAGACCGTTTTCAAAACCTTGCACTTTGAAACCCGTTTTCAAAAGTTTGCGTTTTCAGGCACCCAAAACACCATTGCCGTGTAAACGAATGGCCAAAACGCATAAAAAGTTTTACGTTTTTAGTTGAAAACAGTGTTGTGTAAACGTAGGATGTAATCAAGACTAAACTGAACTGAAGCACAAAAAAATAGGCAAAACAATCCTGACAGGTATCTTGGCACAGTTTATGACTTTGAGATCTAATGAAACTAAACAGACTGAGTTACAAATATAAACGTAAAATAGACTAAAATTAGCTTGTACAATAAATACCATTAAAAGAAAGAATCTGTTTTATGGGCTGATAATCAATTTGGTACCAATATAATTAATTTCTAATTTTAAAGTGATTTTTCTTTTGTATGGGGAGATTTTCATTTACTGCTAAATTAATAAATGTATATTAAAAGAGAAAAAAAATTAAATGAGAAAAAAAATTATTTAATTGAATGTTAAAGATCTTTCAGAAACTCAGAATCACAAGTTGGTTTTGATTAATGATTGATCTGGGTTATGATCTGTGTGTGAGAAAGAGATCGATACAGGTGTGGATAATGTAACTGTAATTAATATTAGGCTTTGTTTGATTGGATTAGTGCATTGCTTGTGTGAGAGGTTGTATTGATTATTCAGAGCTCTGAATGATACACGAGTTAATAATCCTGATGAGAGAAACCCATCAGCTACCACAAGATATAGACCAAAAAAGGAAATAAACATGACACTGAAAGCTCATACCTTGTTTAAACCCAATTGACTTTCAGAAGCAAAACTTTTCAATCTACAGAACAGAAACCATATATATATACACAAACAGGTAAATTTAGGTTCTCATTTAGATATGCATCATTATGCATCTCAGACATATTGTGGTATATACTGTAGTCTACACAATGGTAGATGGAGCATTGAACATTGATTCAAAAAAGTCTTACCAATCAAATCAAAGTTATATTCCTGCAGAGAAGATTGTTTTCATCACATTTTTTCGCACGTAGTTTGTGATGATGGGGTATGGAATTTTAAGAAACACTCTGCAACTGCTTTTTTTCTGTCTCAAACTGAGAAGCTGTTCCCTTGAGGAATGACATCCCAAGGGATGTTCAAATGCGGTGTGAAACGTTGCTTTAAACATTTTTTAAAGCTGCCTATATAGACTGAATTTTAGCCACCATATGTGAGCTGTTATGAAGCATATGGCAGCTTTTCCAAACTAAAGCAAGTAAATTGAAGGATACCTAGTTTTTGGCTAAATTTGAGGCACCATTACGTCTCCTTTGTGGAAAAGGTAATCATGCAGTGTTTTGCAGTAGATTCAGAAGGGGAAAAAAACTGTTTAGTTGACAGAGCTGAAAGAAATGTTTATATATAAATGTCAGTATACTGTTATATTCGAAAGGGGCCAAAAAGGGGGGGGGGGGGGGGGGGGGATCCTGTTTATTTAAAGGGATTGTATTATAATTTTTATATAAAAAATTTATTATTTTCTTTATTATATGGATTTCTATTATTATTATTTAAATATTTTTTCCTGATGTCTAAATATATTTTAAATATTTTTGTTTTTCGTGACCATTTTTGTGTTGATGCATCTGTTTTATGAAATTTGTTGAATAATTATTCTCAGATTTTTTTCTGTTTCATACGTTCTGTTGCTTTTGCTTTTTCTCATGTTATTGTCATATTTGCAAAAAGATAGTCTTCTGAAAATTGTTTTAATAAATAAGGTCAAAAATACACAAATGGTTCACAGGAAAAAACAATTCAAATCTGCTAAAATTACAAGTTTTTAGTAAAAGTAAAATTAAAAGTACGAGTTTTCTATGTTAATGAAATGTTGACTTTTAAGAACACATGCAGATAGATAGATAGATAGATAGATAGATAGATAGATAGATAGATAGATAGATAGATAGATAGATAGATAGATAGATAGATAGATAGATAGATAGATAGATAGATAGATAGATAGATAGATAGATAGATAGATAGATAGATAGATAGATAGATAGATAGATAGATAGATCTTTAAAGTTATCAATACCTTTTAAAGACATGAAAATATGTCTGAAGCAGTTGAGCATTGATGTTGAGTCATTTACATCATAATACATATTTATAGATTCCGTCTGCTGGAGCTGAAGATTTTTTTTTAGCAGAGAAAATATTAAAGGTCCAACTTTAAATCAACTCTCAAGAGAGAAACCTGCTCTGAAAAAAATGAGCTCTGAGGAACGACTAATGAGATTCGAAGTGGTTAAAGTGCAAAGAGCTTAATATTCCTCACATGCATCTTAAATGATGTTTTCACTTAAACCAGGGTTGTTTCTTGAACAAAAATGTAGGGAGGAAGGAAAACTGGATATTTTTAGAAAATTTTAGAAACATTGCAAAACACTGATTCCACAATGTTTTTGAAACATAAATTTGTTAGGTGGGTAACTTGATTGTATAAGATAACAAAATATTCTTTGTACTTTTTCTATAACCACGCTGCCTCTGAAAGAGATTGTTGATATGTTAGAAGTGTGTTTTGTGAGTGTGTCATCCAATAATGAGTCTATTGATTTGATTGACCGGCATTAGTGGATGTAACAGGGTTTTAGGGTTTTATGATTAATTGGGGAGAAAATCACCTTGTGAGTTCAGAAAGAAACAGAGGAGGGGGGTAAGGAGAGAGTGAAAGAGACGTTTAATGGACTTGGGACATGATTATTGATTAGCTACCCTGCAGCTAAATTAATTTTTCCAATCTAGCATTAATTAACAGAAATTCCCCAGTGAGAGCAGCATGTGTAAGTGTAGTGAGAAGGCCTCTGGACTAATCTAGGGATTTACACACACAAACGCACACACGCACACGACTTCCTTCATTGGATGAAAAAAAGAGAGGAAAAAAGTTATGGCAATATCTTTTGACACCCTTTCATTTGAGGGTTGTTCCTGAAATATGGTGACATACAAAATGTTTAGATAAGGTTTGGGTTCAGTTTTCTTACTTAGTTTTTTTATATTACACAAAAATATGTCAAAATATCCATCTTAGGGACTTTTTTTAACTTAAACGCATTCAGAATCCATGATGGAATTTGCAAGCGGAAAGACTGAACTCACATTCTTTTTAACAGTAATAAAGTTCTCAAATGTAGAACCTGTTCAGACAGAATGCGATTTCAGATGATGAGTAGAGAAAGGCCAGAGGAAAGGACAGCTGAAGGCCCGTACAAAAAAAGAGGTGCAAACTCTGGCCAAAAGTCATGTTTAGAAAGGTGCAATATTATGTGAATATTTTCAATATTCTGTCTGAAAAGATAATTTTCACATGGTCTGTGAGAAATGTGGAGAGGGAAGGTTCAGACTAGAATATACTTTATAGTACATCGAAATAAATTAGTTTAGAGTTTGCTGAATTTTAAAAAGAATAATTTTCATCTTTTTTATTGCTTCTATTCAAGAAAAGCGGACAAACAGACAAGTTTGACGTATCAAATCAAGTATCATCAATTTGTTTAATTATTTAATTAATAGAACACTGATCTGTATGCATTCATGTAGGTTTTATTTTTATTCAGGCTTTCTAGAGTTAAAATAATATGCACAACAAAATATTAAAATAATTTGAATGACTAAAAAGTCAAGAGAATGATGCTTGTTAGGGGTGGTTCTAGAGCCCCTGTCTGTCGTCTCAGCCCCCCTAAAACTATAATTACCTGTCTGAATGATCAAGCCAGTGCTGCTTCCTCAAGAAAGTTTAGCATTTGCAAGTGATTTTGAAGCCGTTTAAGTTATTTTAAGCCATTCGAAAGAGAACTCAATGCGGTATTCGTGCGCTGTGATTGATCGTTATAGTGCGCGCAGACACCTGAACCGCACACAGAATGTGCCTCTTAAACGGAAACCGAATTGAGTTTGCGTAATAATATACAATCGTGCAAATACACAGAAAATTCAAAATGCCCGTCTTGACAAGTATCCACAAACACAGTCTTAAGTGAATGTAAACAGTTACGAAAATATCGGATATGTGTCAATATAATGGATCCGTGCATTAGGTCTTAAAGTGACAGCAGCCTCATATGTTTCCTATGTTAATAATGTTATTCAAACAACAAAATAAAAATAGAGAATCACTTACTGCTCCTAAATAAATAACTTCTGTAGCTGTGATTGGTAATAAAAAGAAAATCCTTAGTGTAATCCTTGTTTTGTATCTAGTTAACTGTAATATTTGTTTAATAATAATATATGATGAAAAATTCCTGACAACTACTGTTTCCTGTCAAACAGTAGTCTACATGTGTACAAATTTGAACTGTACTGCAGAAAGACTGGTATCATTATATCATTTATAAATTGTTTGTATTGACTAGGTACCAATTAACGTCTAGGCTACTTTTGACTTATATAGTGATGCCGATTTATAGAGGAACACTTGTTCATATTTTCTTCAGAGCCTGAAATACTGTCTGTGATGCCCTAATAAAAATTTCACTGTGAAAGAATGAAACCAAGACGAGTGCCACTTACAGAACACACTTCACATGCAAACACAAGACAGTACAGACAGAGTTACGTGTCACTGAGAGTTCATCTCTGTCGCAGCCACCCGGTTACGCCCCTCGCTGTGTTCGTCAATAGCTTTTAATTAGTGAGAGTGATTAGACTACGTCCGAGCGAGAAAGAAGGTGAAGCTACTAATTTATCACTCTAGCATGCAGATCAATCACAGTGAGAGTGATTAGTGTTCCTGTCATCCTTCATTATTCTGCTGAGAATTTCTCATTAATCGATCACGTCCCCCCTAAAAACCCTCCACAAAAGAGGTCAGATCTGACGCCCAAGGCTCGACCCCACAGGAGAATGGAGAGATGAAAGAATAGGAAAGAAGAAAACGAGATAATCAGCAAGTCTTTTGTATTTGAAATGAGACGTCACGTTCAGCTGCAATAAGCAGGATATTGAGTGATGTGTGTTCAGTTGAGCCTGTGACTCAGATTCACAGGTGATCAATCTCTGAAGCATCACTGATCACTAAAACTGATTCACTTTAAGAGAAATGTGCTTTGAATGTCACCCAATCCCTATCTATCTATCTATCTATCTATCTATCTATCTATCTATCTATCTATCTATCTATCTATCTATCTATATAGTTCTCTGTCTTTCTATCTATCTATCTATCTATATTAGTTCTCTGTCTTTCTATCTATCTGTCTATCTGTCTGTCTATCTGTCTGTCTGTCTGTCTGTCTGTCTGTCTGTTTCAGCTTGGTACTTTTAGTTAGTTACTCCCCAACACTGTGGGGAAGTTACTCCCCAACACAAATGGAAACACTCATGAAGTTTTAGAAGAGCAGATCTAGTTAGTTACTCCCCAACACTGTTAGTTAGTTACTCCCCAACACAAATGGAAACACTCATGAAGTTTTAGAAGATCTCAGCAGGAGAAACCTAAAATAATGTACCTTACTGTAATAAAGCGGGATAGTTTCTGATCTCTGGCAGCGAGTCCTTGTAGCTGGTATATATATTGTTCATACGCACAGAGCTGTTCTCATAGTCTGTTTCTCCACAACTCCAGGATGCAGTGCTCCAACAGCAATAGGGAATTCTGGGTAGGTGAGAAATGCAGGTCTGATTGGATATTGATCCAGCTTGGAACATCATCGTGTGGCAGCAAACAGCAAATACACTATGATATGTCTCTCTCTCTCTCTCTCTCTCTCTCTCTCTCTCTCTCTCTCTCTCTCTCTCTCTCTCTCTCTCTCTCTCTCTCTCTCTCTCTCTCTCTCTCTCTCTCTCTCTCTCTCTCTCTCTCTCTCTCACACACACACACACACACACACACTCTCTCACTCTCTCACACACACACACACACACACACACACACTTCCTGCATCATATCAGAAGTGTGAGATTCAAACACAATGGGAGCTTTTGATAAGTCCCACAGCAGAAAATGCTGTCAGTGGAGCATCATTTGTGAATGTATTAGCAGCCTTAACCTATGCCCAATTTTTTAAAAAAAAATTCTCAACTTTTGATTTTATTTTAATCCATTCAGCCATAAATAAATCAGAGAACAGAAAATGTTTTAAATAATTCTGATTTATCAGAGCTGACAGCACATATACTGTAGATCAATGCTGTTTGTGCTCATTGTTTCCTGATACTCAGACAGGTGGAGCTGACTGTCTGGGGTCTATGTCTATGCTTTATAAAGATCCTAATATTCCATCATTTCTATGATTGGAGATCTTTCTGTTGTGTAATGCTCCCCCATGGTACTGAACAAAACTTCTTTTTTAGCCAGAGATGCTTTTGGCCTGCTCACAGCACATCTGATCCTCCAAAAAATTATATTATAAACAGAGAGAGAGAGAGAGCGATTACAGCACAGGTGTGTCCAGATGGCCAGAGCGATGCTCTAAAATTTGATTGGTCACCAAGTCAAGTCAAAGGCGGGACCTTCAGTAAAACTGAAGCTTATCATGTCTATGAAATCTATTTTTTATTAAGAACAGTTTGCTGTCGCCATAATTCTTTAACTTATACCACCGGCTCCAACTCAGAAAATAAATGACTATAAGGTGGTGTTATATTGTAATATGTGTGCTCAACTTATCAATGCAAGCATTCAGACATGAATTGCTTCAGACATATTAAATTACATTTTTATATTTTTGTTTTTATATTTTTCATTATTTATTATTTTTAGGTCACCTGACAATTTTATTTTTTTCTTATTATTATTATTATTAAAGTTGGATAATTCTGTCTGGGGTTCACCAGGCTCTCTCACCACCACCATTCAATGATCCCAGTCACCTGGGATCTAATCACTGACACCTGTCACTCATTTACTCATCTCATCAGCCACCACATATAAGCACACACCTCAGTTCACTCGATGTCTGGCCTTGAACTGGGACAAAGACCTGTGATCGTCACCTGTGATCGTCACCTGTGATCGTCACCTGTGATCGTCACCTGTGATCGTCACCTGTGATCGTCACCTGTGATCGTCACCTGTGATCGTCACCTGTGATCGTCACCTGTGATCGTCACCTGTGATCTGGTTTCTGTGATCTGGTTTCTGTGATCTGGTTTCTGTGATCTGGTTTCTGTGATTCTTCTCTTGTGGACTGAAGAGATGCTTGCTTGTGCTCATCTCCTTCGTCTACCTGCTTAGATGTGTGCTTCAACAATCCTCCCTGCCATCTGCTCCTTCTGTCAATCACCTGTACGAGTCATTTCATTATCATCTGCATATCATCCACAAACTAGATATCTACTCACCTGTTTAACTCTACTTCAGTTTGTACATTCAGTAAAGCTTGTGTGGATTCACTTACCTCCCTGTCAAGTGTGTTTATCCTGACAAATGCTTCATGCCATCTTTTCTCCATATGGGTCAGTCCATTTAGAAAGGTCTGGATATCCGAACAAGAACATGGTTTGTATAACATTAGCAACACATTATTAGCTGTTTGATAGTCAAGCCAAAGGCTAATTATATTAATTACAGCTATGTGTCCGAAGAGGTACACTGTAAAAAGTGATCAGTTGACATAACTTTAAAAAAGCAAGGAAACCTGTTGCATTTAAATTGAGTAAATAAACCATACGTAATTGAAAAAAATAAGTTATGTGGAATTGTCAAGTTCACATAACTTAATTTTTTTAATTACACATTAAGTGTATTACTTAATGTTTTAAGGCAATTGGTTTCCTCACTTTTTTTAAGTTAAGTCAACTGATCACTTTTTACAGTGTAGAGAGCGATACATAAAATGCATTACCATTCTAATACATCAACTTGTTTATGAGTTGAGCGAGTGGATCTCTGAGCTGGTGTGAGTGAGTGGACGCGGGGCTCATTTGCATTTTCATGTATTCTTGTATACTAAATAAAGCAAGGGTGTAGAGTTACATTCAAGCTATTTTAACTGTCACCCCCTTTTTGAGAATAGATGTTAAAATGCACTATCCAAACTTAAATGGTTGTAATTCAAGAATGCTTTGGAATATAGACCTAAACATTTATTATTTTACACTGGATGACTAGAAATTTTTGGCAGAAGAGGAAAAATTGGATCGGGACATGACAAGGGCTCAAAACAGTATCACCATAATGTAGATACAACGTCAAGTGTGTTCTAACTGCTTGTACAGCTCCAACACTTTTTTTTTAACATGAACTCAAATGTAAGACAAGAGAATCTACTGGGAGAAACGATCCTAAACACAGCACATCCCGCAGGTGTCTTCTATAGCTGATATCCAGACATGAGGGACTTCCTGGTATGTTTGGAACATCAGAGGGGTGTATGTGATGTTCTTCACTGGAGCTTCACGCCGCAGGATTTCAGTTATCGTCACACACCAGGCGGAGCTCATAGGAACTTCTGACCTCACAAACACATACTAACTCTTCAAAGAATCGATGAAACAGAATGCGCTGGCTTTCTTTGGCGTTTAGCATTCCTGGAGGAAACCCAGAGCGGGTTCAGATTCACTCAGACACAACAAAACGGATCTCAGTATCTTAGAGCAGCCTGACAGTCTCAGGAAAATATTTTACAGTACATCTTTCTGTCTGTCTGTCCTGTCTCATCTGTCGACTTTCAAACCTCTTAAAATGTTTCTTTTGACAATATTAGCTTTTCTATATCTATATCTGTTTGTCTATCCATTTACTTTCAAACCTCTCTCATTAATGCCCAAGTGTTTGGTATGATGTGTTTTTTAAATAAACTTTAGCTGTTGCTATGTGAGAGGACTCCATGATGAATACAAAGAAGCAAAGAGGATGAAAAGGCCATGCAGGGTTGGGTCAGAGATCTCCCACTGGCCATAACTTCATTAGAAATTAAACGATCAGACCAATAAAAGTGCTTTTTATTGTGAAAGAAGCTTTTATGCTAATCCAATAACTCTCTCAGGGTGCCTGTTGCCCACGGAGATGGGAGGATGGAGATGTGTTTCCATAGCAATCAAAAGACATTCACACACGAACACACAGTCATTTGTTGCCTTGGTATTCTCCTCAACTTGCAGCCTGGAGCAAGTTTTGGGCCCAAACTTACTGTGAGTGAACACACAATAAACTCCCCTAATCTTTCTCTCATTTGCCCAGCAGTGCTGTGTGTGTGAGTTAACGGTGCTCCGAGGAAGAGCCTCGTCCTGATCTGTGCTGTGCTGTTATTAAGAGAACATTGATCTAAGGCCCTTGCCACCACTTCCTGTTGATATTATCCTTTCCCAGAACCAGAGAACAATTGTTTGTGTGTAAGTGACTGTGTGTTTGATAGAGAAGGGTGTGGAGATACAACACTTTGCCTCTCCTCATGCTGTTCTACAGCTTATACAATCAACATCCAATTATATTACTATACTTATTAGATGTGCATGAGTTATTTGATGAGTCATTCTGTCAAACTGGAGCAAATAGTGTGATGGAGTAATCAATCAAAACTATTAAAGACCCCCTGTGGTGAAAATCAAGCATTTAATATTGATTATATGTCTATGTGGGGTTTTTAATATGCTTTAAGAAAATCTCTGTGCAAATTCATAAGTCAACACCATTGCTGAGTATTTTCTCCTTAAAACTGCAGTTAACCAAAGACAGTCTCAAAGACGCGGTTTGAAATCGACGTTTCTTTCTTACGTCACAAACTACCTTATATGGTAAATGGTAAATGGACTGCATTTATATTGTCATATAATGCCAAGTCATCTATATCAATCACGTCAACATGCAGGCGGGCTTTAGCATATCATCATTGCTATGCTGCGAAGCAGGGGAGTCTCAAGAGAAGCCAGGTTATCCTGGTATATTTTTCTGTTTGTATGAAAATATCGGGTAGCCTACATTTAGCAATGTATATTATGATGTATATTATGATGTTATGATGAAGTATATGCATTTCTCCACTGAAGTTCTAGGTTGTTAAAAGCATTCCTAGGATGCTGATTGTTAAAAGGCAGCTCTCTGACTCTAAGATGGCGAACAAGAACATGGTTTGTATAACATTAGCAACACATTATTAGCTGTTTGATAACATAGTCAAGCCAAAGGCTAATTATATTAATTACAGCTATGTGTCCGAAGAGGTACACTGTAAAAAGTGATCAGTTGACATAACTTTAAAAAAGCAAGGAAACCTGTTGCATTAAAATTATTGAGTAAATAAACCATGCGTAATTGAAAAAAATAAGCTATGTGGAATTGTCAAGTTTTTTTAAGTTAAGTCAACTGATCACTTTTTACAGTGTAGAGAGCGATACATAAAATGCATTACCATTCTAATACATCAACTTGTTTATGAGTTGAGCGAGTGGATCTCTGAGCTGGTGTGAGTGAGTGGACGCGGGGCTCATTTGCATTTTCATGTATTCTTGTATACTAAATAATGCAAGGGTGTAGAGTTACATTCAAGCTATTTTGAGAATAGATGTTAAAATGCACTATCCAAACTTAAATGGTTGTAATTCAAGAATGCTTTGGAATATAGACCTAAACATTTATTATTTTATAAAAAATATAGATTTTTCAAAATATTTTTTTCTATAAAATTACTATCAAATCAAAGTCACGTATCTAACCAAGTTGTGTTCCAAATTATTTGAAGTATCACAAAAATGTAAGTTCCTATGAGATTTTGTTTAGGAGCTGTACCAAAAATAGCCACCGGGTGTCACCCACATTCCATTGATTTTTTATTTGTTTTGATGCATTCTCCTGTAATATATTTATGTCCAAATATCACTTCAATCACATAATACTCGAAATATTTGTGAAAACAGCTATTTTGCTCTTGTAGTCATATCTTATGTTATAATATAGATATAAGATCTCATAAAAGTATTTTTTTGCAATCATATCTCGAATTTTTTGGGGCATTTAATTTAGACGACATATTTGACACAATCCCCCGTTCATTTATGACCCGGCACAACAGTAACATAAGAAATCAAATTAGAAATAAGTTATTGATTGCATTTGAAGCAGGGAGATTTATATCCAATCACTTTACTAATGATAACAAATAGATCAGACAATGCACCGTGAATTTATTGATATCCCAGAGTTGGGGTCTTGAGCGGTCTTGAAATAAAATCCCGAGTCCTCATATGAGACCAAGAGACAAACAGATCCACCTTGGGCTTCCCGGTCGTCAGCTCTGCCTTGGTGTGTGGATCCATCGGCTCCATCTTGGCTTAATGCTCCCTCGGCTCCATCATGGTCCGTCATCCTTCAGGCTCCACCAGGCTCCCCGATCCCCCCGGCTCTGGTGTCACCCAGATCTTTGGCTCCTCCTGGGTCTCCTCTTCCACCTCAGTCAGGTAGGCTCCTGGCTTCACCCTGGCTCCTCCCTCCATCAGTTCCGCCGTGGACCTTCATCTTTGCACTGCTCTGGGTCATTTAATGGCCCCTCACTCCTTTATCTCCTCCCTCCACTCCCCCTTTGACTGTTCTGTCATCACTCCCCTGTCACGCAGTCAGGAGCCACCATACAGGAGGGGGAGTAATGTTACATACTGTATTGCCCATGATCCTCCCTGCACTTAACCATACTGTCACTGTCACACAATCGGCCCTCATCACAAGCGCTATATAGCACACACACACACACACCATCACGTTGTCTGGCCTCGTCAAGAGAACACAGATTCACTTACCTGAGAATAATCCTGCCGTAAGCTTCTTTGTTCTTCTGCAAACTGTTACCTAGTCATCCAAGTCATCTCCTCGCCAACCAATCATCTCCTTGTCTAATCCTGTAAAACTGGTACAGTTCCAATTACAATTATGCTTTAAAAAAAATCAAATAGGCTGTACTGATAAAAAGTTCATTCATTTTATTTTATTTTATTTGAAACAATAGGATAACTCCCTTGACTCTTCGGTAGGGGGTGTAGTGTCTAGTCCAGTGGTTCTAAACTGGTTTTAGTAGTGCGTGTTATAGAAACTAAACTTTAAAAGACCCTATGGCTGATAGGACATTTATATTTAAGTCTCCAAAACAAAACATTCAGGTGCAGGCAGAATTACAGTAAAGTGGCCAGACAAATACTCATTCCTTTTCTCTTTCTGTCTCATATTTCTGTCCAAGACTCTGGCTCTTTCTCTCATGGGTGAGGGAAATTACTCCACTAATCTACTCTCATAAATTACTTTCCTGATCTAATTAATATTTCACAGACGAGATCAGCCTGACATCGCACCTTTATCAAACATTAATTATTTAATTGACTGTTAAGAAGAGATGAATGGGGAGTAATTAGCCAACTGACTTGAGAGACCCCCTATAGAGTGAGCTAAGTAGCCATCACTAACCCGCACAAGCTAATGAGCCTACGCTAACCTCTGCTAGATAGCGCGCCCTCGCTTGCGGCCTTCCAACAAATCAGAGAAAATGTCCACTATTTGCATACCGTGCGTGAGCCATCCGTGTATTCCGTTTCCATTAGCCTTCTGTCTTAAAATCAATTTGAAATTACCAAAGCTGTATGTTTACAAAGGGACTCTTAGTTTAACATCTTGCCATCTTTTGTTCTTCCAGAGATGTCTCTTTTAAATATCCCTGTTTGGAATCCCACAGTAATCCACTCACATCCCCTTTCTGTGTATCACAACTTTCAAATCCTCCTCTGCTGCTCTTTAGCGTGGTAGTGATGGGTTCGTCCTGCTGTCATGCTAACCCACTGAAGCAGGAACAGATGCATAACAGTTTAGAAGCAGACGCTTACTCAGACAGTCACAGAGGAGTCTTTAACACACACACACACACACAAACGTTTTCTTCGCAATTCAAAATATACTTTAGGACATGTATTGCTCTTATATAAACTACCGTAATTATATTAACTACACTACTTTCTTTAAAAGGAAACTTAATGGACCTTTTTAGCATTCATTTTACTGGTCAAAAGTTTGGAAACATTACTATTTTTAATGGTTTTGAAAGAAGTCTCTTATGCTCATCAAGCCTGCATTTATTTGATCAAAAACACAGAAAAAAACAGTAATACTGTGAAAGATTATTACCATTTAAAATGATGGTTTTCTATTTGAATATACTATAATATATCATTTATTTCTGTGATGCAAAGCTGAATTTTTTTCAGCATCATTACTCCAGTCATCAGTGTCACATGATCCTTCAGAAATAATTTTAATATGCTGATTTGATACTCCGTTATTGCAAACAGTTGTGCTGCTTAATATTTTTTTTGGAACCTGTGATACTTTTTTCAGGATTCATTGATAAATAAAAAGTCAAAAAGAACAGCATTTATTCCAAATTGAAAACATTTCTAACAATATACATCTTTACTATCACTTTTTATCAATTTAGCGCATCCTTGCTGATAAAGAAAAAAATTACTGTCCTAAAAGTTTTGAATGGTAGTGTATATTGTTACTAAAGATTTCTATTTTAAATCAATATTTTTCTTCTTTTTTTTTACTTTTGATGTCCCCAGACTGAGGTATTGAGTTCAAATCAATCTTTCATCCTAATCTGAGTGTTTGATTTTTTTTATTGGTTTGAAAATCTATGGGTCAGGGACAAATTAGTAAAATAATAAAAAAAAATGTAAAAAAAATTAAAAATTGAGAAAATAAACTACGTTGAAAAGTTTCCAGTTTTAAAGTGACCTTCTTATAATAAAAATAAAAAAGTTAAAAATATATATTTTTTAACAACCCCTTCTAAATTTTACATTTTTAACCAATACAAATATACATAAAATACAAAAAGTCTAGGGTATATACAAATATATAGAATTTCTTTTTGATAACACTGTAAAGACAGAAAGGGATGGGGGAGAGCCTCCGGTGAGTGGTTAATATTGCAGACCTCTGAGGCCACAGATAGCACTTTAAACAACGGCCTGACATCTGAGACCTCCCCACACATCACTCTCACACGCTGATGTGTAGACGGGACACAGGACACTGTCAGAAAAAAAAACAGAAGACAAAGATGAACAATGACAAAACTAGAGAATGAAAGTGATAAAGAGAGATGTCCTCAGCTGTCATGGCTATGCTCTTACTGTATATCATGTTCTGTGTGAAACAGACACTGTTTCAGACACTTGGAGTAATGAAACAGACACTCCCTCTGCCACCTGTAAACGCGTAAATCTTCATTAGACATACCAAATTATCTATACAGTTACAGTACAAACCACATTAATAATCTGGGACTTTATTTGATTTGATTATTTTAAAGAAGCTGTACATTAACTGTATGTGACTTTATGACACAATTTTGCTATTTCATCAATGAAGTTGTAAGTTTTGCCCAGATGTGATATACATGCAGCCGTGGTATATTATGTAAATAATTTTCGACACCAGGCAGTTGAGCAGAACACTCCTGCTGAGAGTGTCCCTTAAATAAAATGCCATCCATTATTATTCATCATTATCTCTCAAATATGTTTTTGAGTCACGAGAAGCCATTTTATCACTGTCAGACAGAAACCCTCTTGCATGCTTTTATTTTTTTTATTCAATTACACGCACTCTTACTCTCGTTCAAAGGTCAATTTACCTGTCTCTTTTTAGCCCAGTGATCTCCCTCTGCCTTTCTGTCTCACACACAGGGGTTAATTTGCTGCTCTCACCTGTCTGTCTCTGTGGGGCTGCAATAATGCCCCTGTCCACTTATCTTAATTACGTGTCAGTGAGCGTATCTGTGTGACACTGAGGGGTGTGTGTGTGTGTGTGTGTGTGTGCGCGTGCACTTGGGTGCATTTATTGAATTTGGGACCTTTAATGTCCTCATCAGAATGGACTCAGAGTCTGTCAGGACCACTGTCGAAAGAGAAGACCATTCTCTCTCTCACTCTTTCTTTCTCTATCTGCCTATAAAAGAAGTCTTACGGGCTCTGACAGCTTTAAAACTCTATTTGGAAATCGTTTAAACTAAAACTGAATGTTTTAAAGTTCCAAGTAAATACAAATCTTTTACATTTCAAACCATGTTTACAGACAAAAATGCCCATCAGTGTTAGTGTGTTGTAATGCTGAATCCCTATCATCTTAAAGGCTGAATATGCCGATGACTTATTGTTCTTTGGCTTTTCAGGACAAATAAGTCCTGAAAGTTCTGATCGTATCCCTCTAATCTAATCTAATCTCATCTAATCTAATCTAATCTATTATAATCTAATCCTGCAGGTCTACAGTCAAAACTCTGACCTCATCTGACCTTTACCAGCTCTCACTGAAAGTAGTTTTCTCTGTCATAGTTGTTGTATTATGGGAAAGCCTAAATCAGCACTCATTTCACTTTCTGCAAAGTGTTCTTTAGGCAGAATGGAAAACAAAAGATTTAGTGGGATACTGCAGATTTTTTTAACCTAAAAGCACGTTTTTGTGAGTAAAACTAATATTTTAGTGTGCAAAATCAGCTCAGAATGTTGGATGCCAATAAAACTCAATTATACTTAAAGTTATTCATAATCAGATTACCTTTTCACTAGTAAAATAAAGCATTACTTTAACATTTACAGCAAAATATCTAAAGTACTTTTTTAAATAAGTAATGCAAGTTACTTTGTTTTCCCATTTATTGTACCATACAGTGCCATTGTTTTGTCTCAAGATGCTCACCAGGAATGTTTTTTTAAGGCACGTTTAAATGCCCTAAGAACTAAGGCGTAATACTGGCTTAATCTAAACCCTGTCTGTGAAACCTGGTCTTTATGTATTTAATCTCACTTTATTAATCAATGTCTTTGATGCAAACCTATGATGACTTTAGATAAACATTCATTTTTGTGTTGTTGTTTTTCAGCACAATCTAGAATCGCAGTACTGAAAGGTTTGTTTGAGCTGCACCCTCTACTGTACAGACGTGCATTTGCATTTCCTTCAGCCTGAGGCTTATTCATTTCACTTTTGGTGTAAAATGTCCTTTTCATTTGCCAAAAATATAACTTTTTGTTGTTATTAAAAAACAAACAAAAAGCACAAAAGTAACTTAACACATTAGCCTACTTTCCAAATTACTCACAAACTACCATCCCCATTCACTCACACCTGCTCACATGTTTAACATAATTGGTTACAAGGTAGTTTATGACGTCAGAAACACCAGCGATTTCAAACCGCGTTTTTGAGACTGTCTTTGGTTCACGGCAGTTTTAAGGAGAAAATACTCAGCAATGGTGTTGACATGAATTTGCACATGGTTTGTCTTAAATTATATTAAAAGCACCACAGACAGACATATAAACAATTATAAAAAAGATTTAAAAAAAAAAGATTTTCAACACAGGGGGACTTTTCTGACTAAATAATTTTACCCAAAGTAAATAAATACAATAAAAATAAAAAAAGATAATATTGTTCACAAATAATAAGATATTGTTCAAAATTAAGTCAAAAATATATTTGAAAACTTTCTGGTTGTCAAATAATTGTTGAACATGTTCATTCATGTGATATAGCTAATAGGTAATGGCATTCATGCATGTCTTTAACATGTTCCAATATTTTGGAACCTGTGTAGTATATTCATAGTTCAGGGATATTAAATAATTTTCTTGGGTGAGTTGTTATTTTATTTCTTTGATTGTGTTTATGAAGAATTTTTATAGAAGTATTTGTATGAAATGAATAAATGTATTGAGGCTGTTATGTACAAAAGATGTACAGAGGTGCAAAGGTAATTAATCGATATTTTTTTTATCTTATGATATCTATTCTCACATGCCCTGTGCCCAAAATAAGGGCAGTTAAGATACGGTAAAGTAAGGTGTAATTTATGACATAACCTGCCTTTTATTTGTCATTTTTACTCAAGTCCTACTACCAACCTACTTAACTCATCTTGTCCACTAGAGGGGGCTGGTTGCAAACAATGAAGATTCATTGTGAAGATTGAGTTGACTGTCAGTGTTAATACCATTTTTTTATAGTCTATGGTTAATACATAAAATCCCCAGAAATCGTCTGGATACTGTGGATAGACCATTATTTGATAATCTCCATAGGCCTATATTGATATCAGACAAATTCATAATAATCTTATGTTTCAAATCATTTTAAAAGACTGTGACAAAATTTCCCTATGTAGGCCTTACTCATTCAACCTTTAGCAAATAAATTCAAAATGTGAAAATGAAAGAGTCTTATGAAAGAGTCTATGGAAGATTGTTTCCGCCATTGAATAATTTCTCGCAATTGTGGGTTTAGGCTACATCTCCAAAATCTTTTTTATTTTTATTTTTGTTTATCAGAATTGCGTGATAGTCTATGGGTCAAAATTGTGAGATATAAACTCACAATTGTAAGAAAATGTCAGAATTAATGTGAGCTGACTTTCAATTCTGAGGGGAAAAAGTCAGAATTGTACGGAGCCCCCCTAGTCCCACTTTGTCAAAAAAATGTATTATAACTATCTCGTGGCCTCAAGATAAGTAACTCGTGACCTCAAGATAGTAACTCGTGGCCTCAAGATAGTATCTCGTGGCCTCAAGATACTATCTCGTATAGTATCTTGAGGCCACGAGTTACTTATCCTGAGGCCACGAGATAGTTAAAATAATTTTTTTTACAAAGTGGGACTAGGGGGGCTCCGTAGAATTGCGAGATGAGATTAAAAAAAATTATATATTTCTTAAAATTGGCGGAAACAAGCTTCCATACGAAACAATGTTGTTTAGTTGAAATATGGATCATCATTTCTCTGGGTTGCACGGCACCTGCTGTGAACATCTGATCTGAGAATGAGCCTGAAGCTGCAGTCAGACAGGAAGAAAGAAACCCAGCAGCTACACAGACAGTTCGAGAAATATCCTGAGCCGACGGAAAACCCGTGTGAGGATCTGAACATCTGTTTACTTTCATTCATCTGCAAGTAAACAGTGAAAGATAAAAAATAAAAATAAAAAAAAACATTTATCAGTCGTATTTTTGGACATTAATTCACAGCACCGCCTCCAGCCTACTTTGTAATAACTCCTGATCTCCACTAGATGTCGCCATGGTAACAGAAACGGGTGGAGCTCTGTCTCATAGGCCGGATTTGATTCACAAGTTTTAAATATTATCCAGATTTATATTTGATACACAAGTTTCTAAGGCCTCTAAATTATCAACATTATCAAAAAAAAAAAAAAAATTTAACCAATCATGCCTTTTTTCATCTAATTGATAGTTTATACTTTTTTAGCAAGCCTAAAAGGCCCATTGAAACGGATTATTCTTGGATCACAGTTCTCCTTAGCATCCTGCTAGGCTATATCTCTTTCAAAGTTTACATTTTTTATTTATTTTTTATATTTATAAACATTAACTTTAATTTACTGAATTATTAACTAAGTATAGTTTTAAGTAGGGTTAAATAAGGCTTCAGGTGTTTCTTAATGATTTCCAGTTGCTCGAGTGGAGACAGTAAATGGTTGAGATATGTAAACTGGGTGGCTTATGAACTGGAGAGAGTCCTGCTTTATCACTATTATAACCTTGAACAAAGCACTTAGGATATAGTAGGCCTAGGCTATTGCGTCTGTTTTTTAACTGGAACAAAAATTGACCGTAATGTTCCACGTGGCTTGTGCATGATTCTTCTGAACTCTATTATGAGCAACAGCCAACAGACCAAGATTTATGTCATTATTCCCGGAAAATATTCCCCATCACTGCACATTTTAAATCTCATTCTCTATTCTGTGTGTTCGAACGTGGACACAATTAAGTATTGAGCTTCGGCAGAGAGGAAGATAATCAAGGGAAGAAGATCTCATATAAATCTGAGATATACGCTATATTTTAAGTCATGGACTACTTTAATGGTGCTTTAACCCTATAAAGCCTACCCCAGATCCGGCACCTGACATTTTCATCCAGCCCACGTGGAATGATGGCACTTGCGTGTTCCTCTCCTGTTTGCCATATCTGGGCCGCAAGCAATGCAATGCCACATTTAACCTCGGGTTAAAGGAGCGTTTCACACTTGTAATTTAGATGTGGGGTTAGCAACACTTTTTACCCGGGGTTATGGACACCGCTTTTCCGGTGTTAACTCCGCATTGTGGTGCCAAACTTGTTAAGTGTGAAACGATGCGTTGTTAGAATGTTACAGATGCTTAGCAACCAAACCATTATACCTCATATTCACCCATTTTTGTCAGCCACGAAAACAGGTGTTTTTTCCTCAGAGTATGAGCTCCACATTCATGAGCTCCATGAGCCTGATTTATCATTATGTTACTAATCAAAAACACTATTTTTTTTAAATATATATTTAAAATATTTTGTCAAAAGGTTCAATAAACTGTTCCATTTTATTATTAATTTATCTGCATGACTATTATTTCACACGTCAGGCTTCACAGGGTTAATGACTTTCTTGTCCTTGACAGATAAGGTCACTATAAACTTCATAAAGTGCAACTTCATTCTGTAGATTTGTTACATTGAGAAAACATAGAATTACTGAATGACAAACTGATTCTCATGTGCTCAAGCTGATTTTACTTTTCAACTCATTGGAAAATCTACAGCACTGTTGCTATAATTAGTATATTAGCATTTCACTCACTATGTCATGCACTGTTCCACAAGGACTATAGTGAGAACACCTCTCACACACACACACACACACTGAAACTGACTCCAGCCTGTTGGTTCTGGTTAAAACTTCCCCACACCAAGAGGAACATGTCATGCAAAAACACTCATTCACAAGCACAAACACACATGCATTACAGACACACTAATTACATGTATGTATCTGTATACTCTGTGAAGGGTTAAAAGTGATTTATAAGATGTCTTAACAGAGGTCACAGGTAGGTATCCATATAGCCTACTCATTCAGGCCGTGATCAAATCCCATCTGGTATCATTACATCTAAGAAATTCAAGACCCTTGTTATTTCCCCATGTTTTACTACATACACATATTCATGAGCACATTGTTAAAGGTCAAAGCCAGCAGCCAGCAGCCAGCAGTCAGCAGATCTCTCATTTCCTTCACAAACTTTTTGAAAAGCAGCCACCCCTCTACACTTTCAAATCCCTTCCTTAAATCAGATACAGATGGCCACACAGCCACCAATCACAGCAGAGGCGTGTGCAGGCTCCACCTCCTGGTGTACTGAAGGGTGACAGGGTGCATGTGGAGATGAAACAGCCCCTCTGTGCAGTAAATATGACACGCATTACCATCACAACAAACATGGACACCTATATACACATGACAGGGATTGGCAGTGCGGTGGGATACGGCTGCTCTCATGTGGTTTAGAGCAATAACTCTCATAGTCGGTATATAGTGCAATACACCATGTAAGGTAAAAACAAACGTATATGTATAGATATATAAAAGTAGAAGTGCATAATTTTGTGATGTCTAATTTGCAGAGACAAGTAAGCTATTTGTTTGTCTGCATTGCAAAAAATGTAAATACTGTGCACCTGCGGTGGTATTAAAACATTACTCTGTTTGTTTTAAAACAGTCTGTCTGAAAGCAATCGTAAGTTTCGCTGCTTAATTTGGTGCTATTAGTGGCACAGAAATTATGCACTGCAGCGTTGAGGCATTTAGTAATACAGTTTTCTGTAGAAAACTGTAAAAGTAAAACTGTAAAGGTTTTACAGTAAAAAAAAAAAAAAAATTGTATGTAAGATTTAAAGTCACGTGCATAAAATGTTCCGTTTCAGGAATTCAGCAATAATAATTCTTAAAAAAAAGTATATGATCAATGAGTTATGACAACATGTGTTTTTACATTGCGTTAACTGATCAAAATCAGAATACATACAAGAATACAACAACCATACAAGAATCAACTTATTTTTTTAAAGTAGGTTTAATTTAAGTTAAAATGACTTAAACATCCAAGTTAATTGATTTTTGCTCAAAATTTCTACCCGATGAAATATTTTGGAACTTGGCATAACTAGAATAATGCATATTCGGTAACGCTTCCTTTTACAGTACAGTACTTACGTGTACTTACAGTGTACTTACCTAGAAAGTACTGGCTAATATAAGGTAAGTACATGGGTTAGGGGTAGGTTCAGGGTAAGTACCTAGTTATTACCCAGTAATTATAATTACTATAATAAGTACATAGTAAGTACATGGGTAACAGGACTGTAAAAGGAAGCGTTACCGCATATTCTTTATAAAAATGCCCAAGGCATTTTAATATTTTAATAATTTAAATGACTTTTCCAGGTCTAGAAATCACACTTTTAAAAGGCTACCTCAAATATCCAGTTTTCCAAGGCCATGGGAATCCTGGACCTTCACAGATAAAAACAAACAGTTGTTCAGGTGAATTTAAAAGCTTGGTTTGTCTTATTTTAAATTAGGGACAATTCACCCAAAAAAATAAAATTCTGTCATCATTTACTCACCCTCAAGTTGTTCCAAACCTGAATGAATTTCTGTCTTCTGCTGAACACAAAAGAAAATATTTTGAAGAATGTCAGTAACCAAACTGTTGACGGGGGCCATTTACTTTCATGGTATTTTTTTATTTTTTTATTTATTCATATGGAAGTCAATGGCCCTTGTCAACTGTTTGGTTAACTGTTTGGAAATTAGGTGAACTATTACTTTGTCATCTTGAGGGACCCTTGGAACCACTGCTCTACACCATTTTTATTTTGTACAGACAGCAGAGGACAAGACAGTCTGGCTGATATGTTATATATTTGGGCCTAGAACCTGTTTCTCAATCTGTGATCAATGCGTGTTAATGGGTATTTAGTGATCATTGTTGGCTTTGATCAGTGTCCGAGTGCTAGGAATGTCCTTCCAGCTCAGTCAGAGAACATAAAATCCCCAGTGCAACACATTCTTTAGTTTGGTCTATATGTGCATCTGAATTCGGCATTTAAATCAGATGTGTTATACTGCATTCTGTACTATCTAGAGCATGTCACATGCTTCTCCCTCCACATGCCTCCCCTTAGTAACGGAAAAAAGAGCACAACTTCTCTGCGTGTCTCTGGTGAGCGTCATGGTGACAGTTGTGGTCCTGTATTGGCTATCTAAATGTATAACTGTTTTGCACTTTATATTTCTGTTGTACTGAAGGTCTTGTGATGCAGGGGTGGTGAGTTTAATCTGTATTCAATGGTCGTTTGACCTGAACTAATCTGGCCTCTAAACTGGATTCTTTCCACCTGGATTTATCCAGTACTAGAATCACACAAAAGATTCTTACATGAAAATGAATCATTAAAACAACCATAGATAAAGATTATTTTTGAATTGTGCTGTTATTCGGGTTACGAATTCTGGAAATGACTTTGAGATAAGCAGAAGGGATATTAGAACACGCTAATACAACATTAACCATGCCAATTGAAATCAGAGAGCCATCCACCCTGTTAAAGGTTGTGACTGACCGTATCCACAGTTTAATTACATTATTCTGTTAAAGTACTGCTTCACTCATCTCAGCTGCTGATGTAAATATTTGGTTTGTGTGCAGAAAAATAGACTTCTGTTTATCATAAATGGAACAGAAACCGGAGGAGATACAGGCGGGTTTCCTCGTGAACTGCAGGGAGATGTTTTGAAAGGGACTTGAGAAGAGAAGAAGTGCAGCGTGGATAAACAGGCCTGCGGACTAGTTTGCTTGTGTTGTGGGTTAAAGTTCCCACATGTGATCTGTTCAAACAGCGATGGGTCATTCTACATCTGCAGTAGTGAAAAAACAACAGATAGAGGGAGAGGATTTGTGCAGAAACATGTTGGCTCTGTGATATGGGAAAGACATACACTCTCTAGAACAAAAAAAAGAGATGTTCATTTAACATATGTCAGTGTGGTCCATAACAACACTGTACACTTTAATTGCATGGACAAAAAAAACAGAAACATTTTCTTTTGTGTTCCACAGAATAATAAAAAAAAGTCATACAGGTTTGGAACAACATAAGGGTGAAAATTCTAATAAAAATTCAAAAACATCCCTTTTAAAAATACTTGTTTATGGAAACTGCTCTAAAGCTAAACTTAATCTAGCTTTTAGCCTGCAATTACGTAGATCAAATTATCTTATTGTAAACGGTCCTACTCGACCCGCTCCGAGCAGGATTTGAACCGGAGTTTCCGGCGTGGCGTGGGAGGGTAAAACCGCAGCCTCACACTGGAGACGCCGGTGAGTAGGACCCATTACATTTAGTGTCGTGACCCCGGATTGGATTGAGGTTTAGGGGGTTGAGTGTATGCCAGCAAGAGCTGTATGAGTAAACCTCACTCCCCTGGCCTAAAGAGGTGCTCTAGCGACTGATACTAAAGTCTGAAGTTTTTAGCGTCCTTGTTAGCGCACCCGCCTCCCATGCCAGAGACACCGGTTCGAGCAGGACCGTCGAGCAGGACTGGTTACATTATCACTGTTTTTGCTGCGCAATTCTTGACTTTGACACTTGATATCATCCCTTGCTATGATCCAATAACTAACATTTGCTGAGAAAATAAATGAATTGGTGATTTAGACTGAGAAAGTGCAATGGAAAGAGGTCAATACAATGACACAATGTACTTTTCCTGTATAGGTGAAGTCTGAGATTTTAATGATGGCAGTGATGTGTGTCTGCTCCTGATAAAGCTGTCCTTATGGATTTTGAACCCTAAAAGATGATGAAAGCAAGTTACATAGAGAATACTAGTGTCTGTTTAAAAAGAAAGAGAGAAAGGTTAGCATATTAATAATTTATTTATGCATTGAATGAATAATGGAAGTGCTTGTTTCGAGCTGTGCTAAACAACATACTGAACTTATATAAATTTGTTGAAAAGGTAATAATTTCACCTTTGAATCCAATTCATTTGACACATGGATCATGTTAGGAATAATGTTTTCGGACATAGTACCTGTAGCGCATGACTATAGAGATCTGAGAGATTCCGCTTGTATTGATGTCCACTCCTATTTAAAGTTGGAATGCTTGAGTGGGGAGTTTCCTGGAATTTCCGTTTTTTTGAGAGAGTTGTTACTCTCATTCCTGCTGCATTTTCAGGGGGGCATGTAACCCTTGTGCATCAATTTAAAAAAGTTACACATGTACATGGACAAAAATGTCCGTGTCAAAAAACTGTCATAAAAATCTTAAGCTTGGGAGCACAGACTTATTTTTGGTATCATTTTAAAGAAGACCCTTGGCAGATTATTGCTGAAGTAAAAAAACAAATAAATAAGTAAATCCAAAAAAAAAGTTGTATAGGTTTAAGTTTATTAAAATTATTTATGAACATTATTTTATATAAAATATATATTTTATTAAACAAGTTGAACTCCAAAACGGCTAGAAAATCAAAGCCATAAATCTACATAAGTTGTGTTCCAAATTTGAGCATGATATCTCAAAAAATGAGCTTTCGGTAAGATTTTGTTTGGGCGCAGTAACAGATTTTCCCCATTGGTTGCCAGCAAAACTCCACTGGTGCACACAGTAATTGGATTTGTTATTTGCAGTTGAGTTTTTCTCTCTCAATATTACAAACACACACATGCACACTCACAGATATTTTTTTATAACACACATACCAACCACACTCTGACATCCATACCAACACACCCACACAAATATTGTTGCATAATTTATCCAGTTGGCTCTATAATATGCTGAAGTAGAAAACAGTAATCAAGCGAGTATTTGCGAGTATTATAGGCCAAACCTGGAAAAATGGCACCATCTGGTAAAAAAAAATAGTAAAAATTTAAATTTGGAAGCCTTGCCAACAGAATGAAAGCCTCTTAACAAAGATTGCAACATTTTATAGTTAAATGGCCCTGCATGGGATTAAAAATTGCAGTTTTAATGGGTTTCAATGGGGACATTTTTGTCCAAAAAGCGCTGAGGGAGTATTTTGTGCACCTAGTGCAAAAT
This sequence comes from Rhinichthys klamathensis goyatoka, assembly GCF_029890125.1. Lineage (NCBI taxonomy): Eukaryota > Metazoa > Chordata > Actinopteri > Cypriniformes > Leuciscidae > Rhinichthys > Rhinichthys klamathensis. The sequence goes on from NW_026606708.1 coordinate 635,671, forward strand.
TGATTTTTTAAAGAAAATGGCGGTGAAATAGTAAAATTCCAATAAAAATACAGACCTGTGCCAAATTTTATGCAGTTAGCATTAACACAGGCAAAGTGATCAAAAAAACAAAACTGAAAAGGACACAAATGTCCATAAGGATGCACAAGGGTTAAGAATGTTTCATCAAAACTGATCTCAGGGTGTGATATACAGAACACTATAAGGGGATCTCTATGAAAATATATCAGCTCCTGTAAGAAATCCCTTATCATTGCTGTCAATCATAAACTAAAGACACACCCACTATATAAATGTGAACCTTTGTAAACTGCATGTCTGTTGAATGTTCACACACGTTTCAGTAATTTCACAAATGCACAGTTTGGAATTCTGTGGTGAGAATGTAATTATTCCAAATTAGATTCCAAATTGCAAAGTCATTTGAAGCAACTGAATTTAGCTTTGAGTCACGTGTGATTAATGTATGCGACTATTCTGTAAGTTCTATAAGAGCTTCTTTGGTTATGGACTTTGAGGGCACTAACTGTGTTTGCATGCTTGTGCACACCAGAAATATTCATATAAACGGGACAAGTTGTTAACCAAGACTGTTTTTTTTTTTTTTTATCTTTCATTTCAGTGTTCTTTTATATGTCAATCTCTGATTCAGTATGCAGGAATTTGTTCTCTTTGCTGCTGTGACTGGAACTCATGCTTATTAACAAAAGGCACTAATTAATCTCTGCTGGTACAGCACAGCAATTTCACATGCTGTCAACTGAAATGAAAGAATGGGAGACAACAGAATATTGGTGAATACAAAAGAAGCTGCAGACATTAACTAGTCTAAAAACATTAGGGATGTACCGATATAAAGAAATTGGCCGATACTAATAACCGATAATTCTTCAAATTTGAAAGCCAATAACCGATATATTGGCCGATATTTTTGAAAGTCTGATTTCAAAAACAAAAGTCTCACCATTAAAAGCCATGTCCCAAGCACACAATTATAATGTTCTCATTATAATTTTATGTATATGACAGACTTGTGCTGCATATGTCACACTTAACTCTGTATTTTCTTTTTCTTTTTAAGTGATTACAATCATATTTGCAATTCAAAACCATCATGGTGAACAGTGCGCATCTGAAGAAGTGTCTCAGCGGAAGGAAATAATCCATTATTTTTCGGCTTAGATATTTCACCCAAATTTTCTTATCGGCCCGATAACGATAACATTAAAAAGGAACATATCGATAGATACCGATATGGCGGCCGATATATCGTGCATCCCTAAAAAACATCCTAAGGATGTCTAAACATACTTTTAAACAATCATTTTGCTTGAGAAGTAATCTTGCATAAGAAAATCAATGTCTTATCAAGGGTAGCTAGCAAAAGTAAAAAGAAAAATACTGGAAGTAAAAAGTAGGCCATCCACATTAAATTGTAGGCTACTTGAATATCTTATGCATTTTTTTCTTCTGAATTTAACATATCTTGTTTAAGAATGATTTGATATTTTATTTTAAAACGCGACCAAAATACTTTTTTACACGTTTCAGTGTTGGGCTCAACTTGTTGAACTTAAATTACTTCCAGATTTTTTCGTTATCTTTAAAAAGGCAATGGGGTTGTAAATAACATATAGCATTAGCCTCAAATGGTCCCAGTGAAGTTTTAACATCACGTTCAAAGTCATCATAACTCCTCAAATGTCCTTGTAACTGGAGACTATATTACACTGGCGTTAGTTGTGCGCATGCGCAGCAGCAGGGTTTCTATCATAGTCGAGGGGATGGGTTAAGTCACAGTCACACCACATATCCACGCAGGCATTCGAGCTGTCCATGCTGCTCGGTGAACCGGGAGCTTACATCACAGAAGGATATCGCACACTTGGAACCGGAGTTGGTGAATGAAACGCGCAGGTATGTGTTTTCCGTGTGTATTTACAGGCTGTGTACCACTAGTCCTGCTGGAGAGAAAGGCGGTCCATTTAAAAATGCATTTTGAGCTTTAGAAGAACACAATGAATTAACCTGATCTCTGGTGGTGCGAGCACACTCTCTTTGTGATTCATTCGCGATGTTGTAGTGCGCTCAGACCTGCAGATTGACAATTGTGGCCATTTAAGACGGGCTGTTGAGTGAATAGGGGGTTTGTGACCCTCCAACACCGAAACAGACCCTTCTCTCACAGACCAAGAAGTGGGTCTCATTTATCACGTTGTTCGCTGTTCTCGCCGTTTAAGTTTATCGCCACTCACGCGTGTCGCGCGCTCACGTGCGCAATGAAGGATGTGGGGTGAAAAAATATAATGAATTAAAACCGCATCTGTTCAATTGCGGATATATCCTTTTGTTTTATCATTTTTATAGTTATCTGAAGATTACTTTTTTGCTTTCACTCAGTCATTTAGTCTTAGTGACTAAATGTGACTACTTTTGTGACAACTTTTGGTCTGAGTTGCTTGGTGACATTGGTTGAGAAGAAAATACAAACTGGGCAAATTACTATGAAAATCAAGCTACTATGAGATGCCTAACCTTACCTAGATAAGTTTTTGAGCTTCAGAGGCATGTGCTGTGTTTGATGCCTTCAGATGCTTTTTAGGCAGGCATATCACCAGGTTTTGAGACATTGAGTAGCTTGATTTTCATAGTAATTTGTCCAGTTTGTATATTTCTTCTCAACCAATGTCACCAAGCAACTCAGACCAAAAGTAGGTAAGAGAAACACTGATGGTCTGAATTTTAAAAACACACTGCTTGTTTTAAGCTAAATTAGAGCTCTGCTTCCATTCGTGAGAGGAAACCGACACTTTCACTAAACAAATAAGAAGTTCTCAGAAAACTTCACTTTGCTCCACTCATATATTTGGGTCAAAATTCTAACTGTAATTTATATAGGGATTCCTATAGGGACTGTATTTATAGGGGTATCCATTTTCACAGTGGATTCTAATGAGCAGAATCTGATTTAGTTTATCAGCTTTTTATTGCAGGGGAAAGTTTCAACATCTCTGATATTTCATCATGAGCTTATTGGTATCATCAATGTTGCAAGCTAATCTCATGAGGTTAAATGTAGGTCGCCAAGTCACCTCAGATTGAATCAAAAAGATCTCTACTCAATTTAGGAGAAGAAGGTTGGTAGAGAGATGTCAGTCAGGTCACACTGTTATAAGGGCACAAATGGTGCCTCTCTGAACTCGGTGGTACTATCAGAAACCTGATATGACTTTGTCTGGAAATGGAAATCGGGCAGATGCACACACAATCATTACTTAAAGTCCCACTCCGATCATATTTTGAGCTATTTTTAAACATTCCCAGTGGTCTTTAAATTATGATTATGCCATTTTTAGCCAAAATCACAAAACCTGTGCCGTTTTCTGGGACTTCGCTTCAGCAGAGCGGCAGTAGCTCATTAGCAATTCGCCTCTGTGTTGTGGGCGGAGCCGTTGGCACGGAGATGACCCTCCCCCTGCCCGTTGCTGAGAGCTCTGTCTCTCCTGCTAGCTTACACCCCCAATACCGGTGTGGCAACAGTATTATATACACGTTAATTATTATTATCCGAAGTTAATCAAAGTTATTACCGATCACCGATCATTATTTCACTCCAAGACGTCGCGTGTGGAGACGCCCAGTGGAGTTACTACGTCACAACTCCAGTCTATTTTAGCCGGCATTTTAGCGTCTGCTACTGATTCACAGCCATTTGAATGTAGAAATACTCAGAAATACAACTTTGAGCTTATTTTTCTCAAGGTATGTCCTCTAACATCAGAAAAATGCCACAAGAACATGTTAACACCTAGAAAAACATTATTTTCATCGGAGTGGGTCTTTAACAAAAGAGTAACCTGAAATTATTTCAGTAGTGATGAATTCCAGAAGGCTTCTGATGCAATTTCATTTCCAACTTTGACCCACGTTGAGAGTGTAAAGATAATCTCCCTTCAATAAAACTGCGTATGTAATGTTTAAGTCCATTTTAATGGGCTGTTATGTGGTGTTTGAGATCTAGTTGGCTGACTTAAAGTTCAGCGGTCACGTCTGATTTGTAATTGATCAAAGGTTCACACAAGGGCAAATGTTGAGGATGTGGGAGAAAAACGGGTTTAGCAATTCAAAAGAGTCACAAGACCAATCAAGAGCACATAATTGAATGATTTGAGTTGGATGCCAAACTGTCAACATCAAGCACACACTGATGGATATTATATTTCATTACAGGTATTGTTTAGTGCTAAGTTTGTTATTATATTTCTTTTCATGTATAGTTTGTTGCTAAGACAAGCCACAAACTTATTATAGTGCCAGTCTGTGGTAGTTCTTTGGCAGGTCAACGTGTATAGGCTCACAGTGGTGGTTTGTGTGTTTGTGGTTATGTGCCCTGTATGAGGTGGCAATTGAATATGACAAAGGCCGTTCTATTGTTGGTAGGGATGCACGATATAGGATTTTGGCCGATATTCGATATGCCGATATTTTCAAACTAATTTTGCCCGATACCGATATATTTGTATTTTTTTTAAGTGCAAAAAAAGCTTATTAAAGCTTCTATTAATGTTCTCAGTCAAGAGCAGTGAGTGATTTCCTCTGTGTTTTGTTGTTTTATTAACATTAACGGGATAGTTCTCCCAAAAATTTAAATTGTCATCATTTACTCTCTCAAGTTTCTTTCTTCTGTTGAAATTATAAAAGTTATTTGGAAGAATGTGGCTAACCAAACAGTTGCTGTACTCCAGTGACTATATTTAAGCACAAGAAAGAAATGAATCCAGGTTTGAAACAACATTAGATAGACATAATTTTTATTTCTGGGTGCAGTATCTCTTTAAAGACAAGCGGCAGAATATTATTACTGTCTCTTTAAGAACTGCACGCGAGTAACGCGACGCGTCTAATATACACGCATTTGACAAGCAGATTTTCTCTGTTTGCTTTCACTTTAGACATAACCAACTTTGTTTATGTAAACCTTGTGTGTATTTGACAGTATCAGCGCAATAAGACTCGAAAGATTAGTCCAGTATGCAGGCGCTGTGACAGGCTTTTAGTTCCTGTGAGCGTCGGGTGTAACGCGCTCAGAAAAGCGGATGTTAGAACAGCGCATCAGCACGTGAATGACATGTTTACCTAGCAAGACTTTGACGCACATGCAAACAATGAACTTTTGTGAATTGCGGTGTCCCGTGAGTGTAACTCTACCTCTGCGTTTACATGTGATGTGATGTGAATGTACGTCGCGTTGTACAGTATGTTGAGATGAAGGCGCCAGAATTGAACTGATAGAATGCACGATACTATGATTTTTCTTCAAAAGCAGATAGTGGAGACATTTTAATCGTCCACGATCAAAAACCGTGAGACGCACAGCACACCCCTAGTTGGAAGTTTAAGTTGCTGGCGCTCATGCTTCGTTCACGGTCGTCACGTGCGCATAGGAAACACGCCACCCTATCGGCAAGACTCATCGGCAGAAATATTCATATCGGCCGATGCCGATGATGGTCATTTTAAGCTTTTATCGGCCGATACCGATGTTGTCCCGATATCATCGTGCATCCCTAATTGTTGGCTATTATGAATGCCACAAACTCACTGTTGCATGTCAGAAATTTTGACTGCATCCACTCTTTAGAGTGGACACTCAAATTCAAAGTCAATGGTTGTGACATTCATGGCACGACTCGGCTCACTTTACTTTGGCTCGGCTTGCTTTTCCACTGCAGTTTAGTACCACTTCAAAGTGGGTGGGATTATAGACTGATCGTTATAGTTGTGCCGCCACCTTGTCTACTGACCACGATACAGCCATTTTTTTTCAAGTTGCGTGAACCAGATTAAAATCAAAAGGGAATTTGAATGAGAATGGAGTACAAGGGGGGGGGGTGTATGGTTAGGGCCGGTCCATCTGGCTGTTCCACTGTTCTCTTGGTGGTAAATGTTAATTCTATTGATATGCACACTAGGGATGCTCCAATCGATCGGCCAGAGATCGGTATCGGCCGATCTTCACATTTTATGACTCGATCGGTACTCACTAAACTTGGCCGATCTCACAAACCGATCACAATTTGATTAGGCCTACATCAAAACGTGAGAAGGTACATGATGCGTGGGGACTTAAATGATTTGGCAGTCATGTCATCGCTGGTGTGGAATTGCTATGAGGTGTCGAGAAACAGCTATTTGCCATGTATGTTTCAAAGGAATCTCATGTGGAGGAGCATTGTCCTCCAGAGAGATCAGCTTTCTGAAGAGTAGCTTCGCTCGCTCAGTCCACACAGCGTCGCTCGCTCAGAACGCCCGCAGTGACGTGCTGGTTAGGAAATATGTGAAATAAATTGGGCTGCCCGTGCACGACTAAAGTTTTTTTTCTAGTTGACTAGTAGTAATTCATTTAAGCCATTACTGCATATTTATATTAATTTAATTAAATATATATGGGAGAAAATACTAAACCATAATGAGCGTTATCGTAATATTGCCTATATGCCGCATATCAAGCGCATGCATAGGCCTAAAGCTTGCCACAAAGAACCGGCAAAAGTAATGTTTAAGCAGCATGGTACATTTGAATTGTTTATTAATAAACTAGTGTTTTCTGGCTGCAAAGATACAGTTGGCGACGACGCCATCTTCGCATGTAGTGAACGCGCCTATAGAGAGAAATGCACACTTCATACGGATAGACTACATAAGCAGAGAGTAGGCTACCCCATTTCTTATCGATTTGAATGGTTTTTTTTTAAAGCATTTCAAGCTTTCTATACGTTCTCAGGTCTGTGAGGCAAGTCATTTATACGCTGAGTTTCGGTTCATTTATGAGACGCGTTCACCTCCGTATCCTATATTGTCTGCTATATTTCGCTTCTTATTTATTAAATCCAGCCAATTGGTTGATGAAACATTGATTGAAATTAAGGTAAAAATTTTTACAAAACGAAATTCACTTTAAAAAATGGCTTTCTACAAAACAAAACTTAATTAAGTGTCAAAATCATGTCTGACCCACTCCAAATGTCTCCTTATATATTGGGCATCTTATGATCCTATCTTACCCATCTCATGCGGTTCCTTTTTCATATAATCAACATAGATGAAATTAAAAAAAAGAACATTATATTATATAAAACAAATATGAAATGTATATTTACGTTTTTAAGTTATATTTAGCCTAAACGTCAGACCACTCCGCTTTTCTCAGTTTTGTGGCCTATGCATGTGTGCGTGCATATGGGGGAGGGGTGCGATTTTCTAATAATAGCCAGCTACAGTCTCTTCGAATATTATTTTTGCTCGAAATGCCCATCCCTTCTAATGAGTAGGATCAAACTACTCCAATTTGTTCTTTTAGGAGTTTAAATTATTTAGTTATTTAATTTTTGTCCTGCTCAGACTTGTATTGGACAAGGTTTAAGTTATGACTTCTCTATTTTAGGTGATTAAATGTTTATGTTGTCCTCCAAAGTTTACTATTGGACAATGTTTAATTTAAGCCTGTGGGCTGCATCAGACTGCTCCATTTTGTTTGTATTTATCATTGTCTTATATTAAGTAGCCTATATTAAGCATCGGTATCGGGATCGGTATCGGCCGATCACCATGACAAGAAATCGGCTATCGGTATCGGCTGCAAAAATCCTGATCGGAGCATCCCTAATGCACACTCTTAAACACTTGTCAAAACCCTTAAAGCAGTGGTTCTGAACCTTATTTTACTCCAAGGCACGCTTTGTCCACAACAATATTCGAAGGCGCTATAATATATTTATTCATAATTTCTACTCATTAAATATTTTAGAGCTTTGCATATCTTGTAAAATGTGTTCATTATAAAAATATATTATGAAAAAAGATTTTATTAATGTACATGAATTGTACAGGTCTAGAAATCACACTTTTAAACTGAGGCTTCCTCATGAATCCTGGTTTTAGACCATAGGAATCCTGGTTCTTCAAAGACATTTTTTTTTTACGGGGTTGAATTCAAATAAATATCTTGTATGGATTTGGATGCACGATATATCGACTACCACCATATCTTATCAACCGATTCATGTTCATTTTTGATGTTATCGACCCGATAAGAAAATTTGGCTGATATATTAAAGCCGATAAATTATTTCCTTTAGCTGAGACATTTCAGATGTGCACTGTTCACCATGATGGTTTTGAATTGCTTGAGATATGATTGGATAGAATGAATTTTGTTCTGTTCCTCACACAAAGTTATTGTATGACTCAAGAACTTGTATAGCAAATATAGCATGTTTTGAATGGACTACTATTATTATGGTACTTTTTAGAGCTTTTTTGCCTTGAAGCTTAAAAAGCTTCAGTCCCCATTTATTGTCCTTGTCAATGTAATTTTCATATTATTGCTTTAACTCTGAGAGGAAGAGAACTCTATCGCAGCCTCTCTTCACATGTAAAGGTTTAGTGTGGTTTAGTCAAATGTTTCCTCGTCAGAGCCCTGTGGAGACAGACGTTGCGTATATCAGTCAGAAACCAATGAATGTTGGGGGAGTGTTTAAACCCACCTCTCAGGACTCAAGACTTTGAAGGGGCAAGTGATTTTAATGTCTTTGTAAGTGCCCTGTGAAATTGTTTTAATGGTTATTACTTACTGTGTGTGTGCTACTTGTTTCACCCGTTAATAATTGATCAGGGTCATAAGAAGTTAAGAACGGCTCTTTCTATGAATGAATGATTGTGGGCCCACTTTTAGATTTCCTTTGCTCAGTATAACGCCTGAACCGGTCTGTTTTCAGAAGTGTGTGTACTTTGGCAGAGTGTGTGGATGAATAAAGCATGTCACTCAGTACCATCCTTTTTGCTCTACTGAGAGTGAGAGAAAAGGGATTGTGAAAAATGCCATCAGTCTGATAGACTTTACAAGGCATTTGGCTTCAATGAACTGTAAAACTTGTAGTTCACAAAATTTAAAATGCATGTAAGCAAAACTTTGCTTAATGAACAGTCTGGTTTCTGATTGGAGGCCACACTACATACATTATGATGCAGATTTCACGGGTGGTTCACTTATGACACATAGGTGTTGGGCGTTCTCTATCAGATTTCTTAAGAAGAGGAAATGGTTTGAGGATTTCTCCAGGGTTGCAAAAATATACAAACAAATGACCATGTCATATTTTTTTTACTCATGTTGTCGTGTCATTGCATATCATTCCGTATGGCTTCCTTTTCTAATGTGGATGAATGTGGAGTTAAGCTTTCAGAATTCAAAGTACCATAAAGGTATGGACCATACATCATAATTCTTCTGAAGCCATACAGTAAATGATCCGTTCATGAATCCGTTCTCTCATGAGCCCACCAAAGAGAGAAGATTTTCATTGAATATAGACAATATCAGTATCATGTTCGGAAGACTTAGATTATTGCGATACTTTCGTTTAAAAAAAAATTCAGAACCTTTAACACTCCTTTGTAATTTCTTTTGTGGTGTTCCAAGTCATACAGGTTTGAAATGACATGTGAGTGAGTGTAGTTTAGTCATACTGGTTTAGTTCAAAACAATTGAGTATGTCCTTCTCTATTTGCAAAGAACTTTTGACGTAAAGTCTTTAACCTAAAAGATTGTACTCCAAGGCATATTCATTTTATCACACTTTCCCCCCTGACTTTTTGATCATTAATGACTAAACATTAACACTAAATTTTCCAGACCAAGAAGTTTCAGGAAACGATCACTTCCTCCTTTTGAGATGCAGCCAGATGTCATGCATCAGTTGTCTTTGGTGAAATAAGATAATTCACTTCAAGTTTACACTGCTATAAACTAACAACCCTTGATTCACACCTTGGCAATAAAATCACCATTGGCTAGTAAAACATTTTTGGTTACTCACCAGACTGATATACTGTTTATATTTATATATATACACACACACACACACACAAAATGGCACAGGTTTTTAAATATCTAAACGTACACTCTTAACATCAATCAAGCATTATATTATGAGAATCAAGCAATACAGTATTTAATGATTGAACTTAATTAGGAAAATTCAACTAAATAAACTACACCACGGTCCCACAATTTCAACGTCACCATCACTAAGCTTCCGACAACTCTTTCAGTTTTTATCTAAAAACATTTTCCCAGAATGTTTCAGTTAGAATAGTTTGTAAGAGCACAATTATAAGCATAACTCAAGCGCTCATACAGTATTTTCACTCGCTGAACACTCTATCTATGCTAAACTTATACTTAGCCTCTTAACACACACTGGCGAGTAAAATCTAAGAATCTATTAGCCAATGGCTAATAATATAAATTTTTTAGTCGCCCATATTGAAGATTTAGTTGCATATGTGAGTGATTTACTCGCATTGTAGAGGGTTGTGATAAGCTTTAGTACAGCTCATACACCGTATACTACCTGCTTTGTTTTTAAATAGTGCATGTTTAATGTTTTAAAAAAGTGGAGTCCCAGTTTACATCTTAAAAATAAATACGCTTTTGCGTTATGTCTTAACTCTGGGCAGTCAAATCATGAGTCATATGAGCCATAGACATTGCAACATCTCATATCCATCCATCACACTCAATATAAAAGGTAAAATAGAGCACATTGCATCGTGGGATACAGTATTCCCCCACATGTATACAGATACGTTATCTCAGTAACGAAAATGTGTACTTAATGCAGCAATAGTAAGAAAAGTATATTCTTCTAAACATAGCTGAGGGCTCTCATTATAATGGCAGCTGTAAACTGGTTGACCAGACCAGAGCTCTAGTCTAGACAGCTGAAATTGGCCATATCTAAAGTCTCATAGTCTCAAAGTGGGTGACTATGTATTTCTTTTGTTTATCTACCGTGATCTTTCTTATTACATTGGTCATTGGCCTTTCTGCATTAATGTTCTGTCTTTTAAACATTCCACAGGAAGATGCATTTAATGTTTACAGATGTTTTGATTAAGGAGGTTGGATTGAAGGTTTATTTATATCCAGTAAGGCAATCTATTTAAAATTCTTGGGATTTTGTTATTCTTTTGAGCATCTCAGAAATGCATATTCGTGTCTAGCATATGAAGTTTTAGGTTTTTACTTTTATGATGGGTTTATTTGTAGTGAACTGTTTTGTTCAGTGCCAGAGAGGACTGATGTTCACAGGAAGATCCAGTTCTACTAACTTCTGTTAAGAACCATATGGCATTTGGAAGGTAGACTAAATGTCACCTGCGTAAAACAAATGGAGATTATGTATCAGGGACACCGTAGGAAGTAGGGCTGCAGGATATTGAAGAAAAATGTGATATGCGATTACTTGTTAAATAATGTGATATTCGATATGCGATATTGCTTTAAGTGTGTAAAATACATTTAAATTATATTTTAAATATTTAAACTTAAAAATGATATAACTAATATGTTTCACATTCTTTCTGGGAAAGGAAATCAACACAACTTCTGAAAGTGAACAACAGTGTTTTAGCATTACATAAATAGTAATGTCACAAATCTGACAATGTAATTTTAACATCAATGTAAACAAACAAAACAAAAACTATTTAAATAGCCTACTATTTAAAGTGTCAGACAGCGCGAGTTGCAGTGAGTTGTTTTCCGCAGCTTATTGAGCTTAACTCAAAAGTAAATCACACGTAAGTAACAGTCATGTGCCCAGTCTATTCTTTGCTATATGCGTCGACCTAAAACTTTGAATCCTATTAAAATGTTTCAGATATCGCTAGCCGTTGTTTTATCGCTATCGCTATTATGCATAGCTCGATTTGCATTACGATATGTACATTTGCGATATTTCAATAATTTCTATATATCGTGCAGCCCTAGTATAGGAAGTGAAATTTCTTTCAGACTTATTTAACCATTAAGCCATAAAAAAACTAGGGAAATGCATCTTATCATTTTTTTATACTTGAGTACTTAACAGATTAATCACCAGAGTACTTATTTTTAACTACCTGACAAGTTAATATGAGACTTTCTGTGATGGTTGGTGTTACACAGTATTCGGCCATACACGGTTTACTTTACTTGCCCAACGCAGTCGTTGCCATCGTGGCCTAATGGTTAGAGTCAGACTGGTAACCCAAAGGTTGTGGGTTCAATTCTCAATACCGGCAGGAAAGGACTGAGGTGGCCTTGAGCAAGGCACCTAACCCCTAATCGCTCCCTGGGCGCCACAGCAAAATGGCTGCCCGCTGCTCTTGGTGTGTGTGCCCACTAGGACTGGGCAAAAAAAATCGATTTTTAGATTAATCGTTTTTTAAAATGTGGTCGATTCAAAATCGATTCTCAACGGCCACGAATCGATTTTTTCCATATTCAGGGCTCGCGGTGCTGCGTCTTCTCACTCTGCACAAGGCAAGCGCTGCAGGCGTCGATACACACTCGTGTTTAGGAGTCGGGACATGATTCACTTGCACAATCGGGCAAGCATTGCATCGTAACTAACGTTTATCATTTTCACGTCTTTTTTAAGTTTTACCAGTTTAAACATTCAAGCAATTTTAAACTATCCTGTGCTCGCGAACTCGTGCATGTTTTTCATTGCGTGCACAAACAGTAAAGCCTAAATCCGCCTCACAAACAGCTCGCCAGTAACAAAAGTTCTTTTTGCGTGTTTTTAACTGTTAAAGCGATATAATCCACGAAAATGATGTCAAAACTCTGGTCTTGGTGAGTATGTAACCTCGTAAAGACAGTCTGTTATGTCTTAAATAAGCATAAAACGCGTGTGACAGACAGTATAATGAAACAGTAATGGATCCGTGCACTAGTTCTTAAAGTGAACGCAGCCATATGTGTCTGTCATTAATTTTGTTGTCAAAACAACAATTGTAAGGAATCAGAATTAATAGCCTATGTATTTAATTCAGTCAGGAATTAGGCCTATTCTATTGTATTTATTTGTGCTACTTTTTTCAATTTAATTCAAAGATCGAAATCAAGCTTCCATGTGTTGCATAAACTCTTAACAAAAAAATTACCCCATTGTAAAAACAAACATTTAGGTGAGATCAATATAATAAAATTTTTTCTAAAAAATGATAACTGATATTTAGACTGAGATTTGTGTTACATCTATATTCATTATAGTCGAATCGAGAATCGAAATCGAATCGAACTGTGAGCTTGTGAATCGAAATCGAATCGAATTTGAACATCTGAATCGATACCCAGCCCTAGTGCCCACAGTTTGCAGTGTGTGTGTGTTCACTACTCACTGCAACTAATGTGTGTGCTCTAACTTGGATGGGTTAAATGTAGGGATTAAAAGCAGAGGACAAATTCTGAGTATGGGTTACCATACTTGGCCTTCAACACATGACACTGTCACTGCGGCACTGGCCCCACTGTCGTTTAGCTTTTTGTAGAAATAAAAACCATTTTGTTTAATTGGACAAAGGATGCTACAATTATAAACTGAAAGTATCTGCTCTGCTCCATACAGCAGGAGTCAGATTTCACTTATTACGTGATGAGAGAGAGTAAGGAAAGATGAGATGAATGATGGCGATGGCGGAGGATTTGGTGCGCAACAGATCCCTGATTGTCATTGGCAAAAATCTCATCTTGTAAAATGTGCGTTCAGTGCCGCTGCTCCATATACACATATTAGACACTCTATCATGAATTCACATTCTATCTGAAATGAACTGACATTTCAGCCTCCAAAGAATTTCACTTAAAATGTCCTAATTACATTTAAGGGCGTTTTCACACCTGAAAGTCCGCACCAAGGTCCGAACCAAAGTTCACGTTTTGATACATTTTATACTTTCAGAAAGTTTTGGTTTGGTTTCACACTGCAATTCTGCGAGCGCACTAAAGAACTTTACGTGACATACTTGCGTTGCGTCCTGTCGTCATCATCTATGTGGGCTGCACATTGATTGGTTTTGTAAATGGACGTGCGTCTGACGTCAGCGTGTTGTCAATTCGGCGGGTAACTTTGACAACATGAGTGAACAGACGCATATCGTTGCAACTATATTGTTATTTTTATGGGATAATTACCTGCAGCACCAACTATACACAAGGCTAGTTCAAATGCGCCAAATGAACGTCCTCGTCGTGCGAACATTTTATCGTCGCCGGCAGGAAAGGAGGAGAAGACTGCTAGTTGACTTCTTATTATGTCATCAGACCATACTTCAATTAAAAACCTCGTCTCCTCCTCTCCCCATGTGCTACACGGCTCATTTTTCCTGCCACCTTCTGTTTTTCGGATATGCGGGAACCACCAGAACTTCCTGTAAAAGGTCCGAAAGTCCGAACCATACAGAAACGGCTTTCACTCTAGAAACGAACCAAACCTTTGTTCAGTTTGATCCGGACCGAGATTACCTCTTTTCGTCGGACCAAATTTCATCTGTTTGGTCCGGACCGTGGTCCGGGGGAGGTTTCACACCTGTAATTTTGATTCGGACCAAACTGAAAAGTCCGAAAGTCCGGACCAAACAAGGTAGGTGTGAAAGGGCCCTTAGTTTCAGAGAGCAAAGTGAAAATCCATTGAAAATGTGAACAGAATATGGAATAACATTATCATAGTGTGTATGCAAAATGATCCATGTTTAATGGGATTTAATTAATGCTGGCTGATGATAGATCATCTATTGACCAACTAGTCGACCATTCTTCTGACTTATCCCAACTTTAGATTAAACGCAGCACCTGACCTACTCTGAGAGGGTAAAAATGGACATCTGCTTCCTTTTAGTGCTGATCTCTTGTCTCTTGTAAAAAGCACAAAACCGTCATCTCTCAACCTATGACTACTAGTCAATATCCTGTACAGCTCCCAGTAGAGAAACATTAGGCCATAACCTCTTCGGTTGAGACTGAGTCTGACTGATATACACAGATCCACTGTGGAGGGCATTTCATGACATCCACAGACTCTCAGGAGACCGCTGAACCAGCAGCCTGTCCAACACTGAAGTCTCAGGAGGAAAGAGACTCTTCATGGCTTAATTGGGCCATACTGAAGCATTCTGGGAGATTTACAGGATATTTAATATTAGACATGGTCATGGTCCAAGCAGTTTTTAAACCGAAATGATTTCCACATAAATATGGATGCATGCATTGTGTAGATGTTTTAATAACATTGTGCTGATTTTAAATTCATTTCTGACTCCTGAATATTACAACATGGTTTGCAGTAACCAGAAGTATTAATCTTTGCTTATTTGTTTTTGCTGGGTTGTCACACTTTATTAATGATTTAAAAAATAACTTTATGGCAGTTAAGCTACACTGCCCTTACGAGGGCATATACGAAGTCAGCGGAAAACAAAAATGCTTATTTTAGATATCTTGAGGTTGCAACACACACGCACATTAGTTTTTCCTGTACCAGTTTTAAGTAAGATTAAATGCATACGTTTCCAGAGGATTAGGAATGCACAAGTGTTATGTATGAGTTGATCTGGCTCCAGCTGATCTGGTATTCTGCTGGGGTTTTGGCCCCTCACAGGTCTCGAATGGAGTGTGTTAGGAAACAGATCAGCACTTTAAAGTGCTCAAGCCTACAGATTTTTCCAGACTCAGGAGTTTTGTCGACATGTGATTGTCCTCATTAACCCATTGCGCGTGGCGTGAGTGAAAAAGCAACTGGGCATCCAAGTGAAATTGAGCATTTATTGCAGCTCTGTTTTACTTTCTATGTGCGGTCTGTTATTTCTCATAGGAAATGTTGTTTTGTGTGTGTGGTACAGTGAAAAAAATACAAATCAGCAAGTTATGAAGATGATTGACAGATTTGCAGACCATTTAGGATTAAGAGGAGGGGTTAATGCATCACTTCATTGGCAAACCAAACAGAGGTTAGTCTGTAGTCATCAATAAAACATCACAAGGAACTTGGAGAACGTGGGATCACAATGCTCAAGTCTCCATTCTCAGTTTGTTTCCAGAACAATCCAGCTACTGTGTCTGAGCTTGTCTGACCACAGATGTTTGTACATTTGATGGCATTAATACAAGATGAAATCACATTCACATACTGGATTGAAACAGTCACATGCAAGTTGACATGAAATCGAAATTGTCCCTTTTACTTTAATGCATATTATTCCAAAGAAAATATTTGAGTCTTTTGTAATATTTAATCTCAACTTGTTGTTCCTCTCAAATTATTTTTCTTTCTGATGTCATTTTTCATGCATGCTATTTTGATTGTTAATTTTTATTATTATTATTAAAAATATTAAGAATTTAAATATCTTTTATAAGGGGTTGTAAGCAGCTCTTGGGCAGGATATTATGCTGTGTGAACCAGACTTTGTTGTTTGTCAAAAGTTTGTCTATTCAAGACTAGAGCTGTGTCTAGTGGCAGAATGACAAGAGCCGTTTCCCACTAGAACAATATGTAAAAATGGAAAAGTGTCTTAATTTTGATATCTCTTATTTTTATTGGCTTAATGTGCGGTAACACAGTTAGTCTCAGTTCGACCCTCTTGAATGTTTGGCACATCATCATGTATTTGTTAGTGTCAGCTGCTATCTGGAAAAACAACCCTCACTGCAATATTTATGCCAAAAATCCCTGCTCTGCACTCTATTTCACCAACAATTACCCAAAACTGCTAAATCTCTCTTTCATCCTTTGAATGGCAGGAGTGTACTGTACACTCTCATGCTTTTACCTTCTTCAGACATGCAACAGCAGGCCTTGACAATTCCCATGATTCTGCAAATACCATATGACCTTATTAATAAACCGGTTTTAACATAAAATGAAACTACATTGTCATGATTGCTCAGAGATAACATAACCTAGACTAATAATGTGGTTAAAAGGATTTACTCACCCTCATGTCATTCCAAACCTGTATGACTTTTTTCTTCTTCTGTGGAACATAAAAGAAGATATTTTGAAGAATGCTGGAAACCAAACAGTTTGTTTTCCCATTGACTTCCACAAAAAATACAATGGAAGTCAATGGAAACTGACACTGTTTGATTACCAACATTCTTCAGAATATCATCTATTATGTTCCACCGATGAAAGTCAGCCATACAGGTTTGTATTGACACATGAGAGTGTGTAAATTGATAGTTCAGGGCTATTCCTTTAAAGGTGCTGTTTGTAATTTGTTTGGGGGCTGTGCTAAAACGTAAAAATACCATATGTTCGCAGATATTTAGGACACATGCTAGGTTCACATACTTTTTTCTAAGAAAAGAATGCTACAACCAGTAATTCTGCTTTGAAATGTGTATTCCGTGGCGGAATGTTTGTTTTTGTTTTGGTACGTGTGATCCCGCCTACTGCCAATATACCCAATACGCTGATTTCACGCAGCCGTTATTTTGAAATCGAAAGCGAGGCTCCGGTGGGAAGAAAACCGGAAGTGCCGCCTTTAATCACAGGAGAGTCGCAAATGCGATGGCGCAGAAAATAAAAAAAGAAGCAGGAACGAACTACGGTATATACATATCCTATATTGGATAACATCCAATAGTGTAAATCGCGGCTTCAGGTTGGTAGTCCAAGGCATTGTTCAGTTGTTTATCTTTACTTCCGGGGTTCTTACCACCGGAGCCTCACTTTCGATTTCAAAATGGCGGCTGCGTGAAATCAGCGTATAGCATTTCGGGTTGCCAGTTGGCGGAAAACACGGCGTATTGCAGCATTGAAAGCCAACAAACAAACTGGGTCAGAGATCGCAGATTCTACCTGACCTAAAAAGCCATGGCATTCATCTAAAAAGTTCTATGACCAGAGGCACATTTGAGGCACAATATGTAAACATTTTTTATTTAAAATATTAAAAAAAAAACACTAGAGCAATGTTAATTAGTTGACTTGTGTACTTGCATTATCCCAAATGTTTCCAACAATGTTTAAATCCAAAGAACTTATAATTGTTGCATAGCTCAACAATATTGTTTGAACTTGTTTTTTTTTTTTTTTTTTATTTACCACAAGTTACATATTTATACCCAAAAAGTAAATTAGAAAACACTATTTTGTCAAGTGGCTTGCATAGCATAATCAGAAAAGGCTTTATTTTTAGTAACAGTAATACATACAGCTTTTTCTCCACCATGCAATTATTTTAAAACATTGTCTTTTAGCAACATAAGTCATCCAGCTTTTATTAATATGATATTCTAATATCGATCTAGCTTACTACAGTGTGCAAAAAGTGTCTCATATATTAGCCACAAGGCACAGAGTAATGTTAACATAATCAAATGTATTTTTATTATGATTGTTTTGACCAAGTAAAACAGTGCTTCGCTTAAACAGTAGCCCCTGAAGTGCACGTGTCACCCCACACATTATTACCTCACGGTAGTTGCATCATAGCAGCTATTTGAGTTCTGAGGTAAGTAAGTTCTGCCTGAAGCAACAAAGAGAGGACTTAATTAAAATGGGACTCCTTACCCACATCTGTTTTATCCTCTCTGATATATGACCCTTCCTCCTATCTGAGGCCCTGGCAGTGATTTAGCCTTTACCCCTCCAAGCACACATACCAGCCTAGACCATGACTTTCATGCTCAAATAAAACTATTCTGTGCTCTAAAGGCAAAGAGAGTCAGAAAAGACTGTTTGTGTGTGAAGGCATTTGTGCCAACATCTCGGTTGTTTTGATGTTTCTAGGTCTCGTATGTTTGTGTGTTTTGACATCAGCTCTGTTAAAGAGTAACTAACTATAGCAGTTACGCTCAAACTACAAGCTGTTTACACTGTTTTTGTTCACGCTTTGTTCATTCACATGCTGTACTCTTGCTCTGTCCGCGTGGATAACTTTCCCTGAATTGGATCTTGTCCAGTGTGATCTACAACAGAGTCTGACACAGTTCACAGGGTTAGGGTTGAGATCTGTCATGTGAATCATCTTATTTCAGTCTATGCTTGTGTGCCTATAAATCTATAAATCCTTCTCTTTTTCTCCTCACAGACTGATCCAGTTTGCTTGAAGCTCAGCTGATTCTTTCTCTTCTTCGTCATCATCCTCATCAGTGTGTGTGTGTAAAGATGCCGCCAGCGACAGGAGGGCCGGTAGGCTACACTCCTCCCGAGGGCGGCTGGGGCTGGGCAGTGGTAGTAGGGGCCTTTATCAGCATTGGCTTCTCCTATGCCTTCCCCAAATCCATTACGGTGTTCTTCAAAGAGATCGAGGTGATTTTCGATGCCACCAGCAGCCAAGTGTCATGGATCTCATCAATCATGCTGGCTGTCATGTATGCGGGAGGTCAGTTTTGTTTTACTACTTTCACTTCTGTCCTGCTTGGTACGTAAAGTCCCCCTGTCAATGATTTAATTCCTTCAAATTCATCTTTGATCACCAAAATGGCACATTTAAACGTTTTTTTTTTCCTGTGAAAAAAAAATTTAGTCATGCCTTGAAATAGCTTGAATGTAACTACACCCTTTCTTCATTTACTATAAATCATTTAGGATCATTTAGTATAGTATGAATATGCAAATGAGCCCCGCCTCCACTCACTCATACAGGTTCGTCTACAGGTCGATGTATCAGAATGGTACCAGTATCAGAATTAGGTGAACACGACAACTCCCATGATTCCATGCTCCATCACTGCATCATCATGTTACATCGTTGTTATTGTTTTGAGTAAACAGCCTCTAGTGATGAAACTTACATACTTCAGTTCGTAATTAGGCTTCCCATTAAATGCACAGTAAGTAAACATCTCACCCACTTGATATCACAGCTTTGTCATGTCGCATTCAAACCTAAAATTACTTGAAAACATAATTTGTGAGGGTTTTTAGTGCCTGCAAACTAGGGATGGTAAGATTCAAATAAGTGTGCATCGGATACAAGTTGGCATTTGTATGCATCGTTTCTAACATCTGCATCGGTAAAAAACGATTTATTCATATATAATTATTAGTAGATGCGCTATACTTTTACTATTTAGAAAGTGACCAACATTTTATTATGTAACTGCTGCGTTCACACCGAACGCAAATTGAGCGTCTGGAGCGAGTGATTTCCTTGTTAAGTCATTGTAAAGACACGTTGACGCGGGTCTGGAGGTCCTGCGGCGCGAGACGTTTAACGCGGTGCACTGGACACGATTTCGCCTCATTTGCGCGTCCAGTTCGACTAGATTGATTTCTCCTTTCTGAACTGTTGCACAAGCGCGTTCTCTCATCACGACTGCTGCAGCTGCTACATGAATATGACGTATCACAACACTACGGAGTGCGAGGCGTGTCCTGAGAGTCACCCACCTTTAAACCTTAAAGTAAGACATTAAGTTAATCTGGTTTACAGAAGCCTGTGACTGCAAATAATAGTTTTCATAGATGTATATTTTTACATCTGAATACAGTTATGAAAGTATGGAGCCCCCCTAGTCCCACTTTGTCAAAAAAAATTATTATAACTATCTCGTGGCCTCAAGATAAGTAACTCGTGGCCTCAAGATAGTATCTCGTGGCCTTAAGGTATCTTGAGGCCACGAGATACTATCTTGAGGCCACGAGTTACTTATCTTGAGGCCACGAGTTACTTATCTTGAGGCCACGAGATACTTATCTTGAGGCCACGAGTTACTTATCTTGAGGCCACGAGATACTTATCTTGAGGCCACGAGATACTTATCTTGAGGCCACGATTACTTATCTTGAGGCCACGAGTTACTATCTTGAGGCCACGAGTTACTTATCTTGAGGCCACGAGATACTTATCTTGAGGCCACGATTACTTATCTTGAGGCCACGAGTTACTATCTTGAGGCCACGAGATACTATCTTGAGGCCACGAGATACTATCTTGAGGCCACGAGATACTATCTTGAGGCCACGAGTTACTATCTTGAGGCCACGAGTTACTATCTTGAGGCCACGAGATACTATCTTGAGGCCACGAGATACTAGGCCACGAGATAGTTATAATACATTTTTTTGACAAAGTGGGACTAGGGGGGCTCCGTATGAAAGACCTGTTTGTGAAAGTTTTTTATTTATGTTTATTGGGTAACACTTTACTTGAAGGGGTGTACATAAGACTGACATGACACCTTCATAACCATGACATGACGTATGTCATGAATATGAAGTAGGGTTTATGCATGTTTATGACAACTGTCATTAAGTGTCTTTCGCTCAATAATGACATTTTGAATGCAAATATGACATTGTTTAAGATGTCTTTGTTATGACACCTTGACATAAACCATAACATCATAACCTGTCAGTGTCTTTGTCATGACAACTTGACATTAAATTAAATTAAACTGTCATGTGGTTGGTTTTGACACTGGCTGTCATAAGGCCATTATAACTGTGTCATGAATATTTTTCGTGACCTCAACTACAGTGGTACAAATTTAATTTGTCATTAAACAGTTATAATGGCTTCATGACAGCCAATGTCAAAACCAACCACCTGACAGTTTAATGTAATGTTAACCAATAAAGCTAAGTGGTTTCTTAAGTTTGATAATTAATCTGCTATGTCACGTTTATGACAGGTTGTGTTGTCTTAGTAATGTCAAGTTGTCATGACAAAGACACTGACAGGTTATGATGTATTGGTTTATGTCAAGGTGTCATAACAAAGACATCTCAAACAATGTCATATTTGCATAAAAAATGTCATAATTGAGCGAATGACACTTAATGACAGTTGTCACAAACATGCATAACTTCCTTCATATTCATAACATGTGTCATGTCATGATTATGAAGGTGTCATGTTAGTCTTATACACACCCCTTCAAGTAAAGTGTTACCGTTTATGGTTTGTTAAAACAGCACCTGCTTTTATTTAATCTTTTGGTTTTGTGAAGAAATATGAAAGAATATGCGTTAAAAGTCAGATGGCACTTAAGCTACTTTATGATTTGCTGTATGTCTGAATAAAAGAAATAAAAGTTAACTATCTATACCATATTGAATTGCATAGCATCATATTTTTCTCCATTGCATCGTATTACATTGAATCGCATCGTGTTGAATCGGATCGCACCGCATCGTAAGAGTAGTGAATCGTATTGCATCGCATCGGTAGCTGCTTAGATGTATCTTTAATGTATCGTATCGTTGGCTGTGCATCGAGATGCGTATCGCATCGGCCTCAGCTATGGAGATGCACATCCCTACTGCAAACAGCTGTGCCGAAAATATGAACGCAACACGCTATATTGTAGATTAAGCTTTTTCCCATAGAAAACCATTAAGAAAATGTTTGCATAGAAAAAACAATGGAAAAGCAGTGCAGTTGACTGTTAAAAACGCATTCTGTGTGAATATCCTACTGTTTGTAGTGATTGAAATACTGAGGTAGGTGATATGGATCGAAAGTAACCAGAACTGGTTTGTTCACATACATTCGTTTTCCTTCTTTTGAGAGGTGATCTAAATATTCGTGGCATGAAACAGATGGAAAATAGACTGTGCTGCAGTTCAATGGATGTGTTGCCCTCCAGGTCTCCGCACCAGCCAAGGACTAAAAACTATTAGTTGTTCAATTCTGAGTTGTGTAAAGGCCCGTTCACACCAAGGATGATAACGATAAAGATATAGTTCTAAAAATCATTCTAAATATAAGAGAATAGAAATAGAGCAGTTTCTGTTTCAAGAAACTGCTGAAGACATATCTTTTTCGGCAGCACTTGATTCAGTAGAATTAACACTTTCTCTTCTATTCTATTCTAAAAAAAAAAAAAAAAACTGCACTAAAATTAAACTGAGAGGGGTTATAGCACTTACGTATTGTTGTCCTACTGTTAGTTTAACTGCTTCTATTGTTCTCATTTGTAAGTCGCTTTGGATAAAAGCGTCTGCTAAATGAATAAATGTAAATGTAAGAGAATAGCTGAATCCACTCCACAACTATAATGATAATAGCACAGGGAAACGATATTGTTAGAATCGGATAAAAACAGTGACAGCCAATCAGAATCCACCAAACATTAAAGAGCTCGAGCATTTAAAGTGGTAGACGACAAAACTGCAGTGCGCGTTTATAATAAACCGAACATTTATATCGTCTGCTGGTGTGGACACTAATATAGTTATTTTTATAGTTATCGTTTTTGGTGTGAACGAGCCTTAACTATCTCTCTCTAGCTGTTTTGTTTCTTCTGTGTTCTGGTAGAGTAAAATAAGGTCAGATCTGAAACACAGCTGTGTGTTTAAACAGGTTTTCATATAATGAAGCTGATTAGGTAAATGTAGGTTTAAACTAGTGTTCCTACCTGATGTTCTAACAGGCAATCACCCAGAATGCTGTGCTGATTTGTCATTAGACTGTTAAAACACACTTCTTTACTTCTATGAATTTTTGGTTTAAGGTTTGAAAAGTTGCTCAGTCACTTGACACTGTAGTAGGGAAGATACAAACGTACATAGTATGACTAATATTTGCAGTCAAATACCACGTCAGAGAAAATGTGGATGAGTACACTGTAGACTGATGATGTCACTTCCTGGTGTCAAACGTGTCTGTGGTTTCCACCACACACTTATATCTGACTACATTAGGTTCATGTTGCTTTGCACGTAGCCTGAACTCAACAAAGAGGCTCTTCCAGTCACCCATAACCTGAGAAAGGCAGAGCGGGGGTTGGGGGAGAGAAAGATAGTTGCTCTGTTCTTTTTTCCTTCTTGTGAACCAGTTGTTGTAAATTTGACTGAATTTAAAAAAGTGAATGTTTGAAAGGAAAAATGTAGTTTAATAAATCTTTTATTATTAAATACATTTAATTTATTTAAAAATAAAAATTAAAAATAAAGTTTATGGAAATGAGCATGTGCTGCAACCTAATGAATCAATCTTTATTACTTTCTATCCTTTTTTTTCATAAGGGGTGGTCACACTAATCAAAATGATTTCACTGCTATACGGTATCATTCAAAAGTTAGGGGTCAGTAGGTTTTTTTTAAATACTTTTAATAAACAAGGATGCATTAAAAAGGTGATCGAAAGTGACAGTAAATACATTTTATTATTTGAAATGTAAATCTTTTGCAACATAAATCCTGTTCTTTTGAACTTTCTATTTATCAAATAATCCTTAAATTGATTTACGGTTTACAAAAAACTATTAAGCAGTCCAACTGTTTTTAACATTGATAATTATAAGAAATGTTTCTTGACAACCAAATTAGCATATTAGAATGATTTCTGAAGGATCATTTGACACTGAAGACTTTTAACATTTCACAATTTTACCGTTTTGTCTAGAGTTTTTTTTTCCGTTTTTTTTTTTTTTATCGAATCAATTCAGCCTTGGTCAGAATAAGAGACTTCTTTCAGAAACATTTGGAAAAAATCGTAACATCCCTAAACTTTTGAATGGTAGCGTATGTTGTCTGCCATTTATTAAAAAAAATACAATGTTAATGATGCATTAAAAAAAATACTCCCTTGACATTTCCAAACATGCAGCTTCTCCTAATGAGTAAAGTTTATCTAAACTTTCAAAAATGTGTTTCTTTTGTCTTTGATTTTACCAATCTGTGACTTTTAGACCCTCTCTTGGTCAAACAAATTGTTGCCATACAATTTGCAGGTGAGAGTTCACCATATGTGAACTTTGGCACACTAAAATGAGAATATCCTATACCATTTTCAAACTTCTTTGGTCTGCTGATCACATTTGACCTGAAATATTTACTTAAAATTCCCCTTGGGATTATAAGTTGTTCTCAGTTCTCTGATGTCGGTTAATGGTCACATGACATGCTGCAGGTAAAGAAAACAATATTAGATCTTTGTTTCCTAATGAACCCCACTCTCTAATAATGCTGGGTTGTTTCAGCCCATGTTTGGGTAAAATATGGATAAACCAAACAGTTTTGTCCATATTTGACCTAAACATGGGCTGAAACAACTCGGCATTTTTTTAAATCATGTTCTGTACATATGCTTTTGTATATGAATAAATGAAAGAAATTGATTTGAACACAATCTAGTGTGGTGGCCCTTTTGTCCTTTACTTTTATTCAAGGTCTGGACACTTCTCTTGTTTTGACTCATGTCAGCAGAATTTATGTAATATAATATCTCTTTGTGTCATGTATTGAGTCAGTAAAAAGGTATTCTGCATCTGCACACTCTAGTGTTGAATGCGATAATTGCAATTGCACAGTAAAGACGTGTTCAAGATGAGCTCCGATCTGAGTGTCTTTTTTCTTACGGTTGTGTAAAAACATAACAGAACCCATGACGAGATTTAAAAGGACCCTGTCATGCAGCAAACCACAAAGAGTGGAAGCATTTGTGTCTATCCTACCTCAAAAGTTCTGCAGAGTTGCTTGCTTCGGATGGAGGAGGGGACAAGCAGGCCTTACGTACCAGGAATAAAGTGCAACAGAAATTGTCTAAAGGAGAAACAAAAGAGAGAAACGGAAATGTCTGGGTGTGTCGGACAGATGGATGCTTTTGAAAGTACATACAACCTCTTGCGCAGTTTAACTGCACCAGTAAAGCCAGCAGAGAAAACATTCAAAGAAATTGTGGAGGTGCTGCAAACACATTTGAATCCAGAGCCCTTGATACTCACGGAGCGCTTTCGCTTTCATAAGCGTAATCAACAAAAGACAGCATCAGAATCGGATAGGGGTGTAACGATATACATGTCACAATTCGATACAAATCACGATACCAAACTCAAGATACTATACTATCACGATATTTTAAGCCAAAATAAGACTTTTTTTTAAATTACTTTATTATTATTAAAATATTATTATTATTATTATTATTATATAATTATCAGGACCCATAAATATTCCCCAATTGCATTATTATACTTTTTTTTTTTTTCTCACACAGTATTCTTACACAGACAAGCCGCACACACAGACTCTCCCGGTGCTCGCTATGTCCTGCCTCTCCCGCTATTAAAGCACTATACATATAAGAATAAACCATCTAAAATGCTTTGAATAATACTACTAAAACTAAATGTGATATGGTGATTTTAAATTGTTTGCTTTCAATTTGAGGAGTGCCGTTCCAGCGCAAATGCGCTTCAGATGATCAATGCAATCAATCACATTTGTAATCGCAAGAAAGCATGTCAAAACTATTTCCAAACTGTAAATGGTTAGTTCATCCAATAATTAGGGCCCGAGCACCGATGGTGTGAGGACCCTCTTGGAATTGCTCTATTTATTAATTCTACATTTACTCACTCTCATGCATTTGAAAGTCTGTGTTTTCTACTGCACGTTGTAAATCTGTTCATCATATAAAGCCATGGGTCTCTTCCAAGTCTGACATTTTTTTGGATTTTTAAGTTTTAGAGGAATGGATTTTAAATGGAAGGACATCAATTTCTCAGGTTTCATTAAAAATATCTTAAGGGTGAGTACAGAATTTACATTTTTGGGTAAATTATTGCCTACCTTATAAATACGCTAAGCTGAGCCTTGGATAAAACTAACTCTATCGCAAATTATATTGCTTACATCAAGGATACATATTGTTGCATTTTTATATTGCGATATCTTGATGTAACAATGTATCGTTAAACCCCTAGTATAGTATAGTAGAGTACATGGCAGAGCTTAGGCTCGCAGAGCACTGCCAATTCGGGCGATGGGATGTCTGACTCGATCAGAGTTAGCCTTGTTTGTGGTCTGCACAGTGAGCACACAAGTGTCTCCTTACTGAGTCGCCATCTCTACTGAGACAGCCGCGTTAGACGCGCTGGATCTGCAAAGAAAGGCAACAGCTGAATGTCACGTAAACGAATTTGCGACAAAGCTAAGTGAACAAGGAACGGTATGTTACATTTGCAAAAAGAAATTAAAAGGTAAATTAACTGAATGAATCAGACTCCGAAAACTCTATGGCAGGCTTGTCATACATTGAGCTGCATTCCCTTAAAGAGACGGATCACAAAATGATCTGGGTGACTCCAATTATTGAAGGGGTAAAATTGAAGATAGAACTTGACGCAGGATCAGCGCTGTCAATATTATCATACACGGATTACAAAGACAATTTCGACAAACTCAAACTAAAATGTACTTGCGTAATGATCAAGACCTACACCGGTGTGAAAATTGCACCCATGGGAAAATGAAGTCAGACCAAAATGTGAAAAGAAAAGGTGTGTTTTAGATCATTATGTACTGAAAAAGGGTGACGTACATCTGTGCAGGACAAACTAGAGCGTGTGCTTGCGCAATCCGCACAAGTTTTCCAAGGTGGCATTGGAACACTGAAATGCGTTAAAGCAAGGTGTATTATTAAGTCTGGCAAAATTTCACAAGGCATGGCCTGTACCATATTCGGTACGCCCAAAAGTGGAGGCTGAGCTAAAACGACTAGAAAACCAAGGAATTCGGTCTAAAGGAAGCTGGACTGACTGGGCAACACCTATAGTTCCAGTTGTCAAGAAAAGTGGTGATGTAAGAATTTGTGGTGACTTTAAGGTCACAATTAACCCAGTCTTGCATCTTTGCGTCACTATCAGGTGGGCAATGTTTTTCAAAAATTTATCTTGCCCAGGTTTACTTACAAATGGAGATAGAAGAATCTTCAAAAGAAATACCTTACAATAGACACGCATAAGGGTCTCTTCCACTACAACAAATTGAATGCTGTTCTTGAAAGGCTTGAAAGGGCTTAAGCTTGATATGGGGGAGTGAAGAAGTTTAATAAGTATTTGTATGGGTACCATCAGAGCATGTGAGCGGAGTGGAGCGGGAGCGAGCGGGGAGCGCGAGCGGGCGGATCTTGGACAGAGCGCAGAGCGGCATTTTTAAAAGGATGGAGCGTCGCCCTATTTCCCGCTCCAATTTTGCTCCGCTCACACCACGAGTCTGACTCCACGTCTTTTCCCCGCCTGGCTAAAGAAGCTCGCATTGTATTCAGCATCCCAATCGGGTCTGCGAGCGCAGAGAGGGTTTTCTCCGCAACCACTGCATGAGTCTGAAGCCTCAGACATTGTCCAAACTTGTGTTCTTGAAGGTGAACTCAAAAGAACTGTAGATAAGGAAAGCAATTCATTTTCTTTCTTTCTTTTTTAAGTTTGACAACATAAGCCAATTTAAATTGTAATCCACGTGCACTCTGCACAAAAGTTCAGTTTTACGAATTTTGGCCTAATAGTTAATTTAGCCTACTTTTAAAACATTGATGTAGCCTACAGTAGGGCATAGCCTGTATATTTTTATTCATATAATTAGGCCCATTGATTCGTTTAATTTTACAGCAATTTTTTTGTACTATTGATATAAGCCAATTTTAAGCGTGCGCGCTGTGCAAAAGTTTAGTTATCAAAATGTTGGCCTAATAGTTCATTTACTTTTAAAACGTTTATGTAGGCCTATATTTTTGTTTATATAATTTTTATTTATATTAGGCCCATTTATTCGTTTAATTTTAGAGCAGTTTGTGTGTACAATGGATAGGCTGTAAGCCAATTTATATTTTAATCGTGCACTTTGCGCAAAAATTCAGTTATCAAAATTCTGCCCTAATAGTTAATTTACTTTTAAAACTTTTATGTATATTTTTGTTTATATCATTTTTATTCATATTATTAGGTCAATTTATTCGTTTAATTTTACATGACTTTTTGTATAGGCTATATTCCTTCTTACATAGGTTAGGCCTAATTTGTCATTTGAAATAAAACATTTCTATTTCAGTTGCTCTTTAGTTCTTTGGGAGGTAAGCATGTGGTCTAAGCTAAAAGTGAAGTACATGCAGATTTTTTTCCTTTTTTGGAGCGAGCGGGGGGCGATTTGAGTGGAGCACGAAGCAAACTGCGTTGAGCGATAATGAGCGAAGCGGCCTGATGTGGCTTTGAGCAGCGGAGCGGAGGGGTGAACAGTTCCGTGAGCGAGGAGCTGAGATTCTCACCGCTCCACTCCGCTCATATGCTCTGGGTATCATCCAGAAGCTGGCCCAGAACAGACAGGAGTGGAGGGCTTTTGTTGCTGCCCTACATGTCAGTGGCATAAAGGGCAGTAAGCAAGTAAGTATGGGAAACATTTCACTCTGATCACTGATCATCAACCTCTAGTGGCTATTTTTTAGACCTAGCAAAAGTGTTCCGGTGATGGCAGCAGCACGACTATTGAGTTCAAGGGCACAAAGTACCATGGCAATGCAGATGGATTGTTGCGTCTTCCTCAGGAGAACCTAGATTATGTCAAAGATGACACTGATATGTTTCACATCGTTCAAATGGAACCATTACCTGTCACAAGTGCTCAAATACAAAGGGAGACAATTCAAGATCCTGTATTGGCCAAAGTGTTTGACCTAACCATGAAAGGCTGGCCAGCTAGAGGAGATCCACAACCTCCCGACTACTCAAACCACCGTGAGAAGCTTTCTGTAACACAAGGACGTGTCGTGGAGTACCGAGTGAGTGTGCAAAGTACTCACTGCCTTACACAAAGGACATTTAGGTGCTGATCAAATGATAAGCCTGGCCAGAAGCTATATTTGGTGGCCTAGACTAGATCGCCAAATTGAAGATCTAGCTAGAACATGTTCTTGGTGTCACAGATTCAACGACAGCCACTTTACATGTGTGGTTACAATTTCCCACCAGTCCCTCCCTGGCAGCGAGTCCACATCGACTATCAGACACCCATTCTTGACAAAAATTTCCTGGTAGTAGTGGATGCACATTCAAAATGGCCAGAGGTATTTCCTGTCAAAAATGCTACACCTACGCTGACTGATGAACTGCTACACACATTGTTCTCCCTCACTGGCTTACCTGAGCAGTTGGTCAGCGATGATGGTACACAGTTTACCTCGGAGGAATTCCTGTAACGAATGGCCTGGCTGAACGCTTTTATTCAGTCCCTGAATCCCATGGAAGGAGAGTGCCACTGTGAGAAAAGATTGCAAACTTTTGTTTGGCCTATAGGAACTCCACTCACGCAACCACAAGTCAGTCTCCAGCCACACTCTTTATGGGACGAAGTCTTTGTTAACGTCTAGACTTGTGTAAATCTGACTTGCGCCGACATGCAAACTAAGCAGTGTAGCCAAAATCCAAAATGATCCATACTCAGGACCTTGCAAGTTGGTCAAAATGTGCTTGCTAGAGACTATAGACCAATCACACCAAAAGTGGCAACCAGGTAAAAACTTGACTAAGACTGGGCCCCCCTCACTTACACGGTAAGTTAGTACCAACATGGTTTGGTGCTGATACATCTATCTGCTTTTGGATGCAACAGCAACACAAGTTATTTCTTTTCAAAACATCGGAAGTAGGGCTGCATAATTAATCGAATTTTAATCACGATTTTGGCTTCCCACGATCAAATTCGAGTGATCGAGCGATATTTAAAAATGTGTCATTCCGTTCATAGAACACTCCGTATCAAAGTTGGGTTTTTGGGGGTTTTTTTGCAAAGCCAATCTAGCGCTCCGTAAACCACTGTCTGATCACGTGCCTCCATGAGCCAATCAGAGTTGTTCCCTGCACCGCGCAGCTTAGTTTCTAGATCTAGACTATGACCCCTGGGCCATGCTCTTATATAGTGTAAGTTCGAATTATGGACTCCAATAATCAGTACTACAAACGTCTTGTTTTGAACTATTGTTTAATGAATAGAAATAGTTCGAGCACATAAACTTTCATATGGAGGATTTCACAACTAATCACTGACACTGTACCACAACCAGGTTTTACGTTTCTTAAGCGTCATAACAATGACTCTGAATTTTATCCATTAATTGAACTTCCATAGTGCATAGTTCTGCCTTGAAATGTTCTAATTTGGTTACATTCTGTTATGGAATATTTGTTTTTTATTGATTAGTATATTTTGAGTTTTATTCACATCCATTATGCAGGTGCAATGCAAGTTTATATTTTGCTTCCTAAAATATATTTACACAATGTAAAATTGAAAATAATGCCCTGTTGAAGTTTTGCTACATATTTCTTTATTGATTTATTTATTTGATTTATTCTTTAAGGAGATGCACTGAATTTTGGTGAGTAAGAGGACCTATTTTATTTTGATGCACATATTTGTACATTAGCAGGAATGTAGCACAATATGAATGTGAAAGCAGTTATAATTAGCCTATGTGACAATTGTTGTTTTAGTTAAAATCAACAAATAATCGTGATCTCAATATTGATCAAAATAATCGTGATTTATCATTTTGGCCATAATCGTGCAGCCCTAATCAGGAGTGAGTACATCAAGGCTGGATGGGAGGGACTGTTGTGAATTGAGTTATTTTGCATCTGCGCACTCTAGTTTTGAAAGTGATCGTTGCAACTGTGCAGTAAAGATGTGTTCAAGATGAGCTCCGATCTGAGTGTCTTTCTTACTGTTGTATAAGTGTAAAGACACAACACCGTGTGATCTGTGGCTGTTTTCAGCCTTGTAGAGTGTTCAAGTTTTCTCCAGTGTTTGTGAGAATCACACTCCTGTGCTCCTGTACATTTTAAATTATCTCTGTACAACTGTAAAAAAATACTTTACAAGTAGCTCTCAGACTGAATATCTAAAGAAAATTATCCTCTTCTGACTACCGGGTTTCTGAACCAGTTTATATAATTGTGTATTTGGATCACTGCTGTTTTTGTCCTTTTTTTTCCCTTTTTTGTGGTCTAGAAAGGATGGCCTATTTGGTGCTACACAAAGCCTGTCAGAATAAATTAATTCAAGGAATGTGACTGGGGGACAGACAAATTGCTTTGAACTCTGATTGGCTGCATGGAACATACGGGAAAGTTCCTCCTCCTGATGATAGATTAGCTTTTATGGCGAACTGTCACGTAAATTTTGCAGATATTTACAACTAAAGTTTTGCAAACATAAAGAAAGAATTTATAGTAGTTTTAGTGCTTTTTGTCTATACTTTTATGTGTACTATAAGGAATTATCTATCAAGTCTTTTTTTTTTTTTTAAAGCTTCATTACCTTGACATGTTGTTATTATTAGCTTGGGTTGTGTGTACACAACTATATGCTATGACTTTTATGGAGTTTGCGCTAGATTCTTCTGCACTGTTTCAGATTCTCTCAATAGCTTTGTGATGGATTCTCAGATTCTCATTCTTTTCTGTGTCTGTTTATTGTTTAAAAGTCTTAGTTACCGTGACCGACCCTCGTTTTAAAGTTATCTATCTCTGAGTACTTTAGGGAGGTTAGTTCCTAAAGGGTTAGTTTTCCAATTCTGTCATTAATTACTCAGCCTCATGTCGTTCCAAAACCTGTACGATTTTTGTTCATCTTCAGAACACAAATTAAGATATTTGATGAAATCCGAGAGCTTTCTGACCCCTCTATAAACAGCAACGTCATAACTTTCTCATACTTTCTCAAACTCGTACTTTAAAGGCCCAGAAAGGTTAAGACTTTGTTAAAATAGTCCATGTGACTACAGTGGTTTAAGTTTAATGTTATGAAGCGACGAGAATACTTTTTGTGCGCAAAAACAAAAATAACGACTTTATTTAACAATTTCTTCTCTTCCTTGTCAGTCTTCGAGCCCATTCACGAGAGCTGCAGTGTTTTCAACAATGTCTTCTCTTCGCTTTCTGTCTCTGACGCGGTTCACGTTGTATAGTCGGTTTTTTTATTTTTTTGCACACTTCAAATGCAGAATAAAATGCCACGTAGAGGACAGACGCAAAATGTGTGGGGAAGTCCATTTGATTGTAGTTTAAGTGAGAAATGGTTGCAGTGCTCTGGTCAACCGCTATAGAGTAAAAACCGGTGAATGCAGTTTACAGGTTTCACAGAAAGACAATGATATGAGAACGTGCGAGTTGCAGCCAGTGAGCCAAATCAGTCGCGGTAAAAAACGGTCATGTTTGCGGACCAAATAGCTCAATACGAGAGGCAACGAGAAATGCAGACATGAAATAAAATTTCAGGGTTTCAGGGGTTTTTAGATTACTATAAAAGTTCACACATTCACTTTTCTTGAAAATATTTAGCTATTAGATCTATTTAAATGCTTCAGTTTGTTTTCATATTATAATAATATAATATATCAGTTTAAATGCTTCAATTTGTTTTCATATTAAATCACTTCAAATACTTCAATTCGTTTTTTTTTATATTATATTAGGCCTATATTTTATTATATTATAAGCCTAATGAAGAATTGATCTCACAAGGGTAGGCCTATTGTTTAGGGCTCTTTGCCATTTAAAACGTTTGAAACCCCCTGCTAAAGAAAATATTGGCAATTCATAAGCAATAAACAATCATTTAACTTTGACGGTTTAATGCTACCTGTACAAAATTAATTGACTGTACAAAAACACTTTATGGTTTTCCCAAACCATCTCAGTGTAACAGCTTAATTTTAACTGTAAAAAGCACTGTAAAAAAAGATTCTCAGTAACCTAAAAGGTAACCTTCATTTAGTGACTTCTTAATTAACTGCTTGTTTTCAAAAATATGATTGAATACCAAAGAGTTACACCAATGCTCAAATAAAATAGAAATGGCCCATTCAAGTTAAAAGTTACAACTGCATGTTGAAACCATTGTGTTTCTACGTATGCTGTACAGGTCAGGTATAAAGAATATTTTTGCTCAGGTGGCGCAAAATGTCCGCCCAATAGAGAAGTTTTGCTCCGCAAGAAAAAAAAAATAGAGGGAACATTGGTCAGAAACCTCTCTAATCTCATCAAAATTATCTTCATTTTAGTTCCGAAGACATGAGGGTGAGTAATTAATGACAGAAATTTCATTTTTGGATGAACTAGCCCTTTAAGTGTGACGCTGCTCGAAATGGGGCCTTTCACAAGAAGAGCACTGCACTGATGAAGCGGTTTATTTATTCACCAGGAAAAAGAGGAAGTAATAGCTGGGTTCTTTTTGTTTCTGAATGCTCTTTCTTGTACTTGTATTGCCGTCTTCTGTGGTGCACAGTAAAGCTCAGAAGTATTCACTGTATATCTCTGAAACCGCTTATTAAATCTTGCAATTGTGTATTTGTGTGGGAACTCCTAATTATGTCGAAGAAAGGAAGGTTGTATTAGGCTGCTTGTTTTGTCTGCTTTCCATAATGTTTGAGCCATGTTTACTGAAATGAACAGTCTGTTCCTGTTCTGATCACTTTGGGGCAGCTTCATTCTGCTGATTAAGTTTTTCTCCCTCACACCACCTCAGTTGATCACATGCCATGTAGTGAAGTTTCCTTCCTCTGAATCGTCTCTGTGTCCTCCTGGAGTTTTGCTTTGAAACAGTCAGATGTGTGAATGACTGTAATGCCATCTTGTGGTGGAACATTAAAAGGGGACAAAATGTAGCCTAAAACTCTTAAAGTGATTTTTCTTTTTCAACAAATGGTTGGTAATGTTGATTGTCAACCTCGGGGGGTCAAATTAACTTTTTTTTAATATTCTATTTATTATAAGATGTTTACAATTTGTTGCAACCCTGTTACACAGGGTGATGTGTGGGTTGCAAATTTAGGTTTAGCTTGTTTGCTTTTACCTTTCTTTTTTTACCCACATGTTTTGTGTTAACAGGACTAATCAAGTTTACAAAAATGTTACCCAATCTAGTCTTATATTTAATTTGTGTTTAGCTATATAAAAAATAAATAATCACACATCAGTTTAAACTGTAATTAGACATGTGTCTGAATTTTATTTATTTATTTTCAAACCAACCTGTTTTTTCTCAACAGGACCAATCAGCAGTATTCTGGTGAATAAATATGGTAGTCGACCCATCATGATTGCTGGAGGGGTTCTGTCTGGCACAGGATTAGTCGCCGCATCCTTCTGTAACACAGTAGAGGGTCTTTACTTCTGTGTGGGAGTTATAGGCGGTAAGTACATTGAATGACACTGATCATGAGGACAGGGTGAGTACAATTAAATAATGAAAGTTACAAACTCACTTTCTGAATCATGCGTACAAGCTTTCTCTCTCCTCTGTTTCTAGGACTGGGTTTGGCTTTTAATCTGAATCCAGCGTTGACCATGATTGGCAAATACTTTTACAAGCGGCGGCCAATAGCTAATGGCATCGCGATGGCGGGCAGCCCGGTGTTCTTGTCCACCCTGGCCCCGTTGAACAGCTGGCTGTTTGATTATTACGGGTGGAGGGGCAGTTTCCTCATCCTGGGAGGAGCTTTGCTAAACTGCTGTGTTGCGGGGTCACTAATGCGACCCATTGGACCAAAACCACAACCTGCCATCCCAAAAGAGGATGGCGAACCCAAACGTCAAGAGAAAAAAACATGCCTTCAGACCGTCAACAGCTTTCTGGATCTGACCCTGTTTACCCACCGAGGCTTCTTGCTGTACCTGCTCGGAAACGTCATCATGTTTTTCGGCCTCTTCGCACCCCTTGTGTTCCTCAGTAACTACGCGAAGAGTAAAGACATTTCCAAGGATAAGGCTGCGTTCTTGCTGTCCATCTTGGCCTTCACTGACATGATTGCTCGGCCGTCCATGGGCCTGCTGGCCAACACACGCTGGGTCCGTCCACGCATCCAGTACTTCTTCGCAGCATCTGTGCTGTATAATGGCATCTGCCACTTGATGGCGCCATTCTCCACCGATTACTTGGGTTTTGCCATTTATGCAGTGTTTTTCGGTGTGGCGTTCGGCTGGCTCAGTTCTGTGCTGTTTGAGACTCTCATGGACCTGGTGGGCGCTCAGAGATTCTCCAGTGCTGTCGGGTTGGTCACCATCGTGGAGTGTGGACCTGTGCTGCTGGGGCCGCCGTTACTGGGTAAGGCTGGGTTTAGACCAAAAACGACAAAATGATAATCATTTACTCACCCTCATGTCGTTCCAAACCTGTATGAAGAATGTTGGTTACCAAACAGTTTTGTTTACCACTGACCATTTGATCATCCAAAGAAGGCGGCCAAGCAGGTTTGGATTGATAAAGTAAATGATGACAAAATTAGCTTTTGAGTGTAATATCCCTTTTAAAGACTATTTTCACGTTGTTGTTTTTTTTAATTAAATGTTGATACATATTTAATATATAAAATGCTTGAATATTTTCTCATCGTTGAAAGTGTTATTGTGAAATATTAATATGACATGACAAAATAGCGACAATTTATGGGATGTTTTTTCAAATGAATATATAAAATTATAATAAATATATTAAAAATAATAAAACATTTAAAAATAATAAATAAATAAAAACGATAATAGTGCTTCAATATGGAATTTAATTATACATGTTCTCATCAACTAAAATGTAATTACAAAAATGTATGAACATGACATAATAATGACTAAAGTTAAAGGAATTTTAATCAAAAATATGAATATCAAATTAAATATTAATGTTACAATTAATATGTAAAATGTTTGAATATTTGGTTTATTCTCATCAACTAAAATATTTCAAATAGTAAAACCAATATTAAAAAAATATCAAATTAAATATTAAAAACATTTTAATGAATATAAATGAATATATAAAATGCTTGGATATTCTAATTTTATATACTCTCATCAACTAAAATGCTATTATGAGATAAATGAGTGACTTAAAATATTGACTAAATATAAAAGCTGTTTTTATTTAATTTTTTTAACTGTGGGACTTAACGTGCTTCAGCTTTAACTACACTAATCAATGAACGTCATCGCATGTCTTGTTCCAGTTACTTTGTAACAGAGATTGATGAAAGCATTTTCCCATTTCTTTCCTTGCAGGAAGACTCAATGATATCTACGATGATTATAGATACACATATCAGGGTTGTGGAGCCGTCCTGGTGGTCGCCAGCGCATTCCTGTTCGTGGGAATGGGAATCAACTACCGGCTATTGGACAAAGAGAAGAGGGAGGAGGAGAGAAGAGCTAGGGAGGAAGAGAAAGATGAAGAAACAAGTATAGACAATGCCCTGAACGAGAAGGCAAAGGAGGCGGATGGAGACGAATGTTATGCATGAGCGGACGTTGCCAAACGGAAAAGGACACTATAAACTGCACTCACATGCCAACAATCCATGTCTTCCCATTCTGACAGTCCAAAATGATAAACACAGAAAAGAAATGTTCCCTCTAAAGCGTTACTTAATGATTCAGGCAATGTTTCGAAAAGCACAAAAAGACTGTTGCCAAGAAAGTCTTTTTTATGCAATCCCACACACCCCTCAAATGTTACTTTCATTCTCCCAACATTCAAATGGGAGTCTCTCTGTACCTTAATGACCCAATTCACCTTTTTCTGGTATATTACAAACATTATGAGAGCATTCCTAGTTTGAGACTCCAGAATTACACAGTTCATCTGCTTTTAAATGAAACTTCAAAATGCACATTTCAAAATAGAGCAGATTTTCATAAGAGAATTGCCTTGTCATTTTAAGGTGACGTGCGCACAGGATTTGTCAGATCAAGACATGGGAGAAGGATATCTATCATAGGAATAGTATTTTGGACTAAAGGTCATTATTACATGTAGGATACACTTTTTTTTCTTTTTTTTAAGTTGAGTGTGAAGTTTTTATGTATCTGTATTGTAGTCTTCCCTGTTCTTATTGGCTGGTTGAAAATAGTGCCAGGCTATGCTGCCACATGAAGGCAAAACGCAGATGGAAAAGGTTTTTGGATTGATTCGATGTCAACTTTCATGCTCCGTTTTCTCTGAATCTGAACGTAGTTTAGGAAAACCCATCTGTCATGGGACAGATCATAGACTTAGAATTTATGAAGTTACTGTGTTTTGCCTTTTAGCGTGGCAGAAGAATTCGCGGTTGGTTTCTAAGTGCAGTTTAATATGCATTTTTGACAGGTTGCTTCCTGCTCTTGTGATCTCATGATCTCACATTGCTCATCATCTCTTTATGTATGGACATTTCTGTGGTTACTGTTTTTAGGAACTGCAGCAAACACTAAATGGCAACGGTCTTGTTTTTGTCCGAGAGGCAATTCTCACTTCACATGAGTAGTCTGATGTTTGGAGATGTTTGCTTTCGCTTCTGTTTCACTTTTTAATTTAGTGAAGATTATAATTGTTTCACTAGGATACATTCAAATAGGGGATCCTTTTTAAAGTGTGTTGATTTGCCATTTTGACCATGTTGTTTTTAGATGTCTAGAAACTTTTAATTACGGTTGCCAGCAGATCCTGTGCCTTTGATTGAGTGCCTTTCTATCTAAATACAGGTACATGCAATACTAATTCCTGAAACCTCTTTTTACGGAGCTGTTTCCGATTATCAAGAGGATGTGTATTGATTTTAATTTCATAGTCTGAAATTAATTTTTGTTTTGTGCCATATTTTGTGGAGAGTAGAGTCCTTCATTTCAACCTGAGCCAGCAACAAACACGGTACTGAATTTCTGTTGGCTAAAGATAGTCTTCATTTCAAGTTCTGCTAGTGCAAAACAAAGGTGCTTGTGCTTGTTATGAGTGCAAATGTTTCCGAAGCCATTTTATTCTTTCTGCTTTTTTAGAGTACATTTTGCTGATGATGTGGAAAACAACACGACTCTCAGGTCTGCAAAAAGAACAAGAAACACAATCTCAAACATCAGCGACAGTTTTGGCACTCTAGAGTGCTGCATTGAGTCACTTTCAGGTAAAAATATACATTGAAAAAGCAAGGAAACACCACCACCTGCTGGCTGCTGTGACACTGCGGCCCAACAGCAGGTCAATCAAATAGGCTGGTTCACTGCAGTTTTTGTGTAGCATTTTTGAGAAACATTTGTGTCCAAACACAAGCAAGTAATTATTTTTCAAGTAACGTTGTTTAGTCACAGCAGATTTTGTATAGTGCACTTTATTTAAATACATTTAAGGTGAAATTCATACTGTTGAATTGTTACTGCATTCACCGTGTAAGGCAATTTATTTCGCTTTTTCCCTGAGTAGAAATGGATCGGACTGGGTCCTGGGGGATGTGTGCTCCAGTTCTCTGGTAATCTCAGAGCTCAGCTGAATAATAGCAGCTGCTAGACAAAGCAGAAAGAGATTCAGTGCCGTGTTAATGACTCAATTTCAGTATCTCCGATAAATTCATCGCTGCTCCGACTGCACGTCGGATTACAGGAAGAGCTGTCTAAACTCCACTCGACTGTGTGTGTGTGTGCAGGTGGATTTCTTATTAGTTTTGGTAATTGTGTGAAGGAAAATACTGCTGTACAGTAAATGGACCACCCTGAGAATTTTCTATCATCTTTTCCCACTTTTTCTTGTTGGCCAATTGAACAGAAGTAACACTAACCAGAGTGCTTTTAAACGTCTCCTGTCAAAAAGACAATTGACTGAGGTCAAGAGAGACTGAGGTAGGAAGTATTTGATTTTGACTGTATTTGTGTGTGTGTGTTTTTGCACAGAGATTCCATGCAAACTCACGGTTTTATGATTAATTTAGGAGAGTGGGTAGAGTCTGGCCCTTGGAAGGTTTTCAGGGCAGAGGAAAAACAATTGTATTTTCAAGTAGGCTATTTTAAACACTATCACGTGTGAAATTTTGTATGTTGTTTTGTGTGGATGAGCAAATCAATAAACTTTTTTTTAAAAAAATGTTAAAGTGTTATTACTGAGTTTAATGTATAAATTCCGATATAATTGTAATTTTGTTGTTGCATACACCCTGGGACTGGGAGACTGATGAGATGTGCATAATGGTAGTTAGACAGGTTGTTATGGGGTAAGTTGTCTCAGTGGAATGTGACACATTAAAATAGGTTTTCTGCTAGATTTTAAAAGGGCAGCAATTAAACAAAACTAATGTGAAAAAAATTATATAAATTATAGGCCTACATTTAAACCATGCACTTGCACATCTGCTCTAGCGTTGTCTTTCTATGGTATTTATAGAAATGGTATTTGTATTGTCATTGGATTAATTTGTGCTTGTATTATTTCTACTTGTGAGTCACTTCTGATAAAAAAAGCATGTGTTAAATGAATAACATTTATAATGTGTGACAACTTGCCCCAGCTTGGCATTTATACAATAAATAAATAAATAAAAAACAGGTAAGAAGTATTTAGTTTTTATTTTATTTTATTTTTACATGTAATATAACGCTTGTAGTATGCTATATAAAACATGTTATATATAAAAACCTGTGACAATTATCCCTAGTCTAGAGGAGGAGAAATACACCACAGTTAGATTAATCTTTAACTTTAGGTTAAATTTTTAGCACGGAAACATATTTCACCACCAGATGGCGATAAACTTGTAGATCACGTTTTACCTGTATTTCGAGACAAAAGGGTTATGCAAATGTAACGTTTTGTTTAATAAGAAAGTAGGCCTACGTAATATATCTTTGGAAACACAGTAGCAACGCTGTTGTTATACACTGGTGTATAAAATATATAAAACACCAAAATCGCTGGGGCAGTTAAATCCTCGGCGGTTAAGTTGAGGTCGTCTCCATGGGAACCCATTTGTAAAACACTATTGCGTGAGCTGGAAAATTGTTGAAACGGTTTGTGGTAAGAACGCAGAATTAACACTTGGTTTTGTTTTGTTTTATATTTAAGCACATTTTGCAGATTGAGAGTTTTAACGTTAGTATAGATTTGTACATTTGGAATGTCGTTCACTATAAACCCTCTAGCAAATCCCAAAGGAGTGAAAAAACTATGCGAACTTTGCCAGAAACCTGCTCAACTGAAGTGCACACAATGCCTGGTCACATTTTACTGGTGAGTCTGGAGCCTTCGGGTTATTCAATGATGTGTTTTGTCTTTATAAAACACCTTATACTGGTAAAAAAAAAATACTCCATAGTGTAATTGCGCGTACAGACAGCAGGTGGCATTATAGGCACACATGTTTCGCACGCATTCTTCTTGGCCGTGTTACTGCAGAGATGGAAAGGTTGAACGAGTTCAAACAGCTGGAGGAGAAATTATGTGCAGAGGGAAGAGAATAGCCAGCCATGCATGCTTAAAACCAACCAGGAAAAAAAGAAAGAAATATGACTGGAAAAATAAATGTTTTTTAGTTTGCATCCGTGGAGTTTTCACTTGCCGTTTTAAAGACGCCACGAACCACGACGCATATCTACGGTCTCACAGTGTCAACATGCAAATGTTTATCTAATTTAAATATTATACCTCGGTCACTTTTTTTTTACCTCCAGAAACAGAATGTTCTCTGATCTGATGGGCACCACTTAAAGCGATAGTTAAATGAAATTTTTATTTATAAGGGGCGATTCCTCCGAGGAGGCAAGGGGCTCCTCAAAAAACTAGATGAGAGATTAATCAATATAAGAAAATATAAACCCCCGCAAATATTACAAAATGTGACATAAAAAAACTTTTGAATTAGCGCCAATTCTGGGGCGGCAGTTGTTTGAATGGTGGGTCCATTATTATTATTATTGATGAAAAACACAACAAAACGATACAATGACAAAATCGCCTAAATACGTTAGGCGTTTTTCCATTTCGCTTTGAAACCAAATCTTCCGCCATTCAATCAAGATCGGCGAAATAGGCAAAGTGATGTTAAATCTGACTCCTGCTGAGTGCTGATATACCGTACACCAGTCTGATATAAACTACAGAATGTTTCTGTTGGGGTTAGGTGTATCTAAAAACAATAAAAGTATCTTGAATGTTCTCATTTAGCTAGCTAAGTAATGTGTGTGTGTGTGTCCTGGTAAACCCTACATTATGGGGACAAAATGTCCCAAAAAGATGGCAATATCTGAAATCCTTGTCCTTGTGGGGACATTTTTTGGTCCAGCTTAAAACAGCTTATAAATCACACTAAGTGATGTTTTTTGAAAATGTAAAATAGCAGAACGTTTTCTGTGAGGGGTAGGGTTAGTGTAAGGGGATAAAATACACAGTTTGTACTGGAAAAAAATCATTATGTCTATGGAAAGTCTCCATACAATTTGGAAACCAAACGTGTGTGTGTGTGTGTGTGTGTGTGTGTGTGTGTAGTGACCCTGACCACCAGCTGACTGACTGGATCAGTATTCATGAAAAAGTGT
Source organism: Rhinichthys klamathensis goyatoka (assembly GCF_029890125.1). Taxonomy (NCBI): domain Eukaryota; kingdom Metazoa; phylum Chordata; class Actinopteri; order Cypriniformes; family Leuciscidae; genus Rhinichthys; species Rhinichthys klamathensis. The sequence continues at coordinate 677,549 of NW_026606708.1, forward strand.
GTCCGTTGCTGGTATCTATTCACGCACCTGCATCATTCGGCACACTGCAGTCCGACCAAGACCACCACCAAAAAGAAAGAGTGAAGAAACAGGTTTATATGCACTCCAGCACATTAAAATGGGGCAAATCGGTTTGTTAACAGGGCAGATGTCTGATAAGTGTGTGTTTTGTATGTTTTTGACACTAGGAGTATCTAATAGAGATTGCTCATTTAGAGGCGCAGAGGTGGGTGTCCAAGAAGAGGTTCCAGGATGTGTTGCCAGCCGCTCTCCTATTCCTGCGCTGGGCCATGCAGGTGTACGGAACCTGTGCTGTTGAACTGGTACCAGCTTATCTACTGCTTGCGCAGGCTAATATAGGTGAGATGTGCACAAAACTAACAAAAGACAAGCACTAAACCTGCAAAAACCTACCCATGGTTGTGCTAATTTTAAATCTCTCTAAGGTCCATTAGATTGCAGACTTCACAGTTTGCTTCACTTTCCGAACTTCTCTGGAGGCTAACAGCCAATAACTTTCACTTCTGCAGAGAATGGAAACAAATGTTTGCTAAAAACCGAGGCTGACATCGAGCCCTATTTACTTCCTGTGGGACGGTCTATTGGTGGGCTCAGGGGTGGTGCTTGGACATGAACTGAACGGAGAGATGTTTGTTATGTAATTCAGGATGTGGCAGACTAGTCATGCAGATGTGTACTGTCTGAGTGAAAACCTCTTGCACTGAAAGCTCTTTGACATAAGCATATGAAAGATTAATCTTTATGTGACTGGAGATTTGATAGTTGGCATGGGATAATTCACTGACATGAATTTGCATATTGTGAATATGAATCGGGGCCTTGTTGATCCATTAAATATTGGGACATTGATGACTCAGTTTGCTGTGTCAAGAAAGTCTGCATCAAAAGGCATCTGACATTTATAAACAACATCACAGTGCATCTACATTATAGCTGTTCTTTCCATGCACATTAGAAATAACATTTTAAAGACAGTAATAAAGCTTTGTCTTCATTTACACTTGCGCTCATCTTCTCACAACTCGAGAGACAGATGACATGACGTCAATTCCATTAAGCAGCTGATTCTGGGGAGTGAACATCTCAGTGCAGTGGAATAATTTTGACAGTGAGACAGCACTAGGAATGGCCAACTCCTTGGCCAAGGGCAGTGCACTGTTGAACTAGGGAGCGGATTGAGACACACCCTTGATCATTAGGCTTCTGTCTATACAGATAGACACTTTACATGAGAATCCACACAGTGGACTTTTTGACAACTGAGGAAACCAGGCATGAATCTTTAAAACATTAGATCTCTATTCCAATAGAAACATCAAAGATGGTTGTATAGAGTAGACACAGACAGGCCCTCTAATAGCCAGGCTCACTCCAACTCAAGAGGCATCAAGGACCCTTTGTTCATAGTGCATGTTGTTTTTGTGTGTTTAGGTTTAGGTTCTCTCTTCCAGGCTCATGAGTATCTGTCTAAGGCTGAGTGGACAGTGATGAGAACACCAGGCTGCAGTCACACTGTCCTTCATCAGCTACACAGAACCCTGGGCCGACTGCACGCTGCCATGGGAAAATACACATCTGCTCTCACTCACTTTGCCAATGACGTAAGTCCTAATATGCGTGGAACACTGTGATTGGATTGCATGTACATAATAATGTGTACCAGTGGTATACTGGCATTAGATATTATTGTTTAATCATTTTAATTTGAACTAAAAATCCATATTTCATGTCCATTTATTTATGTCAGTTATTTGTTTGTCTCTTTAAAACACCCAAAGTTCATTCATTTTTAAATTGTAATATTTTTTTCTTTGTGCAGGTGTACTATGCCAGTGAGATGTTTGGTTTGGACAGTACTGTGACGTCTGGAGGATATTTCCTGATGGCTGATGTGTTTCTGAAGCAAAACAAGCCTGACGTTGCCCTCTCGCTCTACGCAGAGGTAGACACACACCCACCACCAGTGCACATTGAGTCATCTGTGTCTGTGAAACGTCTCTCATTGCATTGCGTGCGTGTGTACAGGTGGCGAGTTCATGGCACTCTCACCTGTGTAAGCTGATGGATGATATCAGTCGGAGTGGCACTCAACCAGAAGAATGTTTTGGTAAGTGGCATAAAGACATAAAGACAACCAACACAAAGACATATCCGCAAATAGTCTCATCTCTGTGGACAGTAACGGTTTCATTGTTAATCAAATATCAAATGTATATATATTCATATTATGAAGGGCCAATCAGGAAATAATTATATAATAATATGAATCGTGAATATGTAAATCCGAATATATATTTATAAGCCATATAAATATAAATCTGAATATATAGTTATAACTGTAAGTCCTGAAATAATCCTGAATATATAAATGCATATATTGTCTACTTAGGGCCTAAATTTTATCACAGGATTGTGTAATTGAACATAATTTTACTCATTCCCACAAGTTCAATGCTTATAATGTGCTGGATTCCTGCAAACACGTATTAGCATGCAGGTTGAATGAGTAAACAAAACTAAAGTCAATCGGATCTTTATTCCATGCCAAGGCATGGACTCTACAAGACCCCTGAAGGTGTCTTGAAGTATTTGGCACCAATACTTTAGCAGCAGATTCTTCAAGTCCTGTAGGTTGCGACGTGGAGCCACCATGGATCGAACTTGTTGGTCCAGCATATCCCATAGATGCTCAATGGGATTGAGATCTTGCCGTCAAATAAAACGGGACTCATCGCACCAGGCGACCTTCTTCCACTGCTCCAGGGTCCAGTTCCGATGCTCGTGCTCAGTGTAGGCACTTTCGACAGTGGTCAGGGCAGGGGTCATCATAGGCACTCTTATTGGTCTGCAGCTACGTAGCCCCATATCCATCAAAGAGCAATGCACTATGTAATGACACATTCCTCCCATAACCATCATTAAAATTTTGTTTGACTTGTGCCATAGTAGACTTTCTGTTGGCTTGGACCGGACAGGATAGCCTTCGTTGCCCTCGTGCATTGATGAGCCTTGGGTGGCCAACAGCCTCTTGCTGGTTTGTGGTTTGCCCCTCCTCGGACCACTGTTGGTAAACACTCACCACTATTGACTGGGAGCAACACAAGCCTTGGTGTTTCAGAGATCATTTACCCAGTCAATCAGATCTTAATTCCTACCCATTTCACCTGCATCTTGCATATATACAGTATATATATATATATTGTACATTTCATTTAATGTAGTTCATATCCTGACATAAATTTGACTTATGATCTCTCATGAAATGTCACATCTGTATGGTGCGGATTAAATTATTTATAAGCTTTTATGACAGCCTGTACCATCATGGTTGTGTGTGTATTGTATGTAGTTTGTATGAGGTCATCTATATATTTAGAGTCATGTCATGAGGTTGTTTCCTAGAGCAAAAGCTACTTTATTCTACTGATGACTAAGATCAAACATGACAGAGCCGCTAGTACGTGCCGCACTCCTGCCCTAGTTCTTTTGCTAAGCCTATTAACCTCAGCGGTGTTTTGGCTAAGTCTTCCAGTGACGTGGCTGGCTTAGCTCTGTGTTCATACTGGCTGGTCACTGGTCAGTACACTTGATCCTTCCTGCTCTCTGGCCTCTTAACGACTGACCTGAGGTCAGTAGACTGGCGCCGGTTCCGCCCTCTGGCCAGCCACATCACATTATAACTTCTGACCAGATGACACTATAGCAGGAAACAGCTCAGCCGGCCTTGCTCTGCATGTCACTTTGAATGTGACTGCACTGAGCAACAACAACAAGCATGACCTGATATCAATCAGGGACACAGACTAGCCAGTTCTATTTTTTATTGTCTCTATAGGGCAGACAGTCTGATCATGTCTGTGGACTTACATCACCGTTCAGTCAAGACACTTGTAAATGCAATAGGTATAATCATAATTACTCTTATTTTATTGATAAATTAATACATTTAAATGTTTAAATAAACCAATGATATAAGCGAATACTTTTCAATTATACATACACATACATTATTGTTAAAAACTACTTTAAGACTTTAAGTCTTAACAAGGCTGCTTTGATTTTTTCAAAAATACAATACAAATACAGTAATACAATGAAATTTCATTACAATTTAAAAATACCTTTTCTAGTTTAATTTATTCCTGTGATCAAAGCTGAATTTTCAGCATCATTACTCCAGTCTTCAGTGTCACATGATCCTTCAGAAATCATTCTAATATGCTGATTTGGGGCTCCAGAAACACTTATTATTATTATCGATGTTAAAAAAAACATGATCAAAATGTTTAATTCTTTGATGAATAGAGTTCAAAAGAACATGATTTTTTTTTTTTAGCTAGAAGTCTTTTTTAATTGTATGTCTTTACTGTCACTATTTAGCAATTTCATGCAATCTCGCAGAATAAAGTTATTAATTTAAATACATTAATTAAAAAAAGTCTTACTGAACCCGAAGCTTTAGAACGGTAGTGTACATATGCTGAAATCAAACAATATTTAATTGAAATACACTAAAAATATTTGAAAACAAATTATCCATAGACTAGGTTGTTGGTAGATTTTAGAACTGGCTCAAGGGAGAGCTAGTATTTCTCTTAATGGAGCGAGTGATCATGGTTATCAGCCGATTCAGACAATATCGGCTGATTCATCCACCTGGCAAACAACGTCAAACCCTGTGTAAGGTGGTGATATGTTTCAAACACTAGATGGAAGATCATATTGCTGAATATCTCTTAGACTAGAGATTATTCAACAGAATTCATCATACAGTTTCACAGGTATTTCCCTGGTTTACTCACCTCGCACGATCGAACAGTGGTGAAGCTTTTATTTAATACAGAAACTTGAAACAGTTTTCTCAGATACTACACTGACCTGGCTGTGACCTTGTTATCTGACATTGAGATTCCTGTTTGTGTGTCTGATAGATGAGGCCCAGTGTGTGGAGGCTGATCAGATGTTGAGATGTCTCTTAGAGTTTGAGGAACAGTGTGTGAAACCTCGCCCTGACCAGTCAGTCCTGTTGGCTCATTCTCTAGCTATGCTGTGGTTGCTATGCAACAACCACACCAAGGTAAACAATAAATATCGACTAATGAAATATTCTATAAAGAAACTTCATATGATACATTTACAATATGCTCCTGAATTCAACACTCACCTCCTCACCACTGCCCTGCATAACCAAATCATAGTCAATAACCAAAACCTCGCCCAAACATCTAAATTAAATAGAAAGTGCCGAGATGAAACATTTGAATCCAGATCTGGATGCATGGGTGTATACTGTATATGAAGTCATTCTGTGCCGTAAACATGTTAAGTTCTTGAATTCAGTGCAGATTAACACTAATAACACTAATGACTAAAGCCATGACCCGGCTATTCTGGTTGTAATGGGATTCTCCTTTAGGCTTTCTTTTACTTCCCCTACATTTTAAATCCCCAGATATTAGAAACTAGTTCAACCTCCCAGCTCTCATATCCAACTACAAAAATAACAAACAAAAAACTTCCCATATATTACCTCACATCTCCCCGGCTCTTAAATCAAAACGTTAACATCCCATTATTCATCAAACTATCCCAAAAGTCTCTCAATTAAACAGCTACACTTGTCATACTACCAGATTAAATTGGAAATGAAATTAGTCTATTTATTATAAATTTGGAAATCAGATTTCCTTTTTTGTTGTTGGTATATACTCCTTTTATGTTTTTGTGTTTGTGTATATAGGCTCTGGAGTATGGGAAGAAGGCTGAGGTGTTGATCCAGGGGTTAAGTGAACAAAACAGACTGAGAGAGTCGATCCATAACCTCCTACAACATGCTGAAAAACACCTAGAATGAGATTGCCCGCTAAACCTATACACCACAGACCTCCAAAAAACAATAAATCAAAACAGACCACAATCTTTACACTGTACGGTGGCATCCTGCTTAATTTCATATTAATTCGTTAATCTATCATCAATGGATATTGGGAGAAACTGATGTACAATTAAGGTGCAGTCACTGTAGTGAAATTTCACCGGCAAAAAGGGTCCATTGTCAATAGTGTATGAAGCACAGCTCACACACAAACAGAAGTCACTTTCAAACCTTTCTGCTGGTAAATTTGTGACTAACTCTAACCCGTTGCGAAATCTGCATAGGGAACTCCTTCACAAAAATCACAAGCGCATGGATTCCGATTGTATTGATTGGATTTTGCCTGCAAAAGTTCAAAATGTGACTGCACCTTTAGTGAGGCAAACGATAGCAAAAGTTCGATGGAAAAGGTCTGTCAACTGTGACGTGAGATAAAGACAAGCTGACACAAATTTCATGTTCTGGACATTTTTTTAATGTCTTTATTGGTATTATTGGTTTTATTACGTAATGACACATAACATCAATGTTAGCGTTCTATCACTAGTAATTTCTTGTTTTAAATTATACAACATTGCTTGGTTTTTGGCATTTAGGTTCCCACTAAAAAAAGGAAAACAAAAACGAAACAAGAGGCGCAATGAAATGAACACATGGAGTCTCAAAACATTTCCCTTTTCCATTCCATAGAACAGTTCATTAGCAGCAACTGTTTTTTTGTTTTTTGTGACACTAAGTTAATTGCCAAGTCAGAGGAGTATAGTGGTACCTTAATACTCAGAATGAGTATTATTTCATATAGACAATGTTTTCCACTGAGCCAGATCTGATGACGCCATGTTAGCTCTCAGTTCAGATTTAGGACTTGATTTATTCTGAATTGAAGTATTTAGATTTGGAGTCACACAGTTTGTTTGTATGCTAAACATAAGGGGAGAAGAAACTTCCTGTTGTATTCTACCGGAAGTGGAGGCAGAGTGTGTAAGAGTCGGACAACCACATGGTGCGTTATCGCAAACACCGAAAAGTGTCAGAGTTTACAGGGACACTTGTTCTTGAGTGGGATGAGGTGGAGGGTGCAAGTCTCTGGTGGCATGGAATGATGGAACACATCACACACAAGACGGCAAATCACAACGCTTGAGAGGGGGTGGTGAGAAGAGTGCGTGTGTGTGTGTGTGTGTGCGTCTCAGGTGGTCAATGTCTGTTCAGTCAAACTCACACTAAAACCCTTCGCCACTCTTCAGCCTTTCCCAAGCAAGATTATAAACCAGTTTGTCCTTTTTCTCAACAAAACATAAAATTATAAATTAGGAAAACAAAAGACAACAGAACACTAAATATAAAACAAACAAGAAAAAGATTGCATTTAACCATCAGGTCTCACAGCATCCATTTCTTAATATTTTATAACGCTTTGTCCTTTTGTTTATTGATACACATAGGCAGGACTGTCTAACATGAATGTCACGTTTCCAAGGACAGGAATTTGATCAAGGCTGCTTCCCCGAGTTAACTAAAATGTCAAGTCTATATTTCATCTTAATGTAAACTGTATTTCATCTAAAGTCTGAACTCACATTTAATTGATCTAAACTATGACGTCTAACATGGCAAACCATTCTGATATGGTTTGGATTGTGAGTTTGGTCCATTTGAAGTTTTTTTTTTATATATGCAATTTAAGACTGAATGTAAATTTGAACATGCAAATATGCAGAGTAAGGATTTTTACTATTTTTAGACATTTCCAAATTGAAAAGGGATATTAAAAGAGTCACTTAATGTTAAATAGAAGAATTAGACTGAGGAATGTGCAGTGCTCAAATCAATACAATTCCTGGTTTTCTTTCAGGTTATTGGCTTTTAGACCACTGGGCTGAATTAAAAGAAGTTGTAGCACCCATTTGAGTTGACACTTCAGTTTTATTGTTGCAGTATTTTTGTACAAACAAATCGTTGAAGACAAATAGCTTATTCATCGTCAGCGCTTAGTGTTGGCAAAACGTTCAGCCCTTGTGGTAAAAACATTAGTATTTAAAAGTCTACTCTATTTCTATGCAACTCACTGTTCAGACTCTATATGTGGGAGATTTGCTTTTGGAGTGGCAGACATGCAGATTGACGTGTGGGCATTAGCAGGTTTGAATTAGACATTGGATAAAGAAGCTTTTTTTTTTTTAAGAATATTGTTCCCGTTCACATTATCTTCCATAGTATTGATCTGTAAACAGAGTACATTAACCAATCCAAAATGGTGGACAGTGGAGGTTTTTAAAATGGCCGCCTCAATTACAGAATTACCAAGTAGAAGATGCCCATTTACCAATTAAAGTTCCTATAGGCCAAATCGTCACTTACACATTAAGGATGGTAATTCAAAACGGGTCCCACATCAGTCATTCAATTTTACAGACACCGGCAAAGCAAATGAAACCTTTACGCTTGTCTGATCAGCAGTAATTCATTTACTACAGGCAGCCATTGCAACAGACTAAAATAACTCGTATTCATTCATGCTTTTAAAAGAGTCGGGATGGATGAGAATATTCACAGCTTTCCAGTTTTTGTTCTTGGTGTCCCTCTATCTGTCTGTCTGGATGGACTTTTTGAGGGCAGGGAGGTATGTGCCTTTGTATCCTGGTGGGCAGTTGAAATTTGGGTCCATTCATTTCCTATCTCTTTCTTTCTCTCTCGCCCCATGCATGCAATGCATTATGCCTTCAGCCAGGCTTTACCACAAGGTTTGTAACAGACAAAATTCATTCATTCTCTCTCTATAATACAAAAGACTTTAATATGTCCTTAAGTGTGTGTCAGTGTGTGTGTGTGTGTGTACCCTAACCCACAGTATGAACATCAGAATCCAGTTTGTTGGTCGCTGAAAGGTTACATTTGGGAATCATGTCCTGATAAAACCACTCTACAGTACATGCACCCTCAAATTACAGTGGCAAACACATATTCAGCTGGTGCACTACAGCCAGACTGGAGTGTACACTATCTGGTGCACTTCCAAACTGCACTGTACACTTGTTTAATTCTATAGTCTGTCAATGGAGAAGAAACATCAGGGGAGCAGCCTCAGACGGGGGTTTACAGGGAGGGTTAGTATGATTACACGTGTGCATCTGTATGCATTTAATGTCCACTTCAGTATGTGTTGCTCTTTGATGTCTGTGTATCTGTGTGTGTTTGTGGCTGTAATTCCAGCTCACTCAGTCAACAGTTTCATCTCACTCACGAGGAGGGAGTTGATATTGTAAGCGGGATCTGCAGTGACAGGGTTGGGGCCCGTTTCGTTTAGATCCCCCTCACTCTCGCTGGAGGTGGAGCTTGTGCTCATGGTCGACACGCCGTCAGGGATGGTACAGCTAGTGCCGGGTGGGCAGATCTCGTTGGGAATACACACCTCTGTGGGGATTATCACCTCAGGCTCGCTGCTAGTTTCACTGGTGCTGGAGACCACAGACAGCAGCGACATCTTCCTGCTGAGGCGGTTTGGCAGGAGTGAGAGGGCATAGTCGGCCACGATACCCGCCACGTCCATCCCGCACGCCTGGTCGAATGCGATGAAGCCTACGTTGGCATTAGCCTCGCACACCACAAAAGAACCATCGTTTAGCTGGAGCAGGTCGATCCCGCAGACGTCCATCCCCAAAATATTGCACACCTGCACGGCCAGCTGCTTCCCCTGCTCACTAAGGGGGCACATCATTCCCACCCCACCTAGAAAAAGGAGTGAAATCATGAGCAGAGGGGCTAAATGGGAAATTATGGTCAGTCTTGCTATTGTTAACTAAAACAATTAAAAGCGGTAACTGAAATAAAGCTGAAATAAAAATAAAATAAAAAAAACGTATAGGAAAATTAGAAATGTTGCCTTGAACTGAAAATTAAAGCCAATAGTATTTATTATTGTAATTAGGGCTGTCATTTAAATTAGAGTACTCGGTTTAAAAAGAACCCTCGATTGCAATTTACCCGTGTCGAGTAACTGGCAAAATACCAGAATCCATGAACCACATTATTAGATTGTTTTGTAAGGCTGCACGATGTATTAAAACCATTTAAATACCATACTATAGCACTATTGTGAATTCACAAAGGCTGCAATTCAATTAAATAAATATATGCCCTGCATGTTTAATATATAGGCCCATGCGCTTGTGTCTCAGAATGGCTCCATTCACAGTTTTTCCACATGAACCATACATCATTTACATGCCTCAAACTCCATCTCTGAATGTTGAGTTTGGGTTGATTATAATGTTCATGTGCGCCATTTCAACAGCTTTGTAATGCAAATCATTTATAAACCTATGCTAACACAGGAGAATACATCAATATGTTTCTAAATATGCAAACTGATTTCAACTGATCGTGATTTCAAAATGAAAGTCAAACCCTCGCTCCGAGTTTGCATGTTTTGATGTCCACATATTCTTGTTCAAGAAATGAGTGGCTCTAGCATTTCTATCATAAAGAAGTGGCCAAATATTAAAGATTAAGTTAACATTTGAATTAAATGTCATTTGACCCATATTAAACAAGGATTTGATCTGCTGTAAAGTTGGTTCCCTCTGCAGGCATTTGTTATAATACATAATGTACATAAATAGATTGTTTATATTATGTATTTTACCAATATTGTTCTATAAAACCGTAAGATTACTTGCTTTTGATACATTATTTGAAGCAAAAATGAATGCCTCGTTATTATACATGTATTTTAAGTCATTATAAAGGCTATTGTTTTAGTTCTAGTTTTCTAGTTCTAGTTTTCGTAATCCAATTACTCGATTAATCGTCAAAATAATCGACGATTACTTGATTACCAAAATAATCTTTATGGACAGCCCTATTAGTTTTCTTACATACATCTTATATTTATATGGAAATACAAAAAAATAAAAAAATAAATCTTAGTTGATACAGAAAAATAAAAACACCCACAGACACCAAAAAATATCAGCAGTTATTAAATTATAATTTTGGGGGGAGGCGATTGCGCAATTGCATACCTAGCGAACAGTTGCTCTGCATGCGTCCGTCGGTAGAGCAGCGCAACATGGACCCGATCACTCGCCCTCCGACCAGAACTACCCGCACATCCCTCCCATGGCTCTCCTTCACATACTCCTGAAACAGATATGGGGCGTCATGGCGAATCAGATGACAAAGGTCTGAGAGGTGGTGCTTATCCCGGGCCAGGAACACAGCTTTACCTGCACAGATCAAAATGTGACATCATTAAAAGACCAGTGATGGGAATAACGGCGTTATAAATAACGCCGTTACTAACGGCATTACTTTTTCCAGTAACGAGTAATCTAATTGATTACTCTTCTCATCTTAATAACGCCGTTCCCGTTACTGCCAAAAAATGCGGCGCGTTACTATAACTGATGAAGCTGGGTTTTTTTTTTTTTCATCAGACCAACTAGATCTCTGAGCGAGAGGCAAATACTTTTTTTACTGTTCTTCCTTGGTTAGTGGGCAGAGCACGAGACAAGCGCATAAATGCTGACGACTGAGGTAGAGTAAAATGTCATTGTAAGCCAATCAGAGGTAGAGTTGGGCGGGTGTTCGAAAGCACGCATAGTAGTAGGCATTCGGCACTTTTGACTCAGCTCACTGAAAAGAGCCGGCTCTTTTGGCTCACAAACGGCTCTTTAAATTACTTTAACTATAATATATATCAATTTTTTTACATAATTATTTCATTTCTATAGGCTAAATTTGTAAAAAAAATAGAGTCGGCTCTTCAGATATGCGAGCCAGCTCCCGACGTTCACCTAAAAGAGCCGGCTCTTAGAGTCGGCTCATTCGCGAACTGTAACTGTAACTAGTAACTGTAACTAATTACTTTTTAAAAGTAACTTGCCCAACACTGTTAAAGACCAACTATGATCAAGTGCAAATTTAACAGTAGTGAGGTTTTGACTGTAAAAGTACTCAGAATTAATTTTTGGAACTACCTAAACAAAATGTGTCTACTTTTAACAGGTTGTGTAAAATGTAAGAAGTTTCAAAGTGTTACTAAAAGCTAAAGCGATGATTGATTCCTCTGCATAAAGAGCAAATAGAACAAGTAACAATCCAGGGTTAAATGCGTGAACCTTCATGTGACGACAATCTAGTGGAACAGTGTCAAATGCATCCCTTTCACAGATTAACAAATAATATTACACTCTTGATACACAGCCAGGTGTAGCAGCATGAATTTGGCCGCATGCAAAACTGTTTTTTTTTTATTAACACGAGGAAGAGAAAATAATTAGTTGTAATCGAAATGATTTAACCCCCAATGCAAATCAGGTTTATTGGCAAAATTTACAGACTTTCAGCTGTTCGCAATGAACAAATCAAACAAAAGTCATTGAAATAGCTCAACGCAACAAATGTTTCAGGTGGTTTCCCCAAATTAAACAAAAAATGATTCAACCCCTTCATGGCAAGCATCTTTAGTACTTAGTAGAACACCCTTTTGCTGTTATGACCTGCTGAAAATGAGATGTATAACCAGACAGCAGCTTCTGGCGGCGTTTCTGAGGAATCTAAGCTCATTCCTCATGAACAATGGCATCCAGTTCAGTAATATTCATGGGTTTGTGTGTTGCAACTGCCTTAGAAACCCCTAAGGGTTAGAAACCCTAACTTCAAATCCCACCAGAGATTTTCTATGGGGTTTCTAAGTCTAACTGTGATGCCACTGTAGAATCTTCCAGGACTTCTTCTGCAACCAAGCCTTGGTGTAGAAGAATCCCTTGGTGGAATTTGAGGTATGTTTGGGATCATTGTGCTGTTGGAAGGTCCAATGATGCTTCAGCTTTCTCGTCATGACGTTTTCTACTAGGATTTCCTGATAGTTCAATGAATCCATCTTGCCTTCCACACACTGCAGGTTTCCAGTGCCTGAGGTTTCAAAGCAGCCCCAGAGCATCACTGAGTCGCCACCAGTGTTCTTTTCAGCATATGCTTCATTCTTCCTCCAAACATACAGCTGATCCATAGGGCTAAAAAGTTCCAGTTTTGTTTCATCACTCCACAGAACAGAATCCTTCTATGGCTTATTTATACGATTTTGAGCAAATTGGTTTCTTACGGTTTCTGGTACAGTTTCTTATCTAGAACCGTTAGTGTTTATTTGAAAAATACCGGAACTGTGCGAAATTCCTAAGTTTCGGTTTTGAAAACGGTTCTGGTGCACTGTGTGGGCGAAGTGCTGGGAGCTTATCCTTTAATAGCGACGTCTCACGTCATGAATATTAAAATAGTAATGAATTCACTGGCCCTCGCACTACTCATACGTCTTGCTTCAGATTGACACACAGGGAATGTGTGTCCATATGCGAGTGAGAGAGAGTGTCTGGTGCTCAATAATACATACTACAATGATATAAAGACAGTAGAGCTGCACGAATAATCTTTAAACGATCTCGATTCAAACACCCATGCAATCTTATTCCTAAATGACAAAAACTTCACACTGGAACATTCAAATCTGTTTGCGCTGTCGTTGACGAGAGAGCAGTCGTCAATATATATGAAACAGCTTTACTTTCACAGTCTTTTCAACCACACAGTATCGATATTTCTGTGTTACAAATATTCAAATGATCACAGAAGTACTAAGATAAAAGCCTATAGTTCGAGTATAAACACGTGATTTACTCGGTTGCTACCGTAGACATCAATTTTGAAAGTCGCTGCCTTCAAATAACGAGTGTATCGATTACATCTGATGCTTCAAAACATTCATAAAGACGACTGTTAAAGCTGCAGTCTGTAACTTTATGTTCAGAATTTACAAAATTGATATAATGAGCGAGCACATCATGAATGCCTTTTTTTCAAACCGTGTTTTTGTCTTATCCTGAATCACTGCGGTAAGTCTGTAATAAAGCGTTTAGACTCGGACTACTTTACACCGGTCGGGTCGGCTGCGGAGTAGCCCAGTGCCTGCGTGACTCACCCGCGTCAGACATAAACAGAGAGAAGTAGCTCCGGCTACAATGCTCTTCTGCAAGACGCATGCAATTCTGTTTATTACCCGCTAGAGCGCTGATTCATCCAGTAATGAAACAAGTGAAGTCGTTATGAAATCAATCATTCAAATCGATTTAAAAAATATTACGTTTCACCTGTCTGTCACCTACATGTGTGTTCAAGCATATTCTACCCCTTCTGAGAAGGTATTCTCCACTGCTGGAGATGCAATAAGCTATAGGAGAGGTCCCAAATTATCCTAGAGAATACAGAAATGTTTATTTTCTTTCAGAAAAATTCAACAATAATATGTTGGATTTGTTGACATTACCAGTCTTTTAAACTCATTTGACAAGTATAAGGAATAAACACAAAAAGGATTGTGCATTTTCCCCTTACTACTATTTTTTATTAGTTGTTTTAATAATTTTTATTGAATGGGAACCAGAAATCTGGTTTCAGCCGTTGATAGCTTCCTTTTTCTGCCCCGTCCAGGTAGTGTAACCACTGTTCCTTTAACTTTGATCTTGCGAACTATGCTTCCAACTGTGTCTCTTGGAACATTTAGTCCCTTCACTATCTTTTTGTGTCCTATTACTTGTTTGTAAAGGGCAATGATATCTTCTCTTAACTTTTTGGACCATTTTGACTTGGCCATCTTTTGACTTCGCCATATTGGTCTCAACAAACCTAGCCAGTTCAGATAATTAATGTGTTCTAGCTCAAGCACACCAGGTGCAACTAATGAAGACCTTGATTAGTTGCATCAGGTGTGCTTGAGACAACACCTGTATTGCAGATGTGTGCTGTTGTGAGGGATTCTATTCAGGGGATTGAACCATTTTGAGATTGCAGAAGTCATGAAAAGATGCATTTTCAGTTGAATTTGGGGAAACCACTTGAAACATTTGTTGTGATGAGCTATTTCAATTACTTTTGTTTGATTTGTTCATTGCAAACAGCTGAAAGTCTGTAAATTTTGCCAGTGAACCGGATTTGCAATGGGGATTGAATAATCAATTTTCGTAGGTAATAGTCATCAATCACATACAAGGAGATATGCAAGACTAATTGCTGGGAGAGACCTCTAGAGCAACCAGGGGTTAAGTGTCTCGCTCAAGGGGACAAAGGTGAAACAGCAGGATTGTGAACTCTCCCAGATGTTCAACCATCAGGCTGCCGCCACCCCACCCAATTCCTCGTAGATCAGAGGAAATCTTTCAAAACATGTCACAGCCCAACAAAGGTCAACATTGTGAGCAATTTTATTTTCATCTGTAGTTCAATCGACCCGGTACCTTTTTAACAAAGATTTGACTGGTTACGTAAAGCAGGACGCACACATTTCAGTGTTCCCACACCTTTAACCAATACATTTAAATTACTTATCCAGTGGTGATCATATACTGGGTACGGATTAAAATAAATAAATAAATAAAATAGAGACTGCCAAAAAATAAGTGACTAATAGGCCATAAATATTTGAAAGATGAGATTTGAATGGAACATTAAAAAAATTCAACGTTCTGAAACCGCATTGGGTTGGGCTGATCTGGGAGCATAAAAAAAAAAAAAAGAATTTATATTAAATTTTCTTCAGGTGTGGCCACTGGTCTTAGCTTTAATGAGGCACTGTCATCTGACCATGAGACTCTTGAGTTAATCCAGAGCAGTTTGTGTAATTCTGTATTGTTGCTGATCATTGGCAACATCAGTCGTAAAAAAATATTATGCTTTCAGCACACACACCTCAAATTTGCTTGGGGGAAAAAAAAAACAGTGCAGGACAAAGACGCCTTGTGCACTGGGAGAAAGAAAGACAACCTTTGTTTTTAAGGTAAGAGAGATGATGTTTCTAAGCTGCTTGATTTCAGAGATCCAGCGTGCTGTATAACTTTGAGGCGTTTGTGTTCTCAGGGCTCCTGAAGGTTTGTCAGCACCCAGATCTGAAGTCTAATGTGGCCTGTTTCTTTCAGTCCCCAAAGGTGCACACAGACTGTTCTAGTATCAGTTATTTACCTCTGTGTCCACGAGCGTTCTTCACCACCACAGGGTAACCCAGCGGTTCAGCTTCATCAATCATCTTGCGGAAGTTGTCGTGTCCTCCTGGAGACACATGCATACACACACAGCTTAGTGAATATGTAATGAATGCAATTAAAAGTGAGATTTAATTTGAGTGCCAGATTCCAGAGCAAGACGCAAACAGCTCTAATGAAACAAGCAACACTGCGACATTCAATATCCACATGAGAAGAACTGCAACACTGACAGATTTTTTCTTTTGCCACACACGTTTCCCATTTCCTGGATGGCACTCAGTCCAACTACGTGGCCAGTTTTTGAAGGTTCATGGCTTAAAGATGTTTTAGGAAAATATGTTCTTCAGAAGATACACGACTGCCACATGTTAGACCCAGAGGTTGTGCTATAAATAATTGTATCACTTATGGTCTATTTTTATTAGTGCTGGGCCGTTATCGGCGTTAACGTGCTGCGTTAACGTGAGACTCTTATCGGGCGATTAAAAAAATATCGCTGTTAATCAAAGTTGGGTTGGGATCATAAATAGCTTTTTCGAATATCGTTATATTTTCGCGCAATTCTAATGTGTAGTATGACGCCGCGCCTACTGTCACAGATCGCGCAGTAGGGTATTTTCCTGTCAGGGACACAAGGTTTACTTTTACTTTGTTACGTTGGGCGAAGTTCCTCTCGTTACTTTATTTTAATGCAATACGTTGTTAAATGAGTTTATTCCAAGCGCGTTGTGTCCTTTGTATGGGCATGCCATGAGGGATGCTCATTTACAAATGAATCACTCTTTTGAGTCGATTCTGTTCAAAGACTTCATCAAACAAGTTGTCAGATGATCTGTCTAAATCGGTTCGCGAATCAGTTGATCTGTTCAGTTCCTCGCGCACTGAATCGTCTGAAGCGCTTTCAATTCACACTCGGAGTCGAAACAAGAAGATTTAAGAGCATCAAGAGCGTTGGATGAAGTGGCCGTCTAGTCTAGTCTAGTCTAGTCTAGTCTAGTCTAGTGAATGCAAATCTGCAAATGCATCATATTTTTGCCAGCGATGAAGATCTTTATTAGTTGAACATCTTCGTCTGTGAATGAATGATTCCACAGGACGATACATTCGATTTCATTTCATTCAGGTAATACATTGTGTGTGTATTGCGCGTGTATTGCGCAGTGGCATAATCACACGAATAGTTTACATTGATTGAAACTAATTTGTTTAAAAATGAGGCTATTGCAGTAACAAGGCAGGTTCACATAAAATTCTTATGACATATGACGACATTATTTTTTGATCTAACGAGCATTGGCGATGCAAAAACGGACTGTCGTGCGTATTTTTTTTTTTCTTCTTCCAATTAGCCTACTATGTTAAAAAAAGGACGAAAACATGTTACTTGTTCAATTAATAAACAGTTTGTTTGATGACAAATCGCTAAAGATGAAATTGGCCTCCCTTTCTGTCATTGCGGTTTTTTTTTTTGGTTTTTTTTTACGATATTCGACTTTTGCTCCTCGATTGTCGAATGGCATTTTTGGCAGAAATGCACATCCCTATGCGAGGCAAACTATTCTCAAAGACTTACTTTTAGTCATTATTTGGGTAGCACACATCCTGAATTAGGGCTGTAGCGATACACTAATCTCACGATACGATACGATACACGATATTCGGCTGACGATACGATATATATCACGATATTCAGCCAACGATACGATTCGATATAATTCGATACACTTACATCATTTTCTGAAAGATTTAAAGGGGACAGAGTGATTTTGGTGACATCTTGTGAGTCTTCCATTTACTTGGATTGAATTAATTGAACTGAAAACTGAAAACATCATTTACACAATATATGTCTCTGACTGGGCAGAGAGTACAGCTTGCAAATGCTGGACAAAATGAATCAAATATGTGTAGAGAAAATTAGTTCTATTTATTGAAAGACAACAGTGCAAACTGTAGCTTATAAGCCTTTGTTAATTGCAATACTGCACTTTATTTACTTTTCAATGGAGAGTTAAAAGGTGCAGCAAGTGGCCTGTTGTGAACAGTTTCTTTGCACTGCCTTTTCTTTGACAGCTTTTTTAGCTTGACACTGAACATGTGACGTGCTTCAGTTGTGCGCGAGGTCAAGCCGTCGCACGTCAGGGAAACTCTCTCCGCGCTGGCCAGGGAGGCTTTGACGTGTGCTCTTGCCTGAGTGTACAGCCTGGGAATGCAAACCTTGATGAGGTGTTCGCGGGTTGGAATAGGATAGCGGGGCTCCATCGCGTTCACCATGCGCCTAAAGCCGGCGTTTTCCACCACCGAATACGATTTTTTTTACATTTTTTTTTTTTTTTACTAAGCCTATTTAAAATCGTATTTGATTGCAGAGCGCCGCAGCGCATTCACGCAGCACTACCTCGCTCTCGCGCTCTCTCTCTCTCTCTCTCTCTCTCTCTCTCTCACACACACACACACACTCATCCGTACCTCGCGCACTTTCTCACTCACGGAACACCGCTGCACAAATCTGTCCAACACAGCGCTGTCAATTTCGGAGACCCAGCTTTAAAAAAAGCTACTAGCCAGCATGCAAGGAGCCTAGCCAACAAGGAGAGCTAAGTTGTTGTTTGAATACAGCTGGATTTTCGTCAATATCGATGCACGCGCGCAGCTGGCCACTAGCGGCTGGCTGACCAAATCACTCTTCATGCAACGCGAACGGGTTTAACACGGGGGATTTGAATGGGACTTATGTATCGATACTCGCGGCCTAAAAATCGATACTTTCTTGGGAGAAAAAATATCGATTTATATCGCAGAATCGATAAAATCGCTCAGCCCTATCCTGAATGCCTTCGGGAGAATTCAAATGAGCCATTTTAATCTAGATTAATCTAGATTAATTTCAATATTAATCTAGATCAAATTTAAAGTATAAAAATTAGAGGTGGGCATAGATTATTTTTTTTAATCTAGATTAATTTCAATATCTAATTTTTATACTTTAAATTTGTTTTCATTTCCCCTTTAAGAATGTAGAGATATCCCGTTCTATTTGTGTACATTTTATATAATCTCAATTTAGCCAATATGAACAATTTCAACAATTAAAAATGACAATTCATGCTTTGGACACGTATGGTCCGTTATTCATGTTTTAATCATATAAATGTAGCACCTTTTTGAATATGCGGTCACAGTCTATGTTTCTGTTTCCAACAACCTGAACTTGGCAAAACAGACTACAAGCTAGAGATGTTTAAAGGGGAAAAAACAGGTTTGAATTGTTTTCCTTGTATTTATATTAAAATGCTAGACATCATTTGAAATTTGCCAATGTTAATTAAATGACAAGATTTGTAATTAACGCAACCTCTGGTTTGATAGAACGTGTCCAAGATAGATGAAACAAACAGAGAGCATATGGAAAGAGAGTAGAAGAGAAACCTAAGAAGTGGGTAGAAATTTAAGCTCAAACCCAAACCAAAGCCAGTATAACTTTTAAATGTGTCAGCACCCTGTACATTCTCAAATATATTCTTCATGCTTTTGAAGAGAACATTCTTTATGGATGTAGAATCTGTTTGGCGGGTTTGAGAGGAACAGATGAACTCGTTCAGCATTCAGTAAGAGGGGGCGAAAGAGAGAAAATGCAGGGTATGTCAGAACGGCTCTGCCAGGAACACGTCACTACAGCAGCTGTAACTGCTGTTATACACTAGTGTTGCACGGTGCACCGATACTTCAAAAGTATCACGATTCCCGGAAATGAAAAACGTCACGATTCCTAAATTTATTAGTATCGATACTTTTATGAATGACCGCGTTCCAGATTTGTAAGAGACGTATTTCATGTTGGTGTGTGCAACGCACGCTTCCAGTGCCTCCCTATGGACGTCTGTGTTTTTGATCCTCACGCACGCAGCAAAGCAGCTGCAGCTGTTATGAGACAAACACTACAGCGCAGGGCTCCAGACTAATTTTTTGCCTTGGTTGCACTGGTGCGCCTAACTTTTTTATTTAGGTGCACCAGCACAAAATTTAGGTGCACCCAAATGTTTCCTCGGCTCGCGTCGCCTTTAACGCCACAATTTCAAGCTCAGCTTTTTATCATGCTCCATATACATGCATATATATTATGTAAATGATTTTAAACAAGAACAAGGTGTAGGTAAATACTTTTTTTTAATTTGAAGCACAATTATATTGTATACAAAAAAAAAAATTGTGCTTCACTGAGCTGCCAAACTAACTATTTTGAGTCTCTAGCTCAGGCTCGGTAGGCTCACCGAGGAAGGACCAGGGCTTGGCATCTTACAGGGACTGGGGAGACGGGTGGCTGAAGTAGCTCCATGTCTGGGCTGTTGTCGGAGCATTGACCGGGGAGTAGGGATGGGTATCCATAAGGTTTTAACGGTATTACTACTCTTACAGATACTCCTTAGCGATCCGGTACTTTAACAGTATTCTTATCGGTTCTTTTTGTTTTATAAACAAAGATAAACAATTAAACAAAGATGCACATTATATAGGCCTACACAGTGCTTTAATTTCAGGAAGGTCTACTAACATTAGCTACTGTTCAAGTATGGTCTAAAAAGAAATCTAATAAAGTAATCAAATGTAAAATAACACTGCATATTTTATCATAGATAGATAATGCTTATTAAAGCTGAAGTTATTAATTCAAGAGCTGTGAATACAAGCCGGTCATTTTGACATATTTTTGTGTACATTTGATAGTTTAGACACGCACATGAAACCCAAAGTATAATTTGCTTGTCTCGTTACGTTCTGTTTTTAGAGCGTGCGTCGCCTTGGGAACAGCATCTCTTGTGCAGACTTTTTTGCTTTTAATAGCTCTTTTTATTATTAAACGCGTCCCGCAATTTAGCAACAGTAGCTGGACTGCATTTTACAACAATCACGAGCTGATTCTGTCGTTAATTTTGAGTTTTAGGGAGAAGTGACAGCGCACTGCTGCGAATGGAAGGAAGCTGCGCCAGACCGAATGTGTCTGTAGTTTTTAATGGTTTTACCTCAATATATTTTTTTATAATCTTTGGAAGCCGAAATCTAAAACAAAATCAGACTAATATCACAGACCTAAAGTGTAACCAGGCTACGTTTGAATGTTTAGTTCTGCGTCGTCACTCATTAAGCAGAGCTGTCGTGCTTTGCGCGCTGTGGCTCCGCGTGAGAGATCTCTCTCTCTCTCTTGGACTGCGAATAGCAAAAATGGTGTAATATTATTATACACAGAAAAGGCTCGCAAGATAAATTCTTTTTTTAAATAACGTCTTTATAGTAATAATAAATAGTATGTGTATTTTCTTAATTTCTCCAGTAAGTTACCGACATCAGAACACATCACGTCCGAGCTGATCGACACAGCGGTCTTTCAGAAGTTGAATACCGGGTTTCGGTACCCATCCGTACCGGACAGAGTGTTGGGGGAAACAGGCCTACTTTTCTAAAAGAAAAAACTCTATGGGTCTATTTCTTTTCATTGTTCGTCGTCTGTTTTCTTGCGTTTCTTTTGCTGATGCTGATTGCCGTAACTGATTCTCTGGTGCTCAGGTCGCAATTTCAGTCACACAGCACGGAGCAGTGTAGGCCTACCACAGCCAATCAGAGGCAAAGACCCGCCCTATCTCTGTCTCTGATTGGTTTAGACCACGATATGATCCAACCATGAGTGTGCTGTGAGTTCCGACAAAGGAGAACAAGCGCTTCGCTCGTGGAAACTTGGCAGCGGACGCGAGGACGTTAGGTGCACCGGTGCGACCTTGGAAAAAATTTAGTCGCACCCTTACAAATTTTGGTCGCATATGCGACCAAATTGGTCGCACTCTAGAGCCCTGCAGCGAGATGGCTGCATGTGCGAGCACAAGTGATACTGTGTCTGTGGCCACCGGTCAGTAGCGGAGTGGCAATCCGGAGAGTCGGGACTTTTCCCGGTGGGCCGGTAGTGTTTCGAGGCCGCGAGGGCCGGTCTGATAGTTATACATTGCAAGTTCTTAGCAACACCATCCGGCGGCCTGGTGTGCGGCCGCTGCCCGCTAGTCAAACTGTGCAGAATATAGAGTCTCCGCAAAGGCGATAGATTGAAGCGCGCATCCGAGTGAAGATGGTGCGCGACTGCACGAGCCGCAAAAGACACTGTATGCATGCAACTGATAGCAGCGAAAAAGAACGCACCGCTTGATTTAAAAAAACAACAGATTTTAGCGCTAGATCTCTTATTTAATAGCGAACTAAATTAATGCTCTGCTAGTTAACTGGAGATGTTTCATTTATTTTTGTATTAGGTGTACAACTTTCCCCCCAACTTTAATAGATAACATTAATAATTTGCAAGCTGCTAAAATAAAGCATACAAAACATCAGCTAAAATGATCTGTAGGCTATATGATTATAATCAGAGCATGTGCTTGTTTGTCAGTGATTTATTTATATTAGGTTATTACAGCATTTAAAGAGCACAGACCTACGCAAAGGAGGTGCATGTGAAACGCCTTGTAAGAAATACTTTTTCTTTTCAGGAAAAGCAATTCTTGACTTGGTATCGTGACAACACTATTATACACCCCCTCCCCTTTTCACCATCTCTGTTTTTTCCATTCTGGTTTTCTTTAGTGTAATGATGAGGGCTTCCCGTTTCATTCTACAAACCGGAGTGTCGCATAAACAGCAGTCTGAAAAAATGATAAATACAGGAGTGCACATACACTACCATTCAAAATGTTGGAGGTGGTAAGATTTTGTAATGTTTTTGAAAGTCTTATGCTGAACAAGGCTGCATTTATTTGATCAAAAATAAAGAAAAATTATGCTCCGATACCTATCCATCAATGCTTGAATATTAGCATTTCCCTTGCTGCGACATCCAGTTAAGCGGCACAGCCTTCAGATTGGGCGATTTCCGGCCCAATTGGGCGGTTTTGCAATCTATTTTGCGGGCAAAAATGGGTTTGGGCGGGTGGATAAAAATTGGGCTGGTTTCGGATCAGTTCGGTGGGTTTATGCAGCCGAAACACCGGCACTTCAGATCCTTCTTTCGGCGACCCTCTGTTCAGCAGGCAGCAGTCTCACTCACTCACACACACTACATCTCTGGCTGACGTGCCCCCTAAACTCACAACAGACACTCCCTCCCACTACATTCGGTGTACTAAAAAATCCGTCTCCTCAAGTTTATAAACCGTAGGCTGTAAACTGTAGACAAGATTTTGACGCATATCCAAGCAAGGGTTTGTGCGGAGTGTGGAGCGCGCACTGCATGGCACGGCGGCGCGGGCGCGAACACTTGCGTTTTCCTATCAACAGTGGAAATAACTTAAAATACTCTATCATTTCTGGTCATACAGAAAATAAAACATCATTCGCAACTACTTTTATTTGTGTAAACTCACAATAACAAGAAAACGTTGTGCTTTTGTAAAGTAAATGAAAAAAAATAAGGTGCGCTTTCATGGTCTCCGTGAACTGGATCGCGTCTCAAATTAACTCAAACAAAATATTGCCTACCTATGTAGGCTAAAGCTTGAAATGTCCACTTTTAAACGAACAAATTCGAATCGAAAGCAAACCGTCTGATTAATCCATAGCTATGCATTTCTCTCTAAAGGTGCATCCGCTTTACAGCGGAGATGGAGATATGTTTCCAGCCGACACTGATTTAGAAAACACTAGTTTATTAATAAACAATTCAAATGCATCGTTATTTTTTCAGATACATTTATTATCATTAGCCTATAAAATTACCTAGAGCCTAAATCAGCTCTCTGTATGGTTCCAGAGAAATTCAGCACTGCGGGAAAAATATCATTTCCGGGTTTGGCCTTAGAAAACCAGTAAAATCGAAATTTCCATATTAATTTGGGAATATTTTAAATGTTTAATAAAGGGGCAAAAAGTCAAATAAAAATCTGAAAATACGTCAATATTATTTTTTTTGCACAACATTTGGTGTGTACAGTTCAAATTCAAATTTTGGTGTTCAACTGCGTTTTAAAAAAACAACAGTTTTTCGTTTTACGGGTTAAAAAAGGAAAAACGAATGGACGCAAAAGTACACGGATCAATAGGTAATTTTAAAGCTTGTTAATGATTAACTTTAAACCTGTTGGTAGCTTTAAGTAGCCTACTGAAGTAGCCTAGCTGTATTTTTATTTATTTTTTGTAGTGTTTGAATAAAGGGTGGCAGTCTTTCATAATCAACTGTTGTTGTGGACTATATACTGGAGAAGTATTTGTTCTCCATTTGAGTGAGATATTTTTAGGTGGCTAATTGAGCAAAGTACTTCCATATATTTTAATTAGTATTAGTTCAAGAATAAAATAAAAATATCGGATTGATATCGGTATCGGCAAATAGCCAAAGCTGCGGCATCGGTAGTGAAAAAGTGGTATCGGGACATCCATATTAAAGACAAAAATATTAGGGCTGTAGTCAACCAAAGAAATCCTTAGTCGACCAAAGTCCTGTCCTACGCAACGATCAGTCGACAAAAAAAAAAAAAAAAGACGCAATGTTTTGCATTTTGATTGAACATTTATTAAACAATTGTCAGAGCATTTATAAAACAACAACGAAAAAACATCAATAATACATAAAACTTTAATAATAATACAATTCTTTGAAAATTAAGTGATTTTTTTTTAACTGCAAAGTGAGGAGCACTGTCCTAGGTCTATAGTGTCAGTCACAATCGCGCACCTGACCACACCACACGCTACAAAAAATATAACTGCTAAAACGGCCAAATAATGAATAATCCTAACAAAAGCTCTCGTTTATACAGGCTGTTCTTTACTTTCAAAGCTATGGGTTAACTTTTGTCCAGCCGATCTAAGCGTTTTAAAACAAACACACAAAAAAGCCAAATAATAAAGGCTGTATAGTAGGAAGGCATATAGGTTTATTTTCGTTTTGTTACATTATTTAGGCTATTTTCAAACGCGTCAAGTGTACAAATAAAACAAAAACATAAGAAAACACAATCTATTGAGTCAGCATAATAAAGCCGTTAAAGCTCACATATCGCGTCTTTTGCGCGCTCAAGTTCGTTATTTCAAATGTAGGCGCGCGCGGTATGCGCGGTCATCATGGAAGCGACGCGGTTGCGGTGCGACGTGCTCGTTTTTTCCAAGCGCGTCCGCGCCGCAGCAGCAGTGCAGCCAGCCACAGGTGCGGTTCCCGAGTGTTTTACGTGGTGCGCTAAACTGTGGCGCTGTTACAAAATAGCCTAAATTACAGCATTTAAAGTTGGGGATAAAACATATGGAGGGATTATTGGGTCAGATTGAAAACTAAAAGTCTAAAACAAAGTCTTAAACGAAAACCAAAAGTCTAAGTTTGAAACTAAAAGTCTAAGACGAAAACTAAAAGTCTAAGTCGAAAATGAATTTGGTATTTAGGATTGGGCATTTGGTATTTAGGATAGGGCATTTGGTCATTTAGCCATTTAGGATTTAGGATTGGGCATTTAGGGATTTAGGATTGGGCATTTAATCATTTAACCATTTAGGATTGGGCATTTGAGGATTGAGGAGTGTATGCAAATAAGGAGGCGTGGCCCAAATACTGGAGGCTGGGTTTGAAATGGCTGGTGCAGATGCACCTTATGGACAGCAGAGGGAGCTCCAGTCAGTCCAGTGCTAAGGAGCACACTGTAATGAAACCAAACAGAGCGAGTGAGCAGGTCTGGAGCGAGGACTGTACTTTATAATGTGATAACTTCAACTTAATGACAGCGTTGTATAGGGGTACTGGAACAGTACATGTATTCCTATTGAACCGAAACGGTAGCCTACGGGCGTCACGGTTCGGTGCACGAATTTACACGGAGAATACACGGTGTAAAAATAAATAAAACTCTAAATAGCGATACATTTCGCTCTACTCGCGTTTGGTGTGAACCCAGCATAATAAACAGGCTGCGACGTCAAGATTGCAATGCTGGAGTGTGTGTGCGCGCGAGAGAGAGGGGGAGGCGTGGGCGCGAACGAACTAGGTGTGTGTGTGTGTGTGTGTGTGTGTGTGTGTGTGTGTGAGTGAGAGAGAGAGAGAGAGTGTGTGTGTGTGTGATTTTGGTTGGGTGACAGTTGTAGGTTACAGTTTGACACGATTTTAGAGTGTGACAAAAGCACAATGTTGTATTTTATTGCGAGTGTACACAAATATACACACTTTGCAGTTTGAACTTTGCAGCACACACTCCAACATTGCAACCTTGACGTCGCAGCCTGTTTATTATGCTGCGTTCACACCAAACGCGAATAGAGCGAAATGTATCGCTATTTAGAGTTTTATTTATTTTTATACCGTGTATTCTCCGTGTAAATTCGTGCACCGAACCGTGACGCCCGTAGGCTACCGGTTCGGTTCAATAGGAATACATGTACCGTTCCAGTACCCCTATACAACGCTGTCATTAAGTTGAAGTTATCACATTATAAAGTACAGTCCTCGCTCCAGACCTGCTCACTCGCTCTGTTTGGTTTCATTACAGTGTGCTCCTTAGCACTGGACTGACTGGAGCTCCCTCTGCTGTCCATAAGGTGCATCTGCACCAGCCATTTCAAACCCAGCCTCCAGTATTTGGGCCACGCCTCCTTATTTGCATACACTCCTCAATCCTCAAATGCCCAATCCTAAATGGCTAAATGATTAAATGCCCAATCCTAAATCCCTAAATGCCCAATCCTAAATCCTAAATGGCTAAATGACCAAATGCCCAATCCTAAATACGAAATGCCCTATCCTAAATACCAAATGCCCAATCCTAAATACCAAATGCCCAATCCTAAATACCAAATGCCCAATCCTAAATACCAAATTCATTTTTGACTTAGACTTTTAGTTTTCGACTTAGACTTTTAGTTTCAAACTTAGACTTTTGATTTTCGTTTAAGACTTTTAGTTTTCAATCTGACCCAATAATCCCTCCATAAAAACATAGGCTAATTATATTTAGAATACAGTAATATATAACTGCTTATAAAGGAATAAATATCAAGGAGTAAATCAATGAAAATTTCTTTCTATTGGTAAAAAAAAGAAAGAAATGCAACTGGTCGACCAATGAGAATGTCAGTCGACCAAGACGGCATCGACCGATTAGTCGACTAAACGACTAAAGTTGACAGCCCTAAAAAATATTACAATTAAATTAACTGTTTTATGTTTTAATATATTTCAAAATGTATTTTGAAATATATTAAACAAGAGCTGACAAGAGCTGAATTTTCAGCAGCCATTACTTAAGTCTTCAGTTTCACAAGACATTAGGGGTGGAACGGTACATGTATTCGTATTGAACCGAAACGGTACGGGCGTCACGGTTCGGTGCACGAATTTGCACGCAGAATACACGGTACAAATAAAAAAACCCTCTTAAATAGCGATAAATTTCGCTCTATTCGCTTTTGGTGTGACTGTGAACGCAGCAATGAACAGGCTGCGATCAAGATTGCAATGCAGGAGTGTGTGTGTGTGTGTGTGTCTGTGTGCGCGAGAGAGAGAGAGAGAGAGGCGCGATGAACAGTGTGTGTGTGTGCGAGAGAGAGGCGCGATCGAACAGTGTGTGTGTGTGTGTGTGTGTGTGTGTGTGTGTGTGTGTGTGTGTGTGTGTGTGTGCGCGTGCGAGAGAGAGAGAAGCGCGGGCGCGATGAACAGTGTGTGTGTGTGTGTGTGCGCGCGCGCGAGAGAGAGAGAGAGAGGCGCGGGCGCGAATCGCGCGATGAACAGTGTGTGTGTGTGCGCGCGCGTGCGAGAGAGAGAGAGAGGCGCGGGCGCGAATCGCGCGATGAACAGTGTGTGTGTGTGCGCGCGCGTGCGAGAGAGAGAGAGAGGCGCGGGCGCGAATCGCGCGATGAACAGTGTGTGTGTGTGTGTGTGTGAGAGGCACGGGCGATCGAACAGTGGAAACGTAAAAACATACTCCGTCATTTTTTTCATACAGGACATCATTAAAACTGCAAATTGTTTACTTATATTTGTGTACACTCGCAATAAAACACAACATTGTGCTTTTGTCACACTCTAAACTCTTGTCAAACTGTAACCTACAACTGTTAACAAAAGTTTTTATGGTAGTATTATTTTATACGGAAATCAATTATTTATAATTCAGTTGAGAATAAAGTTAGTTAATTAAAATGAAGGAAAACAAATATCTTGATCTGAAATAGCAAATTAATTTTAAATTCATTCAGGTACAATTACCAAACATATCTCAAGGTCTTTTCGTCTTTTTAATAATTTAATTAATAAACTAATTATATAAAACTACTGTCAGTGCACTACAAATAAACTGGTTCTATGCCTTTATTAATAAAACTTATTTTAAAAAATACAAGGCTTAAGACATTTATAAAAATGCCTTCTGCATTTTTGCTTTGCTTTTCACTCCATTGTACCGAAATCGTACCGAACCGTGATGTCTGAACCGAGGTATGAACCGAACCGTGACTTCTGTGTACCGTTCCACCCCTACAAGACATCATTCTAATATGCTGGTTTGGCGGTCTAGAAATAGCTTAATATTTTTGTGGAAACAGAGATATACATTTTTTATTATTATTCTTTGAATAGAAAGTTTAAACTTGAATCTTGAAAAAATTTATGCCGGTCAAAAGTTTTGAAAAATTCCTATTTTTAATGTAAAAAAAAAAAAAAATCTCTTATGCTCGTCAAGAGATTTAGCAATCTCTTGGCATTTATTTCATCAAGAGCATTTATTTGCTAGAAAATACAGGGGGGTTATTGTTCTAATATGCTGATTTGATACTCCGTTATTATCAATGTTGGAAACAGTTGTGCTGCTTAATATTTTTTTGAAACCTGTGATACTTTTTTCAGGATTCATTAATGAATAAAAGTTAGTGATGCACCAATGTGAACATTGTGGCCGATACCGATAACCGATATTAAAATTGCTGTTATGGCCGATACCGATATTTACAGATGTCGATATCTCTGTATAGAAAACACATAGCGAGGATTAGAGCTGCACGATATTGGTAAAAAATGACATTGCGATATTTTTCTGCGATATATATTGCGATATAAAAACAATTTCACCGGATGAATAGCTCTATTTGGAAAGAATGAATCATTCTAGAATGACTGGGGTGGTTTTGTCATGGAGTAAATCCGCAGAGAAACTAATGTTAATAGAATGTTAACTAATGTAGTTAATTAGACTTTAATAAATGGAACCTTATTGTAAAGTATGTTTCCGATTTATATCTCTTGAGTTCAGTGTTGGACAGATCAGTTGTTTTAACCATTCATTAAAGTGAATCGGTTCAAAAGGAGTCATTAGTTCGCGAATCGGACGTGTCATTAACGGACCATGGCACACGTTGTGTGATTATCCAGGCAGTTTAGGCCATCGCACAAGATTTGTCTCAACACAGAAACATTTCATCATTAGATAGATATTTTTTTTGTTTATTGAAAGTGTGGTTTATGTCATCTGAATGTGTGGAAAGCTTTTCAGAGAAGATAACGCAACGTTATTTTAGCACAATTCACAACCAGTGGTAGTTCAGAGAAGAAAAAAAAACTTCGGTCTTCCAACCTTTTACCATCATGTGTTCTCAAAGATATTCAGTCAACTCAATTCATTAATATGCGCGAGGGAGGGAGAGAGAGCAAGACAGTTTGAAGACGGTGAGAGTGCGCGCGCGCGACCGGGGCTTTCACTCTCTCTGCTCGTTCTCTCAGTTAAACAAGCGGAGCAGTCAGTCATCTACATCACTCATCGGTCAAATAAAGCTTTGGCGGGACAAAAATACGCCTTAGTAAGGCTGACAGAAAACAGCGCGCAAGTTCCAGTCTTCTTGCACTTGATGTTTAAACTGATGACCGGACTTGCGCTCGTAATGTATGCGCTCGTGCAAAAACAAACATCCCAGCCCCAGGACTCACATCTACACACGTCAAATACACAGTAATGATTATCGGCCTGTTCACATCGGCCCTATTTTGACATCGGAACGATACCGATGTGTACAAATTGACCATATCGGCCGATATTATATCGGCGGTCGATATATCGTGCACCACTAATAAAAGTTAAAAAGAACAGCATTTATTCAAAATAGAAATCTTTTCTAACGATGTTTTTTCTATCCAGGGCTTAAAGTGAAAAAAAAATTCTGAGCCTGAACTTTTTTTGGGGGGGGGGGGGGGGACTGCACAGACTGACTTATCTTCAAATGGAACCATTTATGGCATCTTTTTATTAATGAAGGCCAGTATCACTGATATTAATAGAGCTGGGTTTCGATTCAAATTTCAAGAATCGATTCGATTCCGATTCTCAAGATCTTGAATCGATTATCATTATTCGAATCGATCAGGCTATTAGGCTATTATAGACATTTAACTGCTTGTTTTGAACTTCATGCATGTGTATTGAATGTTAAACAAGTTCATAATGATAACAAACAAGAATGTTTATCATGGTGATGTGTAGCCTACAGAGGCTTCGCACAGACAGTGAATGAGAGAGATCGGCAGAGCGCGTGCGGATTACCTGCGTCTGTCTTTGAAGTCATATGTATTCGTGAAAAAGGTTGCCGTGTCAAAGGAAAGCGAAATATTTGTCATATCATCCTTTTAACGTTCACGTCACGGGTATTTACCATAAATGCGCGTCAGGAGCAGCGCTGGTCAGCATTCCACAGCGCGAGGAAGCCGCGGGGAAATAAAATCAGCGAATCACGCATTGAATCAATGCCATATTGGTCTCTAATAAGTGAAGCATCAGCTTCAGCGTTACCCATGCGACGCATTGCTGCTCAGCTGAGCCTTGAAAAGTGGAACTCAAAGTTAAAAATAATTAACACCTTGTTTCATTACATCTCTTTTAATGAATCAGCTTTTTTGAACGTGTTCGTTGAATGAACGAATGACTCACTCAAAGCCCGTTGTTGTAACAGTGTGCGCGCTGAGTGAAAGCCTTTCAATGCGCATACAGGGATCTCCCAGTCGCGGCAAGTTAAAGTTCCTATTATTAAATCGATCCTCTTGAGTTACGGATCGATCTTTAGAAATTAATATGAAAATCGATTCAGAATTGGTGAATCGATTTTTTCAACACAGCCCTAGATATTAATATAGCTAATGATGTCTCGATGAAAATTCTTTCCCCCACAATTTTAGGGTTATAAAATAGTCCGCACTGCATAAATTATAAATTAAATTAGATTAATCCTTATTAAAGCTACAAGCGTTCTTTAGTCAGAGTAGTTAGTAGTTTTCTCTGTTCCCTTTGTTCTTTGGTTAACTTTACTGACAGACAGAATTAGTGGCTACTGTCACTTTAAAGTCCCCGTGAACCGGAAGTTGCAAACGACTTTTCTCCAGTGTTGTGACGTATTTCCGAGAGAAACGGAATACTAAATGAGGCAAAATACTGGGCGTGGCTTTTTCCCCAACTAGCACCTGATTGGATCTAGAAAAGTAGGTGTTTTCATTCAGCCTGTCTACTGTCAGTTGGAGGGGCGTGATTACGGAAGTTAAGAATACGCCCAAACCGTGAAACCTACGTCATCAGGCAAGGTCCTCCAACGCAGAGGGGAGGGGAAATTTCAGATTTTGATTAAAGATTAAAGATAAAAAATTTTGTGTGGATTGACTTGCATGGATGAATTGTTCACCATAAAACGATCAATTTAGGCAAACAAAGTAAGTATGGTCAATTTTGAATTCATGGGGACTTTAAGATCTACAGCTGGTGACAGGATCTCACGCGTCTTATTCTCACTACTCTTTACTTCCATTTAAGATTTTATTTAACTCATTTAAGGTTAATGATTGATTCTTGTGAGGATACTCAACAAAACGGACATTTTGGCATAAATGTGTGTGTTATTGTTCGTTCAAGCGCGAAAGAGAATTCGATAGGCTACTGGTTCGCGACTTTTTGTGCCTCGTGTGTGTGTGTGTGTGTGTGTGTGTGTGTGGAGGACATTTACTGAAGTGCGTTCTCTTTTGTCTTGTCGCACATTAATGGTTTAAAGCATTTGGTGGACAAACTAATAACTAATAAGAGCGCGATCATAACCCTAGCTAAAGAATGACAAAGAACGGATGCAGCGTTAATTGTGTTAAATATTTTAAAACATTAAAGCTGGACAAAAAAAAGAAACCGCATACGTTAACGTTGACAGGACTAACTTTACTTGTCATACATTGCTGACAGAAAATGAAGCGGTTCAAAGTGGACTTGTTTTCATGGTAGGCCTACACATCTTTTTTTTTTTTTAGCAAGCTACACAGAATGTTCTACATTAAATATTTAACTAACAGTCTGAAGTTACCTAGCAACAGTGTATGTTAATGTTAGCTCAATCAACATAAGGCTAACATCAAAAGGTGTAGACAGAAAATATGATTATGCTGACCTGAGCTAATTTACGAAATCAACCAACTCACATCTCCTTTCTTTCTTTTCATCCATGATGACATTAAAGTCAGGTCTGATGTTGTTTCTGGAGTTCTGCGCTCCATGCTTTCACCGACGACGCTAACGTGAGGTATGGATGGATCGCAATCACACTGTTGCCAGGACCCACCCTGCTCTGCTTCTGATAGGCTTGTGACGTTAGTTAGAGCTGCGCTCCTCTCATATGATTGGTAGGTGAAATCAATTGACTCGAAAATATTAAACCGCATTCAAGTTCCCAGTTTCAAATGTAGCCGCGCGGTATGCGCGCTCATAATGGAAGCGGCGCACTCGTTTTTCCAAACGCGTCCGCGCCAAAAGTGCCTCCGACTGTAATTTGCAGCCTGATTAATACATTTTGCCTGCGCCGGAGGCCGGACCTGCCCTCAAGCCGGAAATCCAGCCCCCGGCCGGAATACTTTAAGCCCTGTCTATCAATTTAATTATTTTAAAACATCCTTTCTGAATAAAAGTATTAATTTCTTTCAAGAAAAGAAATGACTGACCCCAAACTTTTGAATGGTGGTGTAGGTTACATAAATTGGTGTATATAAGATGTAAGTAAGAAAAATGTATTCCTTTATTATTATTTTTACAAAGTGATTATTGGGGAATGATGCGTTAACAGACATAAAGATGATCTCTCACCGTAGGAGTATGTGTCTGGCAGAGGCACTCCATGCCCAGCGAGCTCCTGGAAGGTCCAGAACTTATTGACACAGTTGAGGATGGCCTGAGGGCGGTTGACCAGACGACAGCCCAGCTTCTCCAGGTGACGCAGTACGGTGATGTCGCTGTCCGACTGGACCCATGGGGTCGGAACACGCACCACAGCAACTTGCGGGTATGAGGTAACGGTTTCCTGCCCAACCCGCAGACCTGAAAGAAAGAAAGGGAAGATAAATCACATGCTGCAGTACAGGCAGTGCAGTCTGTGTTTTGGTCGCCGCAGTATTGTGTGGAGGGATTACACTCATGTACCTGAGCAACCAATGAGAGCCAGTCTTTCATTTGGATGTGTTGCCCCTTTCTCTCGCTCACTCACATACAAACACTCAATGACAGATGAGCTGGCCTTGGTTCACAAAACAGCATCTCTCTAAAACTAAATTGCGGATCTCCTTCTGAGAGCAGTTACACAATGCTGCAGAAGGTCGCTTGCTTTGCCATTGCGGCGTTCACGCTGACCCACTAACCCAGTTTGCACTGCTTTGTTTTTAATTAAGGTGCCAGTTTGGGTTCATGCTCACTTAACACCAGCCTTCACTTAGTAAAATCTAAAATCAGTTTTAAAGTCAGCGCTCATTGGATTTGACTTGAATCTTGCATTTTGACTCTGATTACAAATACAAGAGCAGTTGAAAGCAATCAAACTTAACTAAAAATGGCAAATGTGTCATTTTGTTGTTCGGATGAAACAAAACACACAAAATAGAGCATGACAAGAAAGGATTTCAGAGATTACATAAAGCCAAGCATGTGATTGAGTAATTCAAGAGACAACAGGAAATGTAAAACGGAGGATATAAAAGGAGCCATGAGGGAACAAGAGCCAAAACATGAATGCGTCACAGTATTTCTAATCTCTCCTGCTTCTCCGCCATCTTAGGATGGAGCAACACACACAAACCACGACTCAGCATCTTCACTAGCAACTGCTACATCAGCACTCTCTTTTCCTCTCATGGATCAAAGCAGACTTGAATGCAGTTAAACGGGCATGACAGGACTATATGGGATTTGGGCATATGAAATGAAGGAGAAATACAATCATTATTGATTCCCAATACGACATTATTTCAAATCATATAACATTATGTATTGTATGTTGACTAACAGACAATCATCTGCTTAGATTTTTTTTTACCACCTTGTTGAACAACCATTGTGAGGACAAAAACTCTGTTCCAAAACCTAGTGAATTCCCTAAATAGGCAGCATCCTAATTGTCACACTGTCTATGTAGAATAGCCTCATAAGTTACTCTACATAGAAAGCATCTCAACGTTCTACACTAGGGATGGTAAGATTCACCGATTCGCATCGGTGTATCGGCATAAAAGCTAACGATGCGATGCATCGATTTAAATAAGTGTGCATCGGATACAAGTTGGTATTTGTATCGCGATGCATCGTTTCTAACATCTGCATCGGTAAAAAAAACGATTTATTTATATATAATTATTAGTAGATGCGCTATACTTTTACTATTTAGAAAGTGACGAATCATTTGTGACCAATATTTTATTATGTAACTGCTGCGTTCACACCGAACGCAAATTGAGCGTCTGTAGCGAGTGATTTCCATGTTGAGTCAATGTAAAGACGCATTGACGCGGGTCTGGAGGTTCTGCGGCGCGAGATGTGTTTAGCGCGGTGCGATGGACATGATTTCGCCTCATTCGCGCGTCCAGGTCGACTAGATTGATTTCTCTTTTCTGAACTGTTGCTCAATCGCGTTCTCTCATCAAGAAGACCATCACGACTGCTGCAGCTGCTACATGAATATGACGTATCACAACACTACGGAGTGTGAGGCGTGTCCTGAGTCACCTTTAAACCTTAAAGTAGGACATTTGAGTTAATCTGGTTTACAGCAGCCTGTGACTGCCAATAATAGTTTTTCCTTTTTTTTTTACATTTGAATACAGTTATGAAAGACCTGTTTGTGAAAGGTTTTTTTTTATTTTTGTAATTGTTTATGTTAAAACATCACCTGTTTTTGGTTTTGTGAAAAAAGATGAAAGAACCATGCGTTAAAAGTCAGATGGCACTTAAGCTACTTTATGATTTGTTGTATGTCTGAATAAAAGAAATAAAAGTTAAATATCTATACCATATTGAATTGCATTATATTTTTCTCCATTGCATCATATTACATTGAATCGCATCGCGTTGAATCGAATCGAAATCGGATCGGACCGCATCGTAATAGTAGTGAATCGTATTGCATCGCATCGGTAGCTGCTTATATGTATCTTTAATGTATCGTATCGTTGGCTATGCATCGAGATGCGTATCGCATCGGCCTCAGCTATGAGATGCACATCCCTATTCTACACACAGTGCACACACACATTGGAAACTTACAATGTGTTGCAACTGATTTTAATAGAATTTGACTTTAGCATGTTGCTAACCTAAAATCATAACATTTTAAAAAAGAATAAAAACACAGAGCACACAAATATTGGGTGCAATAATACATTTAAAATTACAACCAATTATAATATTAATTTTAACCAAGTAATTACTCTTCCGTTCAAAAGTTTGGGGTCTGCAAGATTGTTTTAGAGATAAATCTCTAATGCTCACCTAATGCTGCATTTATTTTATATCAAAAATTATACTTTTTTCAGGATTCTTTCAAAACAAAAGCATTTTTTAAATAAAAATCTTATGCAACAATGTAAAAAGTCACTTTTGGTTCATTTTTATGCATCTAGGTAAGTCTATATTATTCGTAGTTGACATTTCTCTGTGTCCACCATCTTGGATGGTGTCAGTGGTCCACTAGGTTTTAAAACGTCACAATTCTTACTCAGTATTTCACAACACTGATAAACATGGTGGTAGCACATTTATTTGTTATTTGGTTTTGAATAAAGTAATTACCTGACTAGTTCCCAATAAAACAGTACATTATATAGACCAACTGTAACCAGCCAGGTACACTAACAGATCTGACACTCATACCAGTCTGACAAATTTCCGGAGGAAATAATAGGCATACATTCACTGTAGCACAGAGAATCACCCCTTAAAGGGACAGTTCACCCAAAAATGAACATTCTGTCATCATTTACTCATCCTCAAGTTTTGTTTTCATACTGTGAAAGTCAATGGGGTACAACAACAAAATATCTTCTTTTGTGTTCAACAGAAAAAAGAAGCAGCGCTTCCCCTAACTTCCCCCTTCTGTCAGTCCTGCGGCAGCTGTCTCATTGTGGGTTAAGAAACATGACTGACTCTCACACTCACACACTGAATCCAGAGCGAGTGAGGATATCAGGGTAACCTACTGTGTTTAAGCACAGTATAGACACAGGATTAACCTACTTCAGAGGTATGCTATGAGGGTGAGCTGAGCTGGAATTAGATACAGGTAGATAAATAGACAAAACATAGTGCCTGGATAATACCACACAATTATTCAATATAAACTACCACTCAAAAGTTTGGGGTTGTAAGTTTTTTTTTTTAGTCTCTCTTATGCCCATTAAGGCTGTATTTATTTCCTCAAAAATAGTTAAAAGAATAATATTGTGAAATAATACCACTTAAAATATTTTTTATATAGTCATTTATTCCTGTGATGGCAAAGCTGAATTTTTAGCATCATTACTCTAGTCTTGAGTGTCACATGAAATCACTCTATAATCAAGAATAGCCATTTGTTACAAAAGATCTGTCATTTTTTATCAATTTGATGCATCATCGCTGAATAAAAGTATTAATTTATTTTTCTTTCTTTTTTTAAATCTTACTGGCCCTAAACTTTTCAACAGTAGTGCAAGTGAAAATTAAAATATCCATTTGTTTTACTTAAAATCCATTTTTGTGTGTTCTGAATACTTGTCATTCAGCTGCCAATGAGAGTGCAGTACTCAAAACTACATTACCATATTTAAATCCATCCTGCAGAATTTCAACCACAAAAAGCCACACAAAAAAGCCATGTTGGCCTACCACTCATAAACAAGCTGGACCGCCATAAACAACTCGCATACACACAGCCTAAATCGTGCATGTTAAGGCAAGGGCTAGAATTGACATTTATTCCTGTATAACCCAAACTGATGCTTTATTACATTAGCATACACCACAGAAACTGGAAATTCAGCCACTGAATTTACAGTAGTGTCATCAAACACTGAGGTTCCTAACTCAAGTGTACCACCTTTTGCATTCAGGGTTCCTACACATTTTCCATATTAAAATTCCATACTTTTCCAGACCTCTGTAGATTTTTCAGACTATATTTTTTAAAAAATCAGCATTATTTTACACTTTATATTTTGTATAGTAGTCATCTGTAAATATTTATTTTCTATGGTTTTTTTTATATAGATTCTTGAAGTGACAGAGCAGCCCCTAAAATAAAAAGAGATCAAATAGAATTTTGCATGCACAAGAGAAACTTTTTCGTGCCCTCGAGAAACTATTCACATGCGCACAGGAATATTTTGCGTGCTTGCGCTACAATTTCTAGTTTTGTATATACTATAACTAGGGGTGGACGATCTTCCCAAAATTTCATATCACGATCCACGATCTGAATCGCGATCTTCACAATTTTGAGATGTACTATCGAGAATATCCAGATTGGAACAAGCCTATGGACTGATCTATTTTCTCAATTTAAAACACAGTATTGCTTTAAACCATCAGTTGTCAAAATAGTCATTAAACTAGTGTTTTTGAAGGCTGATACCGATATCTTTAAAGAGCAGACTGGCCGAAATATGAAAATGATTTAAAAAAGAAATCTCTAAATTAAATCGACTTACTTTAGATTGTAACTTCTTGATTTTGTAATCATATTACTATTTTTTTTTTTACGAATAAAGAAATTGTTTAATAATAATAATAAATTTGTGTGAATCATATTTTTTCAAAAAAAGACAAGGTAACTCATTTTACGTACAGTGAAAATTATATTAATATGAAAGTGGGCAACTGAATATAGCGCAGCATAATTTGACGATTGTGCATCTCCAGTGAAGCTGATCTGACAGTGACGACTAGCCTAAACCTGCAAGGTTTGTGAAATTTAAGTTTATTAGATCTTGAAAGCTGTTTAAATGATATAAATGCACATATGCTGAATGCTGATGGTAAATGAGAAAGTATTAATAGTGTTTGCCTTTATGCTACTAATAATATAAAGGCAAACACAATGATACTCTTTCGTATACGGTTTACAGTTCTATGTGTTGTGTAATGTTTGTGTTGTGGATTATGTGTCAATATGCCTGTATTGTACAACAAATTGCCTTTCGGGGACATTAAAGTTTTCTAAGTCTAAGTCTATCCAGTAACGCATTTCAACAAAACTGTTAAACAGAGACCACAAAATGAATACGGAGAATGTGACCACTGCACTCAGGCACTGCTGTTCGCAGAGCCATCAAAATAAGTCCCGATATTACGTGGACATAAACGATCACGATCTCTACGATTCACTTGAAATATAGATTGTGGACGTCTTCAAGATCAATCACGATATAAAATCATCAGATCGCCCACCCCGAACTATAACCTATTTCCTTCCTTTCAATTTAAGGCATCCTCTGTGGCGGAGAAACCATGACATGAATGGGCTGATGGCACAATACGTGCCAACTATGTGCACTGTCCTATTTGCCAAGTTCAAGGGTCTATAAAAAAGACTGGTACTGTATAAATTCTCGTAGGGATGCACTGAAATGAAAATTCTTGGCCGAAGCAGAATAATAATGAAACGCTTGGCCGGAGGCCGAATACCGAACCCGGTGTTTCGCATTTTTTCCATTTATTTTGCCAATTTTTTCACCATTGCATTAATTAAATAGTAAAAATATGCTTTTTACTATTTTGTCTAGCTTTTCAGAGAAAAAAATCAAATTGCAAAAACACAATTTAAAAATATTTATTTTACACTGAACTTTTTTTAACATTCCAGCAGATATTATACAAACAAAGCACAATATTACTTAAAATAAATTAGCATATTAGTAAAATAAAATAAAAATTTTATTTGGCCATCTTTGAAGCCCCCCTTCTTGAACAGCATATGTTAGGCCTATAACTGACTGCTCAAAGAATGTAACTCTGTATGACAACGGAAAAAAAAGCATTGAAAAGTGCAAAAAAAAATGTGGATGAACCCACAACAAATGAATAACTGTCCTAGACATAAGCCTACTTTTGCGGTTTACATACACTGTATCGCGATTAGAATAAAGAATTTACTTGTTCACAATCCTCAGCTGGATCCGTTGCTCGTCGAAATGAAACCCAAACCAGCACTTCCGAGGTACATTCTTCCAGGATTATATTACTATTACGCTATTATTCCTCACAGCATCCCAAGATGATGTAAAGTATAAATCTGATTAAACTTGATGCGTTTTATTGAGTTGATGTGGGTGTTGACAGGTTTGCATGGATTGCCTCAGATAAAAAGTACACATAAAAAGTAGTCATTTAACAGTTTATTTTTTCATATTTCTTCACCCAAAAATGAAAATGTCATTAATGACTCACCCTCAGGTCATTCCAAGCCCATAAGATCTCCGTTCATCTTTGGAACACAGTTTAAGTTATTTTAGATTTAGTCCGAGAGCTTTCTGTCCCTCCATTGAAAATGTATACACGGTATACTGTCCTTGTCCAGAAAGGAAATAAAGACATCAAAGTAGTCCATGTGACATCAGTGGGTTAGTTAGAATGTTTTGAAGCATCAAAAATACATTTTGGTCCAAAAATAACAAAAACTACGACTTTATTCAGCATTGTATTCTCTTCCGGTTCTGTTGTCAATCCGCGTTCACGAGTCCGCAGTGACGCTGATGACGTAAGATGCTGCTGACGTGTTATCTGGTGCGTCCGTGTATTTGGGTTGAAATAAATATGGCTGCGCAAAAAAATGCAAGTCTTCCTCTGTGTCGAAATCCTTAGACATGTTTGCGAAGATTGTTTTGTTTACAGCGTGCGTCTCCCTCAGACTGTAAACGAAGCTCGGGCGCACCAGATAACACGTCAGCAGCGTCACTGAACACGACTTGACAACAGAACCGGAAGAGAATACAATAGGGCTGTCAACGAATATTCTAAATTCTAATATATTAGGGGTGTGCAAAAAAATCGATTCACATTTGAATCGCGATTCAATCTTTACCGATTCAGAATCGATTCATAGAATTCCAAAAATCGATTAATTTTTTTTTTTAAATGGCGTGCACGGGCGGAGTGGCAATCGGGTGAGTCAGGACTTTTACCGGTGGTCCGGTAGTGTTTCGAGGCCGCGAGGGCCGGTCTAATAAATAGTTACATTGCAAGTTCTTGCCGCACGCTGGTCAAACTGCAGCCTCTCTGCTCAACCCGTAAATAAATGCATCGATCCGCAGATCTTATGTTTGAGTTCTATAGATAGTATAGTTTTTTCTCTCTCTCATCAAAACCCAATATGTTCATCACGTTTGTGTGCATTTTATTTTGTGATTGCACCGGAGTCTCCACAACGGCGATAGATTGAAGAGCGCGTCCGAGTGAAGACAGCGCGAGCAGAACACTGTATCCATGACACTGATAGCAGCGGACATGAGCGCGCAGCTTGATTTCAAAAACAACAGATCTCTTATTTAATAGCGAACTAAATGAATGCTCTGCTAGTTAACTGGAGATACCCGCAAATTACGCCTATGAACGACTTCACTGGATCTAAACAAATCAATCTAACCATAGATGTTACCAGTAGCCGTGGCTTTTTAAAATCTATTTAAAATAATTTCGCAAGGCTTCTATGACATTAGGGTAACATTTTACAATAAGGTTCATTAGTTAACTACATTAAGGCGGGCGCCTCCAACGCCATCGGGGCTGGGTATTGACACAAATTTCACAATTCGATTTCGATTCACAAGCTTGCAATTCGATTCGATTCCGATTCGATTCAATATTGATTATTTTGGATATTAGGTACAATACATGGCAAATTTTCTCAAGGAAAACAAATCTCTTAACTAATGCTGTAAACTATGGGAGTCAGTTGTAGCCTACTAGGCTTCATTAGCCTACTATAATATTGAAGGTAAAAATTAACTGATTTGTAGCTATACAAACACTTAAATTACACTTATTTATTTTTATAATAAAGTTATATGAAATATAAACATTTAAATGGTGGCTGTCATAAAAACGTGCCAGATTTATTCAAACATGCATTAAATATCGAAGAACATAAAAAATTATAATGAATATGTAATATGGTGCATATATTTAGCAAAATGCTCCTCTTAAGAGTTAATTTTTTTACGAGTTTATGGTCACATTTGGTTTTTCTGAGGTAAATGTGACGTTACATGACATTGTTTACAAGTTGTTTTACTGACGTCTTTCCACGGTTGAAACACTGATTGAGCGATTCCATGTGACATGATACAGATTTCGATAAGTTGTACTCTATCTTTTAACACACTTTCAGACGTTCATTCATGTTTATTTTGCGCTGTAACTGGTATTATTAAGGCAGAAGAGGAGATCATGTGCGCTCCGCGCTGCTGCTTCTCTTGAGCTGAGCTGAGCCAGAGCGATCACACGCCACAGCGCCAAAACGGTATTTATGTTTTTGAATTTCATAAGAAAATGGATGTAATTTGAAACTTTATTTAGTATCAATAGTAACAAAGCACAAAGATTATTGCGATTTATTGGATGGGATGCGCGCTACAATGTTCCATTCGTTCATCAAATGAAAACAGGATGACTAATCGATTCTTGAGATTTAAGAATCGATATCGGTTCGTAAAAATGAGAATCGATTAATATCGAGAAATCGATATTTTTTTACCCAGCCCTACGTTCAAGTGTCGGTTCTATATACTGTAAAACTTCAATTAATGTTAATAATATTTGTTTCAATCACTGAATGAAATTTAGGATAAGAGTCGCGACCTTAAATTGCTTGCACAAAACTCTTGATCAGAACTCAACATTTGTTTATTGTTGTTCATTTAAACCGTTATGCGCAGAGAGCGTGAGGTGAGAGAGAGAGAGAGAGAGAGAGAGAGAGTGTGAGAGAGAGTGTGAGAGAGAGTGTGAGAGAGAGTGTGAGAGAGAGTGTGAGAGAGAGAGAGAGAGAGAGAGAGAGAGAGAGAGAGAGAGAGAGAGAGAGAGAGAGAGAGAGAGAGAGAGAGAGAGAGAGAGAGAGAGAGAGAGAGAGAGAGAGAGAGAGAGAGAGAGAGAGAGAGAGAGAGAGAGAGAGAGAGAGAGAGAGACTGCGAGTGCGAGCGAGAGTAAGGTCTGCGGTCTTGGCCATTAGTCGATTTACTTGTTTTTGTATAAGTTAATATGTTGTCAAATATGTTTAAACTTGAATAAACAAGTAGTTATGTATCTTTGTATTAATTTGTCCTGTTATTGACGTAATGTGCGTCATTGACAAAATGCGCAACCAGATGTTCGAATATGTGTTTTTTTTTAAGAGGCAATATTCGAACGTCATTTTTGAGCAATTTTGACAGCCCTAGAATACAATGCTGAATAAAGTCGTAGTTTGTTATTTTTGGACCAAAAAGTATTTGATGCTTCAAAACATTCTAACTAACCCACTGATGTCACATGGACTACTTTGATGATGTCTATTTCCTTTCTGGACAAGGACAGTATACCATACATTTTTCAATGGAGGGACAGAAATCTCTCGGACTAAATCTAAAATATCTTAAACTGTGTTCCGAAGATGAACGGAGGTCTTATGGGCTTAGAACGACATGAGGGTGAGTCATTAATGACATAATTTTCATTTTTGGGTGAACTAACCCTTTAAGTCTGTATGACCATAAATGACGGAGTATTTAAGTCTGCTATTTGAAAAAAAATTAAGCAAAACGTGCTGGCGCATTTGTCGACCCTAGAGGGTTAAAAGACGCTTTAGCGCTGCAAGTACGGGTATAACGTCTGCCACAGATGCATCAGATGAGCTTCTCTTTTGTTATCTGCTCAAAGGGGGCATGTTTGCAGCATTTATAAAGCGCACGACTCTCACTCTACACTGGTTACTATTTGATCGCGTCATCAAAAACGCCATTGTTCGGTA
Organism: Rhinichthys klamathensis goyatoka; assembly: GCF_029890125.1. NCBI lineage: Eukaryota > Metazoa > Chordata > Actinopteri > Cypriniformes > Leuciscidae > Rhinichthys > Rhinichthys klamathensis. Next base: position 720,728 of record NW_026606708.1, read on the forward strand.
AAATTTATTTGGTCTTTTTTACTTATTCCTTATTCTTATGCCGAACATTCGGTGCATCCCTAGTTTCTCGTGCGCACACGAAAGTCTTTTTTTTTTTTTTTTTTTTGCAAAGGTCATCCTTTTAGAGGCCCTGTAATACGGTGCTAAAAATCTCATAAGATATCCAAAATGCTTATAACCTACATTTTTTCATAATGAAACAAGTACACCTTGAATTAATTCAGTCGTGTTTGACAATCACTGAAGAATCACTAAATAGCTGCCATGAAATAGTCGGGGCAATAGTCTGGAAATGCAAATATTTTTCCATACTGCATAGGAACCCTGTACATTTATGTTTACAAATGTGCAACTTGCTTTTCCCAGTTGAGATAATCATGGGGAACTACCTCAATTTCAGTGCACTACAGATACTACTGCTATTTAAACACTACACTTCTCAACCCTCTTCTATGTCTATAAAATCTTCCCTATGACTTTATTGTAAGAAAAAAACATCTTGGGAAGTAGTTGATTAAATCGTTCCGGTTTGAAGTTTCACTTACCACTAACAACGGTCTTATACGGTCACGTGTATGCATTATCTGCATGTTATTTTATTTTTCAGCAGGCTTGCAGTTTGTGCATGTGTGAGACAATAAACTGGTGTTAGATTTCACATGTCTTAGAGGAATGGACACTTGACATCAAAAAGTAATGCACACATATCACTCGCACCATCATGAAAGTGAAAAATCAGTCTGCCAAGAGTCCTGAACCCTGATTGCCTATTGATTGTTTGATTGCCGCATGTGGCGTAACACGAACAGCAGGTGATAAGATAACATACACACTCTTGCGGCACACCTGTCAACAGGTTCACAAATAAATTCAGGAAATTATTATTTAGGAATTACGGTATGTCCTCAAACAATGGTCTTTAATTGCAATGCTTATACTGAAACAAGTGCTGACCTACTCTGTTCCATGCGTCTCACGTTGATGATGTAACTCAGCAGAATGTCAGGATCTCTGGGGGTTTAAATCCCAGAGCTGACCAACTGTCAACCACCTCTTTATTGGACCAAGACAGAATCCAGGACAGCACATTAAACACAGACAGACATAAACATGACAGGCCAACAACCTGCTCCAGTTGTGTTGCTGTCACGTTCTCCATACAGCTGTCTACCTTTGCATTAAAGTAGCTCAATATGGTCTTAGTTCTTCTCTCCTTCTTATCTTGTCTATTCGGGTCTTCCCGTTAGACTGGCAATCCATTATGTCGCGAAGTCACACCACTAAACTTAAAGTAGCTGATTCAAGGCAGAGCTGCATTGGTGCATAGCCACTCCCTTTACCTCAGGTCCATGCAAAATGCTTTATGTCCAGTGCCCATCTGCACCACCTAAAATAAATGCTGTCAAAACAAAATAGCCCCACCTTCCACAATGGCAACACTGGTGTCAATAACTCAGATCATTATCTTACTAAACACATTGCAACTTGCTGACAGCTTATTATTAAAGGGATAGTTGAGCTGAAAATATCACCATTTACTCACCCTCATGTTGTTCCAAACCAGTATGTTTTACTTCCAAGAGGACGTTAGGCAGAATGACAGACTAGGTCACCATTCACTTGCATTGCATGGAAAAAAAGATGCAATTAAAGTGAACGGTGACTCAGGCTGCCAAACATCTCATTTACCACTGAAGAAAATCAGCATGATGATAGTTTGGAACAACATGAGGGTGATTCAATATTAAGAAATGTATTATGATTTTTTTAGTGAACTATCCTTTTAATTTAACAGCATGACCCCCACACATATGTTTTGTGCATAAGGGGTTCTGTCAGATCAATTGAAGTCTTTAAGTGATCTGAAGTCATATTTGGTAGTAACCAATGCTGACTCCGATGTTTAAGCATATAAGTGACTATTAAAACTAGACAGGTAAAACAAGATAATCTATGACTAAGAGGAGGTAAGTGTGTGTATCTTTAAGCATCCCGGATACCACAAGTTAGACAATGTCTATCTGTATTCTTAATACTACTTTACTACCAGACCGTGATGCGATTACATCAGTAATCGTCTAAACGATCGCACAAACATCTTCCGACTAAAAAGTCGCATTTATGTTGAGGTTTGCACGTGACGAATCGGTTATTTCGATTAAAGCCCTTTGTATGTGAAACCTCGCGCAAATGCGTCATAACATGCCAGTTTAATTAATTCCGATCAAAGCTTGCTGATTGAATATTAAAAAAGGTTAAAAAACCTAAAACCATCGCTTGTGTAGCACCTGGATATAACGGGTCTTTGTGAACGTCGCGCCATCTGCGCTCGAGGCTTTATGTGATGATAATGAACGCGCTCGCGCCGCACACTCGTGACTGTTCGCGCGCACATGGTGCAACAATAAACGGTTATATGATATCTAAATGCTAATGTGAATATATTTAAATATTCGATATGAGATTAAAACGATTTCTCGACTATTTTAAACGGCGTTCCATCCATCGGGTAGGCTGTGGTGGCTGACTGAAAGTGGGTTAGGCGGTCACCCACCAGCACATCTAACGTTACACAAAACACATTCACACGGTGATGCACATCCGCTCAAAGCAAGCGTGCTAACCATCCACACTGACCAGTTTAGCCAACTCAACAGTTTAAACAACAACCATTTCAGCACTCGTACAGATGGAATGTATGCATGTATGAATGTGTATGTGCGCGCGGTTTTTACCGAGCTGTCCGTCCGTGATGGTCAGGACGATTTCATCCATTAGAAGATAGCGGAATTCAACATCATCCTCGACGCAGCGCTCCTTCAGAGCTCGCAGGATCTGGACCTGCGGGTATTCCTGGCTGATCCGCCGGTCTGTGATAAACCACACCCGGGAACACATGTTTTGGAGCTCGGAGTGCGGAACTTCGGGTAGCTTATAACAGTGACACGAAGCTGAACCCACACAAAGAGCCGCAACACGGTTTAAAAAAAAACAAAACAAAACCCAGTTAATCCGCTCTAGCCAGAACCAAAATCAAGCAAGAACGCACCTAAAATCGATTTTTAACGAACACGCGGTGAGAGGCGGCAATTTTGCCACCCAAATAACCGAAAAAATGATAACGCGCTCCCCCCCACTGAGGGCAACAGTAATTGCCCTCAACACGGGCTAACAAAAGCCTCGATACAGAACTCGGTTCCCTTTTGCTCACTTCGATTCAGACTTCAAAGATATACCGAAAACAATCGCGACAAAATGGAGAGAGGGCGGATGAGAGGCTGGATGTTGTGACGAGTGATGCCCCTGCTGATCTCCGGTGCTCGCGCCGCTCTCAGCTCTACGCCTCGTCTTTTCCAGCACGCGCTTCGCGTTTACAACTCTTTCCCTCGCGCTCATGCACAGCCCGCACCAGCCAATGAGCAAGAAGGGCTTGCACTCACATTAACCAATCGCAGTCCACAGCCCTCACCGCGAACAAATCGGGGGAGAGAACAAGAGGAGGCTCGAGATGTCCGCAGGAACCAATGGGAGATGCGAGGTGAACAAGGCAGAGGGGAGGGAGTGACGTATGCGCCGGCGTGCGCGCGCTCGTTCTCTGCTTGGATTTTTTTGCGTGTGTATGAGCGCGTGGCAGGAATTTCAGCAAGGGAGAGGGGAGGGAGTCTCCAAGAGCGCGCACTACCCCCGAACCGGTTCAGACCGGGCGTGGGGAGGTTTGGTTTGGTTTAGTTTGGATACCAACGCCTGTCTCGCTCATGCTACGTGTTGAAACCATAGACTGTAAAGGTTGAAATGTTTTTTTTTTAAAGAACGGTTGAGCGAAGAATCCCCCCCACCCGAGGAGGTGGGGAATGAGCGCGTCTGCAGGCGCATCCTCACTCTTTTGTGTTTCTCAACCAGCGTTTTCTTAATGTCGTGACGACCCCATAACAACAAAACACTGAAGATTTTTTTTCTTGGAAAGATAACGTTAGATGTCGGATATGGATAGCTTGTCAGTCTAGAAATTCAAGTCAATATATGTCTCACAGCAACGTTAACGGCGTTGTTTAATTTAGTTTGTTGTTTTAGTGACATATACATCGCTTGGAGGCTATTCACACAATTCGTTACGGAAGCAGAACCCTTAACTTACTATTCTTATGTGAGATCAAATCATCCCACGACAAAATGACCCACTTTGGCTTTGTTTACACCCAGAAAGGCAGAGGGAATTAAGGGCGATGGGGGAGAGAGAACAAGCATTATAGATACATTAAAGACATTATTAAACCAGTCGGTAAATAAATTATGTCTTTAAGTAAAATCAAACCTGTCTCAAATTAATCTTTCTTCTATTCTCTGTTATATGTGATCTGTACCTTTCACAGAAATAACACTGCAGTAAATCCTCATTTCAGCCTTAAAGGACTGTTGGTCCCGCCCTTATTTTGACCTGACACGTCCATCAACCCCCAGCGCCAATTTTCTTAGCCAACCAGCTTTCAATGAATATTTTCAGGGCGGAACATTTATGGCGTGATACTTATTTATTTATTTTGTCGATACGTATGTACATTGCACAGCCTGAATAATGTTTATAAAACTGTGACCCATTCATGTTAACAAAGTGCTTTAATATGATGGACAAATGAAGGATTTTCTTCTGCATTACAAATATAGTATTTCTAAACAATGATGTGGGCTAAACTGTGATGTAAATTTCGTGGTGGTGCGATCATGCGGCGAGTCAACGCTGCCACCTAGTGGATATTATTATTATAACATCAGCACACACTTCAGATAGAAGAAGCTTGTTTTGGCATGATAAAAGTCATACGTAAAATATATAGAATGATAAATATAATATTGATTTTTTTTACTTGATTCTTCTAAGTAACCAGTTGTGCAAGACAATAAACACTATCCATGATTCATTAACATTTCGTTTTTAGTCATAATAAGTCAGACATGTTACACTGTAACATTGTCATAATATTAAGTTTGTTTATGAGGCTTGTGAGTGGTATTGGAATGCATCTGAAATGCCACTGACATTTACCCATGGGATGCATATTTGTTAGGGTAGAATAAAAAAAACTGATACATTTATGTTTATGATACAGGGTGTAGTTAAGCTTGTAGGGTACTGTTTTTTTGTGATATTATGTAATTAAAAAACCAAACACATTCATTAAATTAACTTAGAACAGAGCAATTTATTCAGTCTTTCACATTTCACATTAAAATACTTCTGAAACCCTTTCAAAGCCTGAAAACATTGGGTAACGCCATAAAGCAAACTTGTAGGCAGAAAATAAACAATGGATTAAAAGTTACATTAGTTTCATAAAAAGGAATTTTCAGCAAGCAATAATTATAATATTTGAAAGATTAATTCTTCCTGTTTGTGATTTCTCTCCAGAAGACAAGTTCTGATATATATTATCAGTTCTGATATATTATAAAGTAGACTGTTTGTGTATACTAAGTGTATCTTTCTGCTAGCAAGCTTTGGTAACATTTTCAGTCACAACAATCAATCATAATGTAAACTTTTCATTGTTCATATTAGCCTTAAACTTTACCTGTTAACTTGTCTCTATCTCTTTCTCTCTCCCTCTCTCTCTCTCTCTCTCTCTCTCTCTCTCTCTCTCATATATATATATATATATATATATATATATTAGGGCTGTCAAATGATTAATCGTGATTAATCACATCCAAAATAAAAGTTTTTGTTTACATAATATATGTGGGTGCACTGTGTATAATTATTTTATATATATAAATACACACACATGCTTGTATACATTTAAGAAATATTTTCATGTATATACTGTATATAGATTTATATATAATTTATATTATATATAAATATTTTATATATAAATAATATTTTTTTCTTAAATATACATGCATGTGTGTGTATTTATATATATACAAAATAATTATACACAGTGCACCCACATATATTATGTAAACAAAAGCTTTTATTTTTGGATGTGATTAATCGTGATTAATCATTTGACAGCCCTAATATATATATATATATATGCATCCGATTTATATCATCATTATTGTTAAATCATTGACCCTTTTAGAACTTTTTGTTTACCATCTGCATGGCCAACAAGACACGTCATCAAGACACAAATTTGTGCTAAAACAATCGTCTTTAGAGCTACATTTCCAGACCTGATGGCTAATGTCTTATTTCACAAATAACTATCTTCCCTAATGCTACACAATATGTGCATTAAAAAAGAGACCTACTCATTTGACAGCTGACCAAATATGTTTATATTTCAGAAGGTGAATAGCTCAAAAAAGGGAGAAATGGGGAGACTTTTAAAATATATTCATACATATTCTTTGTGAACAGAATATACATTTCTCCTGCCTCTTGTGGTGCAGATATATTATATTCTGACCCTTCCCTTCACCCATAGATGGAATCTCTGGCATGCATGAAGAGTCTAAACTGCATCAATACAAACAAATAAAACACAACTAACACAATCTACAAAAATAGAAGCCAGTAACCATTACAACAAATACCTGTTTTCCAATGAATCTCACTGAACACATCTCGTCTTCTCTTAAACACAGTATACATACATTAATAAATAATTGGTGATAATTGACTAATTGTATTGCAATGCATTTTGACACAGGTGAATATGAACTACAGCATAAAGTGCATGAGACCCCCCACTCTTCAGACTTTGATTTAACATGACATTTCACTATAATTCTAAGGTTTGAGGTTTATGTAATCCAAAAGTACTCAGCCTAGCTCCCGGAGATCTACTTTTCAGCTCATCAAGGTCATTTCAAAACTACATGTGTTAGAGCAGAGGAGCTAAACTTTGTAAGAGGACATATCCAGAAACTGTGATAGCACATTCAAATGTTTCAGATGGCAAAAGTATTTACATACATCATGACAAGTTGATCTGTTGACCTGTTCTCATATGAATAGATAATGGCATTTCATAACACTTACAATGTAAATATTATAGCCTGCTGTGTTTGAGCCAGTGAATTTTAAAAGTTTTTTTTTTTTTAAAGTAAGGACATTCTTATTTCAGCCATAATTTTAAGTTTGTTTCAACCATGTCCAATATTTAGATGCATATTTACAGGTAAATGTTGCACTAAGGGGGCATTTAGAAAAAAGGATACAAGTCAATAGTTTACAAGTCTCATTTCTTGACTTGAAGAATGACAGGAAGCATGATTATGTTGTTGCTGTCTGGCTGTTTAATGACTGTTGTTGTGGTGCTGGCCTGCTGCACACTGCGAGTAATAGGTCCTCCTACTCTCTCCCTCAACCTCAGAGACAAACGGTCCTCTCTTCTGGGCCGTAGCTTTATGTCGCCCACGCCCTGCTCCATTTTTCTACCTAAAACATGTACCCGAACACCCGGCTCCTGAGAATTAACCTGAGCAACTGAGGAGAGGACTATCTTGCCTTTTTTACCAGATTGAACCACAGATGTTGACAGAATGGAAGATCTTTTAAGTCTAAAATCCTGAGTGGTATCAACTGCGGCATCTTGCTTGATGATTTGACTCTTTGTTATTATTTTTGGCCCATGGTTTGACCCTTGTGGCTTTGCACTCAAATTTGCAATTTGTCTGCGAAGGCTCCCGTTGTTCTCCTGAGCTAAAACGATACCGAGTGTTCTTTTCTTGGAGTTTCTACTGGCTGGCCTCATGGGGCAGCTAAAAGCTACATGTTTCTTTAAACTAGCATTGTATGTGAACTCCCTGCTACAGTGAGGACATGCAAAAATGTCTAGGTCATCCTGAGCGAAGGCCTTTCTCAGACCAGCAGGTCTGCCCCTTTGCAACAGCTGAGATTTCTTCTTATTCAGGAGACTCATTTTTATTTTAACTGCCGATTCGTGAAAGTTAATTTTTTTCAGTTGTCCGACCTTTTGAGAGAGATTCTGCCTACCATTAACAATCCTTGCAGTTGATAACACCCCATTTTGTGCTTTTGCAAACTGCTTAAGTGGTATAGGGTTCTTTTTAGGAGTGTAGCGCTTTTTGTCACTAGCATTAGCACAGGCTAAGATGTGCTTGTGCAGTTCGGGCATGTTGTCAAAGCTCTTACCACACTTGGTGCAACGAATGGCTGTGCTGAAGGTCTGAGGGATGTTGTGGGTGGTAAAGTTGGTGGCTGATGCAGCCGTCATCCCAGTTGGTGTTCGATTATGGTATGGAAAAGGAGGTGGTTTGAAACTTGGGTAGTGTTGATTAATGCCTAGACGTACATCTGGGCCTTTTGGTTTGACCCCTCCAGATGCCATGATTTTTATTGTTGTAAACAGCTCTTCAGAAGTGTCCAAGTTGTCCAAGGCATCCTCCTCTGCTTTTAAGGTTATGATGTCAGATTCTTGCTTAATTTCTTTGATTGGAAGGCTTGGATCAGTCATGTCAGTTTTGGGACTGTTATGGTTTTCAGGTCTTAACTTGCCATGTACTACTTCGGTGTGTGAGCACTCTTGACCGGGATGGAGATCTCGTTGATGCTGTTCCAAGTTGCAGAGGAAAGCAAATTCCTTAGAACATGTTTTACAAACATAAATTTTACCGATGCCATGATAACTGGAACGGTGCTCCAGCAAACCTGTGTCACTCTTAAACAACTGTACACAAAATTCACATTTATAGGGCCACTCCTTAGAGTGTTCACCTACGTGTTGGCTGAGAATCTTCATGGACTGGAAGGGCTGTTCACAAACATTGCACATAAAGTTCTTGCAAAAAGTATGCAAGGGAGGTAATTCATCTTCTACTGTGTTTTCCTGCTTAGAACAATCAGAGGACTGGGCTTTGTCCTGTCCCTCTTCTTTGCTCTCTGCTTTTACAACACTAGTGGAAGCCGTGAGGGTCGGTGTACCATCTGTAGAGTTTGATGACTGCTCTATAGAAACCGACTGTGTGGATGGTTCAGAAAGTAGGGAGGTGTCATGACTGAGAGGTTGCGGCTCAGATGGGACATAAGGTTCTTGTTGTAATGCATCGACAGATATTTTATCTGAGAGGCAATGAACAGAATTAGCTTGGAGTCCTGGGAGAATATTTTCTGTAGATTGCAGTGCAACTGTATACTCAATAACAACCGTGTTTGGAGGAAAAGCCAAGGATGCGATGTTGGACTGATTAACAGGCAGAGATGGAGAAAATATCTGTGTGTTAGAAGCTAATACAGAATCTACAACCAACGTTCTTTGAGCTAGTTCACATATGGCAGGATCAGCAACCCATTGAGGGCCTTGTAAAGTCAGGGAAGGGGCTGGAGGTATAAGGCTCTCCAGACCTACAGGAGCAGAGGACACCCAATCAGGGATTGTCACTTTCAAATCCTCCTGTGAGAGATGTACAGGATTATCAGCGCAGTCTTCTACAGACGCTGTGGGTGGTACAGTGTCAGATACCAGGAAGGTTGAATGGAGAGTTTGAATGTCCTGATTGGTTTCCACTGTGGGAGTTGATAGAAAGGATACAAAAGTTGGAGATGAAGAAGATGAACAGTGACGTGGAGGGACTGGGGCAGTTTGATGGATACTGACAGGAGCGAGCAATGGAGGGGTTAAATGGATTGAGGCAGGAGGAAGAGCCAATTCAAACAAAAGCTTTTCAGGGTTTGGTGGACTTGCATCAGACACTGGCACAACTGCAAGGTTTGTTAGGTCAGCACTGACGACACCTGCAGCAGCTGAATCTTCAACAGAAGGATTGTCTACCCCACCATACTCATTCATAAGCACCTTCTGAAGCATTCTAGAGTTAGGTTTATTCTTCCTCAAAGCAGGCTGAGTGAGGAAGACTCCAGTGGAGTCACAGTCTAAACTCTTTCCACTAATACTTAAGTCCAAAATGGACTCCACTAAGGCTTCACTGCTGTCTCGCTTACCCACAGAGTTGGAGAGGTCCAATGGCTGTTGATTACAGGAGTTTCCTCCTGTTCTTGATACAGAGCAGTCCAATGGCAAGATCTGTGACTGCATTTGAGCTTCATCAGAGCTGTTTATGGGTAAATTTAAAGGCTCAATTTCTTCATTGCCCAAGAGGCTCAACTCGTGGCTCTCCGACTTTGACATCTTGGCTTTTGTAGAATCCTGATCTTGATTTTCTACATTCAGATCAGGGGTTTGCTGTTGTGAGCTGGGAGGGGAGGTTGTCCTTCTCTTAAATCTAGTTGTTGTTGCAGGTAAAACAGTCAGGGATAAGGGAGGACCTAGATTGTGGCCATCGGCAATTAACGCAAACGACTGATTACTGCCATCCTGATTCTGCAGGAGCTGCTTGAGTTTGGGAGACAGATAGACAGTTTTTTCCTTGTGAAAGGCAACTGTCTCAATGCACTGAGGTAAATGAGCAGTGACCAGTGGAGCTCCAGAGCCAGAGGACAATGTTAAAGATGACAAGGAAGATGATGAGGTACTCAAGATGGATTCAGACTCTAATTCTGTTTTTATTTGTGGGAGTAAAGGTGGGGTCGACGTCCTTCTTTTGGCTGAGGATTGTCCAGACAGGTCAGAGATGAAACTGCTGTTACTGGTTTCCAATTTAAGAGCTTGTGTAATTTGAGCTGGACTGATTATAACAGCATTCAATCCAATCACAGCAGAGCCCGCAGTGTTCATCTCAATCACCTCACAGTTACTTACAGCACTCGTCGAGACAATTTTCCCATCTATGTAGAAGCTGAGATTCTCTGAAATATTACTGGAGATGTCAACCATGTATTCCTTTTCCTGATCAATGTCCTCTGCACACCGTGGGTTAGGAGTCTGACAGTCCTGTGCTGTCTCAACAAGCTGCTGTCCTTCAGGTTCTTGAGTGATTTTGACCTTCTTATAAACTCCTCTAGGAAGAAGCTGGCACTCATGGATCCTGCGCTGGTGTCTCCTTAGGCTAGTATGAGTCCTAAATGCTTTTTTGCAATACTTGCAGATGTGTGAGGCTTTGAAAGCACGGTTTTTATCATCCCTATGCTCACCATCAGCTGCATTAATGCACTTGTTTGGCTGTGGGTTTTGTGATGTTTTTTTCAAAGGCTCACCACTGCCAGGGACATTCTGACTAGCAGTGCAAGTGGCAATTGTATGATCATTCGTCTTCCTATTAATTTTTTCATGCCTTTTCTCATGCCTCCGACGACTAAACAGCGTACTGAAGGTCCTTCTGCAGCGATTGCATTTAAACCGCTGTGTGTGGCAGGTTGAAAGAGCATGTGTTTGTATGTGACGCTGCAGGCCTTGACTACTTGTAAACCTTCTCTCACATCGAGGACAGGGCAATTTACCCTGGAGTTTAGTACTATGGTCAAGGTCAGCCTTAGTGTCATTTATAGGCAAATCAGTCCTACAATCCTGTTTTATCATTCCAGCATGCTCATGGTCACTTGCCTGACAGGCTTGATTATGATTAGCTAGATTTTGGGACACAGACTGGCTTGCATTCTGGAACAATTGGGTGTTTTGTTTGTCTTTGCAATCCATCTTCTCATTGGTTCTTTCTATCTCTCCCCCTTCTGGCTGCAAGATACTATGAAGTGCAGCTTCATCAGAGTGGTCATCTTGAACCTCAGGTTGCTGAAAAACCTCTGATGGCATACTATGTCTCTCCTCTTCCACAACTGAAATATATGAATATACCAGTGACATAAGGAAGAATTTTTAATTGCTGTATGATTGTATATACCCTGTGCAATCTTTTCCAACATATGTCAAAACATTTCTAAATGCACAAAATGAAGAAACATTTTTAAACTTACTGTCATCTGATCTCCACATCTTCCTCATTGCCCTCTCTAACATTTCTTCTTGGGTATGTAGGAGAGGCCCCCTGTTGGCTGAAGGGGAAAATGAACACATTTTTTGACAAAGATTTAATTTTAGAATGAAGCACGCAAAGACAGACTAACTTAAAAATAACAATCCATAAGAGATATCTCTGTTAATTGCATACTTTATCAGAATTTATGTTTGTGTGAAAGATTAACCAACTGGGTGACAGAGAGTGCAGTTGCTGATTCATGGCATGCTGCAATGTCACTCTTGTCTGACATCTTAAACTAACCTAGGACCCACGCATACAAATATACTCATTCAATGCATTCGACGTGTCTGAAAATGTGTAAACAAAGGATAATTAAATCATCATCATCATCGCAACTTTTCAAATGAAACGAAGGTGGGCAGTTGAGTTCATTACTGAAAATATTTTTACTATTAAAAGCATATCTAGATTGCTATGACCTTAGACAAATATACATAAATTGGAATAACAATACAAGAAGATTGATTGAGCCAAGCATAGTCCAGCAGTGCAGAGTGTTAGGAGCTAAACTTTCTTTTTCAAAGAATACTTACTCTGCCCTTCAATACAAAATTAGCAGTAATGCAAACATACTCATGCAAAACAAAGATACATTTTACTGTGAAAACTGAAGACTGCTGTAACATTGGCTGAGTTGTACACTATCAGTTTAACCAATTTGAAATTCGCTACAGAAGTGAAATTACTATTGTAAATGTCACTGTCATTCTGGGGTTACAATATGAGGATGATAAGTTATGATTTATGATTTGATTTGTGATCATGTTTATAGGTGTAAAATTACACGCATCTGGTATCATCTGAATCAGAACGCTCTATATCAACACATTTTCACCTGCATGTTAAAGATCCTTAAAAATCATGGCTGGCCAGGCAGAGAGGATTGAAACGCTACTTTTCAAAGTATTGTCACTTGATTGTACAAGATTGCACAAAATAGCACCATGTATACATTTTACACAATTCTGAGAATGTGATGTCTATTATGTTTTCTAATGGTTGCTGTGGGTGGTGAGTGGGTTGGCATGTTTGTAAATTAAATTACCACAACAAATCCAAGCACAAAATGTAAAAATAAATAAAAATATTTTCAATTGGTGATGCAACCTATACCCCACATTCTACCAGTATTACAAGATATACATTCAGATGTGGCTGAAGATAAACATACAGGAAGTGAAATCATCATGGGTTCATTTGTAGCCTACCTGTAAGACTACGGAGGTGTGGGTGGGGTCAGATAAATTTACCTAAGCTAATATTAAACAATCCCATTTTACTTCTTAGGATCACAGGGCGTCCTAATGTAGTAAATAGATAACTTATCAATGTCAACACAATGGCAATAGGCACGAGTCTTTGTCTACGATGCTCAAGAAATAACGTAATGCACCCATAACTGCCGCATTCCCGCTGTAGCTACATATGCGGCGGATCGATTTACCACCATGCAGCGGATGTTTATAATATTTTCCAGGCCTATTCGGATTTATGCATGTGTTCAAATTATTACGCAATTACACAACATAAATGCATGCTGTCAGCGATTAGATTCAAGTGTTTAAAGCGGGAAAAATCGTGTAAACATGTCTATTGTACAGTCAAGGCGCACATGTTGCGGGTGTCTGACAGCCCTTTAAATAAGAGAGCACGTTTGGCACTGTCGCTAAGCTCAGACGGGAAGGTCACGGTCAGAGACACACGCTTCACGTTTAAGTGCTTTGACATCCATTAAGTTAGTACGCCTGTATATCCTTGTGAGTTCTACGACGTTATTACTTACAATAAATAAATAAAAAATCATGCGCGCTTAGTCTCGGTGCTAACTCGCAGACAACATAAACGAGATTGACATCGCAAAACTTCGGCAAACCGTTTTATGCCAAATGATTTTGATTAGGTATGCCCCTTTTGGTCTCTGTATTAAATTGGCAATACCTATGTATTGCTTACCAGCTTTGTTGTGACGCCTCGCTGCTTGAGTCTGGTGGGCACGCGCAGGACGGACGCTACTGCAGACTGCACGACTGACAAGGCGCATGTGCGAGATCTCATGCACCTGTAGGCTACAGTACAGTACATGCTACATGGTATATTACACGCAAAGCAAAAGTCTCTTTAAATTATTCAGTTATGTGTAATGAGTCCGTTTTAATTATTAATTTTTAAAATTCTGATCACGACAAATAGCCTATATATTTTCCCAAATAGGCAAAGGGACAACAGATTGGCGTTTTTAATGGCATAGGCCTAATTGGCTTTATGCACAGCTGCACTACTTCCTGAACTTTAGCCAGCTCCTTTGTTTCCTGTCTGCCATTATTGGACAAACTGATTAATCCAGGTGTCCCTGGCCTCAGTAACAATAATCAGGCACACCTGGATTAATCAGTTTGTCCAATAATGGCAGACAGGAAACAAAGGAGCTGGCTAAAGTTCAGGAAGTAGTGAAGCTGTGCATAGAGCCTATTAGGCTATTTTCAAATATTTTCAGGGAGAATGTTTTATTGGCTAGAGATCTTGAAAATATTGTGTTTGTAATGTTGTTGTATGATAATAAGGGAGGCTATTTTTTGTTTAAAAAAAATTCCCTCAGAAATGTAAATGCATGAAAGCAATTTTTAAAAGGATTAGGCCCACTAGTAACACCCACCAATTAAAAAGAAACTCGGTATTATCCACCAACTGAATCTGAAGGAGTGTCATTAATAAAAAATATTACTAATTTAAGCATAGTTTATACAATTACATATTTGTTTATATACATTTATTTATATTATGATATATATTTATTGTGCTCAGTAAAAATTGCATAAACAAAATGTAAAATCTTTTATTAGACTTGTCCAAATTAATTCCAAATTAGGCATCACCCACGATTTGCTGGTGTGTTTTCATCATCCATTGTGTCAGATGACAGCAGAAACAAAGCACACACACTCCTATACAACCTTGAACCGAAATTTCAATTATAGCCTATATATAACGTTGTAGCTAATATAAATGCATTTTTTACTCGAGTGCAAAGGAGCACGGCGTTTATTGCCAGGAGGTGTGTGCGATATTAATGTATGCTATAGACATTAAAAACTATCCAAGAAAAAAAACTTTTATATTCAAGGTCTTTGTTCTTATCAGAATTAAAACGATGCAGCCTGTTCAATTTCAGAAACCCACATTCCTGTAGTTATTACGAGCGACCACTAGAGGCCGCGGTGCCCCAATTTGTACTGATGTAAGATTTTTTTATTTTTTTTATTTTTATTTTTTATTAATGCCAAGGTATCAAAAAATACAAGTAGCCTACAACAATGTACAAATTACATACAGCAAAATAATGAAAGCAATACAGCACATATATACATTGCCTGTATGTATGTTCATACAAAAAATAATAATAATAAAATAAAATAAAAACCGAACAGAATGCTTTAATAAAATAAATTAAAAAGTTGAAACAAGTTTATGGTCTTAAGAGCTTTAAGATTCTTAGATGATGAAATGCTTTGGATGTATTGTTGGACCTCTCTTCTAAAAACAATGAATAAGGGATTCTGCTGAGTAAATTTACTACGGTGAATGTGAAATTTTGCAAGGAACAATAATAGATTAATAATAAAATACTCATTAAATTTAGCTTTTTGTATATTAAAGAAGCCAAACAGTACATCCTTAAAGAGCAAGGAAAAATCCGGAAGCACATTGCGTTTAATAAAATTAGAAAATTCAACCCAAAATACCTGTGTGTGAGGACAATCCCAGAAGATATGGAGAGCAGTTTCATCAGGGGCACCACAAAAAGAACAACCTGTGTCTATATCCGACTTAAATCTTTTCAAAAAAGCTTTAGCAGGGTAACATTTGTGTAATAATTTAAATGAAATTTCTCTAACCTTGTTAGTTATTATGTATTTCAAAGGCAGAGTCCATACTTTTTTCCAATCAATATGATCAAACAGATTCTTCCAATATGAAGCCACATATGGAATTGTTACAAGCTCCTTTTGAAAAAGAGATCTAATTCTGTTATTACGTGATGAAGGATGTGACAAAAAGCACAATTTTCCTACTGGGTGTTCAAATGGGTCTAAAGAAGTAAGAGAAGTGTTAGATGATCTAACAGAGTCCTTTAGAAGCATAACAACTCCTTTAGGGATTGCGTCCATTACAATGGAAAATTCCTTGGGAGTTACTGGGAAATTGAATTTACATAAAAATTCTTCATAATTTAAAATAAAACCTTCTGAATTCAGTAATTGGGAAACAGTCAACACATTTTTCTCAAACCAATTACTAAAAAACAAAGATTTCTTCTTATATACAATATTTTGATTGTTCCAAATGAAGTATCGGTGAGGGGAAAAGTTGTGTTTAAAGATTAAAGACCATGCAAGTAATGCTTGCTTATGGAACTTCGATAAATTGTAAGGGACTCTAGCAATATTATAGTTGCAGACCAATAGGAAAGGGAGACCACCTAATTTTGAAAAGAAGTAATTAGGAATAAAGTTCCAAATTGAATTTGGATTACATAAAAACTGTCTAAGCCAGTTAATTTTGAAAGTGTTGTTCAGAGATGAGAAATCCAGAAAATTTAAACCGCCATTATCATACGTATTCATTATTACCGACTTCTTAACATAATGTATTTTGTTCTTCCAAATAAAATTGAAGAGGATTTTATCGACTGACCTACACATCTTGTTGTCCACATTCAGAGAGAGTGCAGGATATGTTAACCTGGAGATTCCCTCAGCCTTAGCAAGCAGTGTTCTGCCTCTCACGGTCAAGTCTCTCTGCATCCATGCATTAAATCTTCTTTGGGCTTTTACTATAACAGGGTCAAAGTTCAAGGTACATCTGTTATCTTGATTTTTAGTGATCACGATGCCTAAATAAGTAACTACAGGTTTAACTGGAATATTATAAAAGGAGGGTGTTGTGCATTCTTTAATAGACATTAACTCACATTTACTTACGTTTAGATTAAGTCCTGAAGCTTTAGAGAACAGCTTTATACAATCAATTGCTAAAGGGATTTGGGAAGCATCTCTTAAAAATAAGGTGGTGTCATCCGCTAATTGGCTAATAATAACTTCTCGATCTGCTATACGGATACCCTGAATACCGCTTTCACAGATAAACGTTGAGAGTAGCTGCACACAAAGCAAAAATAAATAGGGAGAAATGGGGCACCCTTGTCTGACTCCTCTAGATAAACTAAACCTTGGGGAAGTGCCCTTCTTTAATTTAATCGAACAGCTTCCATTATTGTAAAGAGTTTTAATTACTTTGCAAAACATATCTCCAAAACCAAATCTATGTAATGACTTAATAATAAACTGGTGCTCTAAAGAATCAAAAGCCTTATAGAAATCTAAAAAAAGAATAAAACTGTCCTCCTGTATCAATTCTGAATAATCTAAAAGATCAAGAACCAATCTTATATTATTAACAATATGTCTTTTAGTCATGAAACCAGATTGTGTCTCATCTATTACAGAATCCAAAACAGATTTTAATCTTTTAGCAAATATAAGAGCTAAAATTGTATAATCATTGTTAAGCAGAGATACAGGACGCCAATTGTCAATTAAAAGTAGATCTTTCTTGGGTTTTGGAATTAAAGTAATTAATCCTTGAGTGAGAGTTGGGGGGAGAGTCTCATTCTGTATACTTTCTTCAAAAACCTTAAGCAAAAAAGGGGATAACTTTTCAGAAAATTGTTTGTAGAATTCTGCGCTTAGCCCGTCAGTTCCGGGTGATTTATTGTTTTTAAGTTCTATAATTGAGTTACTCACTTCTAATAAAGTAATTTCACTATCACAGATGTTTCTATCATTTCTTGAGATAACTTTGCAGTTTTTCACAGACTCAAAAAAGGTACCGGTTGCCTCTTCAGAATAATTTCGATGATAAAGATTACTGTAAAAATTAGCGCAGTAGCGTGCAATTTCTTGAGGGTTATTAGTCACTGTCCCATCAATATTTAGAGTTTCAATTAATGAGGTTTTTAAACGACTCTTTTCTAATCTAAAAAAATATGCTGTGTTGCATTCTCCTTCCTCTATCCATTTTTGTCTAGATCTTATAAGCGCCCTGCGCTCTATAAGTGTACAGCTCATCTAATTTACATTGCAGTGCAGCATACTCAACCTTATCAGATTCAGAAAGCTGTTCTTGGGGTTTGGAAGAAAGTGTTGCAATTTTAGACACCACCTTATTTTCTTCTGCTCGTTTAGATTTAGCTAAATTACTACCAAATTTTCTGAAAAATTTACCAATTATAAACTTCAACAGCTCCCACTGGCAACAATATGAATCTAACGCTAAAGCTCTCTTCCAATACTGCTCAATCAATAAAGTAATATTTTTTTTAACATCTTTAAACTGGAGAAGGGAATTATTCAATTTCCAATAAGAAGGAGTTGCGCTGAAATCAAGGGATGCTGAAAGACTAACCTTAAGAGAGACAGCACTGTGGTCTGTAAGAGGCGTAGCATGAATGCTGGTTGAGTTACAACTGCTTGCTAGACTTTGAGAAATAAGCCAATAATCTATACGAGACTGTTTAGAGTGGTCCTTGCTGCTCCAGGTATAGAGTCTCTGCTGTGGATTTGTTTCTCTCCATATATCAACAACACTAAATCGCATCATAAATGTATTCATAATTGGACACACAGAAGCCGCTCTTGAAGGAAACCTATCCAAATCACTATTTAATACCATATTAAAATCCCCACCCAAAATAAGACCAGCATTCGGGTATTTATTTATCCAGTACTGTATATGATCACTAACCACATCCATTAAGGCGGTATTTTCCTTAGAAGAATTATATCCATACATATTTATAAGAACTGAGGTGGTCTGGCCAAGTAAAGTCACTAACAAAAGAAAATGACCCTTAGGGTCACTGACGAGGTGAAGTATTTCACCAGCAAACTTATTTTTCAAAATAGCAACACCTGCTGATCGCTCTGTACCGTGAGACATCCATATATCACTGCCCCACTGGGACCTCCAAAATTTAGCATCATCCTGCTTGGAATGGGTTTCTTGAAAAAAACAGAAATCTGATCCGTGGTTTTTAACAAACAAAAAAAGGGCTTTGCGTTTCACATTGTTTCTTAAACCGCTGGCATTAAGAGAAATGAACGACATCGACATGAGTAAATGAACAACAGAGAACAGTTATTAACAAGAATCAAAACAAAGGAAAAAAGTCCAAATTGACTAATGAGAAGAAAATTGAAAAGAACAGAGCTTATATGACCATCTTAAACGACCAAATTGAAAGGTCCAGCTGTAATAAGACGAAAACACAAATGCCAAAGTGACAGTTAACAGTCACCTTTTTCGAAATCCAGTTATACGTAACTCTCTTGAAGGAATTCAAAAAGTAATCTCCACACCTTCAATAAACGCGCGCGCTCCGATGTAATAGGCAGTTTTTCCAGCATCCCTCGCCTCTTTTACTCTCGGCCACAAGGTCTTCCGTCTTTCCCGGTCTGCTGAAGTCATATCCTCTGCGAAGTGCAAGCTGTTATCTTTAAGAAACTGGGACTTCTTGGCAGCTCTCCATAAGGCATCGCGGACAACCCGTGAGGTAAACTGCATGATGATGGCGCGAGGTCTCTTGTTGTCGCTTCTTCTCCCCAGCCGATGCACAGTGTCAACGGCGTCAGGGTACTTGCTCTTGGCCTCGGGGTAAGTCTCGCCGCAAATTCGAATTACCTCGGATCTGATATCTTCCTTGTAATTTTCAGACACCCCAAACAATCTCAAGTTCCATCTGCGAGAGTATCTCTCTAGATCAGAAATGCGTGTTTCACATGTGTCCGTGAGACGTTCTTGAGCTTTAAGCCTGGTACCTACATCTTTCACATTCTTCTTTAAATCTTGTACTTCGGCACAAACAAAATCTACAGTTTTCTTCAGCCCTTCTATCTTGAGAGCATTAGCGCTAATCATTCCTTCAAGCGCGTCAGACCGAGAATTGATCAAAGAGGAGAGTGTGGAAATGACGGCAGAATCACCCTGCTCATCTGGATTTGAGGGTTTACCTTTTTTATTGACAGGTGGCTTGCTTGGAGTGACAGGGAGCGGAGTCGCATAAAGATCTGTCTCTTTTCCAGCGGGAGAAACATAATCGTGGACATCCATGCTAACGTCGACAACACCAGCCTCTAATCGTTTTTTGCGTTTTTCAAACTTTGGCATGTTTGCAGCTCTCGTAATTTGAGGTATTAACACAACTGATGTAGCAAAAGTAATAAGATACAGCTGGCCTTTCTAAAACAGTAAAGTTTGGTCAGGAGCTCTGGAAACTTCGTCTTACTAAGGCGCCATCTTGAACCCCTCCTACTGATGTAAGATGCTGCGCTGAAAAAGTAATACATGCGTAATCGGACGTCTAATGTGTGTGTTGGTGTAAGTTTACGCATGTGTTTGTTTCTGTGTCAACAAGTAGAACCCTGGGTCACATTTTTGTCTAAGGAGGAGTGGGAACCAACCATATGTGTGCAGTGTATATTGTGAAGTCATAGGTCTGATATCAGCATATGTGCCATTTGTGGAATTTAGGCTATATGCCTCCTTTGGTGTCTGTGGTCAGCGGGGTTCTGTTCTATTCAACAATAACCTATTATAGAACTGTCACATTGCTCTGCATTAATCTTCACCTACTCGTCCTTCATCTGCGGGTCGTCCCACTCAATCATTTGCCTTCCACCCTCACACTTTTACCATCGTACTGAACATTCTTTTAAAAGAATATGATTGTGTGAGAGTCAGCCATGCATGTGCCATGCATGTTCCTCTCGCATGTTAATGGGTGAGATCATGTGTGTGACCTCAACCCTGGATCGAGCTACAGATGCTGAGCTAAAAAAAAGAAAGAAAAAAGCCCCTATCACGTTCACTGTATTTCATTGCTTATAAAATAATTGCAAGATTATTTTAGTTCTTCAACGTTTTATTATGCAGAGTTATGAAGAGTTAAACTGAATGATTAATCTATTTGAGATATTGCTCATTTAAATACAATCCAACTCTGTCACTGCACACATGATGCCACACAATGAAAGTAGCCTACATTTCGTTCAGCATCAAAGAACAGGAAAAAACTCAAAACAATTTCACAAGAGGGAGAATCTGAGAATTGAGTGTTCGCCATCTTCTCATTGTTACCTGAGCTCAAGCATTTACCCAAAAGCCCCCAAATTTCTCACAAATCCTCATAATTACCCATCAACCCTTATAAATAGGGTTTTCATCCCTCGCTAAAGCTATACTGACTTTTGAGACCATCAGTGACCAATTTTTATTATTATTTTTATTTAAATGATTTATTGTGTATTTTTATTTATTTGTTATTTCAGTTTATTTTTCACAATATAAAATATATACAATAAAAAGCAGTGATACAATTAATATACAGTGCTCATTCAAAGCCTCTAAACAAAATGGATAGATAGATAGATAGATAGATAGATAGATAGATAGATAGATAGATAGATAGATAGATAGATAGATAGATAGATAGATAGATAGATAGATAGATAGATAGATAGATAGATAGATAGATAGACAGATAGATAGATAGATAGATAGATAGATAGATAGATAGATAGATAGATAGATAGATAGATAGATAGATAGATAGATAGATAGATAGATAGATAGATAGATAGATAGATAGATAGATAGATAGATAGATAGATAGATAGATAATGTGTCCATCTATGAAAAAAAACAAGTGTACAAGTGTGTATAATCATTTAAATGCCTGAGCAAATTGATTTATACGCCAAACACTGTAAAATACATAATGAAGAAATAAATTAGGAAAACCGGTTACATTTTTTGCCAGATGGGATAAGCCATTCTATAAATTGTTACTCCTAAATCTTATCAAGTATTGACCTAAGAAATTTAGGAGGATGAAAATCTGAATATTCATGAGTTAAATGACAATGAACCTGAATTTCCTTTCACTTGAATATATTTTATGAATAAAAGATATTCATATAAAGAATAAAAAAATATTAATAGTAAATCTGATGTTTCTGAAATAAAAGAGCAGAAGAAATATATGACTCTGATTGGGTTGCAATCCTCAAAATATTTCTGGACCAACATTTTTTGAAAAGTGCTCGCCCAAACTATTACAATATGAAAGTATAAAAATTAATCTATAAAAAAAAGAGTAAAGAGTGATAAGCCAGACTCAAAATGTTGTGTAATAAAGCAAGATATTTCTTGAATATAAGGGCACTCTATCTGCATGTCTGTTATTTCCAGAATAAAATTGCCGTGAGAAAATCTTGTGTGCAGCAACGCACTGATTTATTTACAAGATAACAACGGCATCCTAGATCAGGACAGTGATTTTAAGATAATTATGGCACCAAAAACTGCTCTTTTTTAGATCTTCACAAAACAAGTTGTCTTGGGTTTTTCTAAAGTTATCTAGATAACTTTAGAAAAATGAACATGAACAAATGAACACTGTATATTAAATATACAGTAAATATAAATGCAGTAGTCTGGTAAACTGCACAAGTGTCTAAAGGCTCTGCTGCCTCAAACAAATAGGTTATGCTCACCAAGAATAAAAATTATATGGCACTAATCTCTCTATATATTTCATTAATGTACTGAGAGTGAAGACATGAACACAGAACAATCTACAGGACACTGTGTGGTAGATACAAGTTTGTGCCAACTACTGACCATTGCCACACACATAGACACACTAAACAATAGTCACTTCTGAGCTGCGATTAGTGTTACACATACACAATGCATGTTCCGTCCACATGGCACAAAGAACTGCTTAACAAAAGAGAAGGAGAGAGACTTACATATCACAGAACACCAGATGTGAACTCAACAACAGCCTCCATCCTGATCCATCCAACACACACACACACACACACACACACACACACACACACACACACACACACACACACACACACACACACACACACACACACACACACATAAATTCAAATGTCAGCTTTGCTCATTACATCAGCTTCTCATGTACTGTTCATTTAGTTGACTTTTAACAACACAGAAATACATGAATAGAACATGGAAAATCTTTGAATCTGATTGACATTTACAAGTTCGATTTACACTTCCTTTCGAGAAGAAAGGATCAAATTGTTTCTTTCTGCATATGTGGCTGTGATGTGAAGATAGTGGACTCCTTTAAAGAGTCATGAAACCCCAAAACACATTTTTTGAGATGTGAACGGTCTATGTACAGGCTGCACATCAACTCATAAATGTTATCAATAAGTGGAAATTGGTTACTCTTGTGTTTTCCCGTACAAGTTCATTCCTCCGGGTTGAAAAGCAAAGTCGAGGCAACGTCACGGAATATACAGATATGTGTAACAAACTCAGCAGGACTAAAAACACAGAGGCGATGTAGAAAAAAGGACAGAGTCAGCTCTACTTGAGTGCACAGATGCTTCACATGTTCTAGCTCTCATGTGCAGAGGCGCTATTGACAAGTGGAGAACTTGTAGCAATGACCACACCCACATATCCTTTAATAATCTGCTTGTGTCTCAACTGCCACCGAATGCTTTTTTATGTATGTGAATGTATTTATTGCATATATGTTTAATGTGTATGTGTACTATGTAAATGTGCCCATATTTGTAAGCAATTGTGTATTTTTAGTCTACGTGTTTGATTGTCCTGTAATTATGAATGGCTGCATGTACCCATAAATAAAGTATCAATCAATCAATACACATACACATGTCTTAGGACACATGACTGCTTCCAAACTTCATATGCCCTCATTCAGGCTGTTCAGACAAACACAGATTAGTACATTACCGGGTGTATAATATATGAGAGAGGAAAGTCTCTGAACTTTGACTTTTGGGCATAAGTGTGAGCTGTAGATTGTTTGTGTGTAAAAAATCAGACAGGTGTAAAATAGATGTTCACCATAATTGGATCATACTGCAAAAACATAAAAAATAAATCAGAAGCAAAATTACATAATAAAGTCTTGCTTTCTGAAAAACCAAGGTTTTGGCACTTGTGAACACACACACTGTCAGGGTTCACAGAGGAAACAGACTGGATGGTAAGTATTGTCGTTTATTTGTGCAGAGGAATACTCAGTCGGAGATAACAGGTGAGGATCAAATGATATGGAAACATAGAACAGGCTTAGCTGAAATGGTAATGTCCTTTTCTCTCTTGCAGGTGGTTTAGAAGCAGTCACACTGGAGATGGATGAGACGGAAGGATCGGGAATCTGGTAAGTAGCAGGTGAGTGGAAGGAGAGTCTGTGAGTCATGTAACGACGAGACCAGACAAGTGACTGCAGTGAAGGTGAGTGCTTTATAGTGCATGTGGATGATGGGACACAGGTGACGGTGATCAGTAATCAGGTGATTGTGAACGGGGGAGTGTCCGACTCCCCCCCCCCCCCCCCCCCCTCCTGAGGCGGCTCTTGACGCCTGAGAGGAGCGCTGCCGGCCGCGAGGTCTACCACGACCCCTGGGAGTGGGACGATCCGGCTGATCATTGTGGAATTGGACGAGAAGGGCAGGGTCCAAGATGTCGTCACGAAGGACCCAAGATCGTTCCTCTGGCCCGTAGTCCTCCCAATCAACCAGATACTCCAGCCTGGGACCTCGCCGCCGGGATGACGGCAGGAGCGTTGGCCAATCCGAAGGGCATAACTTGATATTCATAGTGGCCTGTAGGGGTCACAAAGGCGGTCTTCAACTCGTCACCTCGCCGAATGCGGATCAGGTTGTATGCACTTCTTAGGTCTAACTTTGAGAAAATGCGAGCTCCACGGAGCTGTTCCAGAGCGGCAGGGACCAGAGGAAGGGGATAACTGAATTTGATGGTTTGGAAATTGAGGTGACGATGGTCAATGCACGGCCGCAAGCCTCCGTCCATCTTGGCCACGAAGAAGAAACTCGAAGCGGCAGGGGAGGTCGATGGTCGAATAAAGTGTTGGTTGAGTGCTTCTTCCACATACTCCTCCATGGCCTTCTGTTCCGGGATGGACAGAGGGTAGATACGACCTTTGCGAAGGGTAGCTTCGGGCAGCAAGTCGATTGCGCAGTCCCATGGCCGGTGCGGTGGTAACTTGGTTGCCAGTTGCTTGCTGAAGACATCCTGGAACGCCCGGTACTCCACTGGGATCTCGAACCTGGCTCTGGACCTCGGGGCTTTCAACGGATGTAGAGCAGACTGGAATTCTTGATTCGCCCGTTACTGACGTGGACTGAAGAGAGGAAGGGCTTTTCTGAACGGAACCGAGACAGGAATGATGACAGTTCTCACCCCACTGGAGTACCTCTCCGGTTGCCCAGTGGAGTACTGGCTGATGTTGGATAAGCCACGGTCGTCCCAGGATGATATCTGCGGTGGACTCCTCCAGCACCATAAAAGAGATTTCCTCCGAGTGTAAGCATCCGATCCGAAGGATGAGAGTGGGTGGGAAGTGCCAAATACGACCTCTTCCTAATGGCTTGCCTTGAATGGTATGGATGAGCAGGTCTTGTGATAAGCGCCGTTGACGGATGTTCAGTTTTTCAAGACAGAGGCTGGAGATGAAGTTCCCTGCGGAACCAGAGTTAACAAGGACTTGCGCTGGGAGACAGACAGAAGGGGTCAGAATATGCACACTGGTGCGAATCAAACGTTCTACCCTCGGAGCAAACTGGATGGCACTTACCGTTTGACGCGGTGGACGCAGTGGGCATGAACTGATGAGGTGCTTGTCGGAGGCGCAGTAGAGACAAAGAGAATGTTGTACTCGACGCTGTCTCTCCACTGCGGATATATGTGTAGTATCCACTTCCATTGGTATGGGTGCTGGAGGAGTGACAGATGGAGTCGGAGGCGGAGAACTTACAGTGGGTTCGCTCAGGGTGCAGGCAGTGAGACGCTGAAAAATCCGAAGTGTTAGTTGGATCAAGTTTTCCAGCCCCGTGCTGTCATCATATACAACCAGCTGATGGCGCATCCTCGAGTTTAAGCCATGACGGAAGGCAGAGATCAAAGCACTCTCATTCCAGCCGCAGGAAGCGGCGAGAGTGCGAAACTGCAGGGCATATGAACTTACAGATGAATTACCTTGACGAAGATTGAATAGCTGGTCATGAATACAGCTCGGACACAGCTTGCTCAAATACCTCTCTGAAGTGCTGTTTGAAGGAATTAAAAGACTTAGGGCCCTATTTTAACGATCTGAAACGCAAGTGTCAAAGCGTAAAGCGCAAGTAACTTTGTGGGCGGATCCCGG
Organism: Rhinichthys klamathensis goyatoka; assembly: GCF_029890125.1. Lineage (NCBI taxonomy): Eukaryota > Metazoa > Chordata > Actinopteri > Cypriniformes > Leuciscidae > Rhinichthys > Rhinichthys klamathensis. The sequence continues at coordinate 746,874 of NW_026606708.1, forward strand.
CGCTGTTGCTATTTTCCCGGCGGGATAAATGCCTCTTGCGCCTGGCGCAAATCTAAAAGGGGTTGGTCTGAAGTAGCTTCATTATTCATAGGTGTGGTTTGGGCGTAACGTGAAATAAACCAATCAGAGCATCATCTCACATTCCCTTTAAGAGCAGGCGCGCTTGTTCTAAAGCGGATTCCTATTATAACGGCGGATTTGCCAGGCGCGCGACAGGAGCGGTTCACAGCCGAGGAGAGCAACGTTCTCGTCAGGGCCGTAAAACACAGAGAAGTGACATTGGGGATGGAGAAACCCACCCAAATTAACTTCTGTTAAACAGGCGTATGATAATTTGGGTAAATGTGTAAGCTACATGCTTTTATAATAAATTGTCTATCTATCTATCTATCTATCTATCTATCTATCTATCTATCTATCTATCTATCTATCTATCTATCTATCTATCTATCTATCTATCTATCGTAATAATGTATGATTTGCAAAAATGAAAACTGCTGCTTAGATGAGAGAATCAACGTGTATGCGCGTTGTGCACACGCTACATTGATTATGGCCAAGCATTCGCCCTTAAAATAGCATAATGAACAACGCGCAACGCGCCACTGACTTTAGACTAGGTTTTTTCTGGTCAGTGGCGCAATTGTTTTATAGAACAGCAAAATAGCATGAGGGAAAGTTTGCGCCGGAACACGCCTCCTCTTTGCGCTGAACCGCCCCGGGGAGCGCAAGTGTATTTCTTAGTTAACCGACGTGCATCTGTGGAGGGAAAAGTCCGCTTTGCGCTGGTGCAAAATAGGAATGATACATGCGTCAGTGTACAAAGTCATTTGCGCCGAGTGCAAGATAGGGCCCTTAATCACAGGTGAATTAGAATCCCACAATGACCTTGCCCAACGAAGCGCTGGACCGGACAGCAAGGAAATCAGAAACGCCACAAGGGCTTCGTCAGTGCAGAACTGATGCTCATTCATAGTGATGTATAGCGATACTTGCAACAGAAACCCACTGCAGTTCTCCGCCTCTCCAGAGAAGGGCGCAAAAATTGTTGCTGCATACCCCTCTGACACTGGGTAGTTGCTCCCCTGTCTGTGAGTCATGTAACGACGAGACCAGACAAGTGACTGCAGTGAAGGTGAGTGCTTTATAGTGCATGTGGATGATGGGACACAGGTGACGGTGATCAGTAATCAGGTGATTGTGAACGGGGGTGTGTCCGACTGGGTGATTGGGAATGAGTGGGCGGTGATGGCGATCGTGACGTGGATGGAATCCTGACACACACACAAAAAAATCATGGAAATGATTCGAAAAGGTTAAATGGTCCTGCAAAAAATTGTCACAATTGTGCTCCAGTCAAAAATGAGCACTTTGGAAATGAATGGAAGACAGATTTCATCAAGAGAAACTTTTGGTACTGCGGGCAAACAAAATCTAACAAAAAAGGGGTCATATAATGGTACATGCACTTTTACAAGTTGATTGTACTGAAATGTGTGTTGGCAGTGCCTGTACACAAACATCATATAATGATAAAAATCCATCCAGTGGTTTTGTTTTAATCTCCTTATATGTTTTCCCCTGCCTCAAATCGAGCCGTTCGTTTTTGTGACGTCAATAAAACGGACGCCCCTCCCACGATTGTTGATTGACGGGAGCGTTTCAACACAGACCCGCCCTCGCACATGAGGTAGCTGTCAATCATAGTCTGCGCGGCGCGGACCGGACCGGCGCGGTCATTGTTGATGTGCTGGAGCACTGTCTATGAGCAGAATGGCGTCTAAGCGATTGTGGTGTTCTGTTCTTGGGTGTAATAACGAACACAGCAGTCATTTTAATGTTCCTGAATCCGAACCGCTGAAGACGCAGTGGCTGAGTTTTGTTTTCGAAGGGAATATTCCACACGAGCAACGTCAATGCTTTCATGTTTGCGCGAATCATTTCACACACCAGACTGCTTTATAAACGAGGGTCAGTATAAAGCTGGATTTGCTAAGAAGCTTTGCTAAAAAGGATCGGTACCAGATATTCGTGTTCCTGCTGAACCTCCAGAAGAACGGAAGTGAGTGAAACGTTTTATTAAACTTTATATTAATATAGGCCTATTAATCTTTGCAAATCGCTAGCTGCACGCTTCACAATGAATGCGTCTAAGGTTTACACTCAGTCAGGGTACATTACGGCATGTTTTCTATGTATGACGTTCTCAATATAATTCATAATTCCACGTTTATACTGAACAAGCGTTATGGTTATTGTGTTATTGTGTTACAAACGGTGTATGCACAGAACAGAGGGGCGGAGTGAGCGCAGCTCATGATCATTTAAAGGCATGCACTGAAACGGCGTGCTGAAAACAGAGCTATTTTTGACCAGGTAAAATAAGTGTTTTCTTACAATACTAATGAGAATTTTTAATTAAAGTATATTACAAACTTTTAATTTAGACCCTAAAGAATCATATTAGCTTGTACAAAAATGGCATTATATGACCCCTTTAAAAAAGCTAGTTTTTTAAGATCAAGCTCAAATTTGGAACACAACTTGTTAAGATTTATGGCTTTGATTTTCTTGCAGTTTTAGAATAAAAAGTGTTTTTGAAAATATATATTTCATATAGAAATTGAAAATAGTATTTTTGGGCATTTTTCATAACAATAAACATAACATTCTGTAACTTTTGTTTAAAGTTTACTTTTTAGACTTTTTTTCACTTCAGCAATAATCTGCCAAATGTCATCTTTGAAAAGAGATCAAACTTTGAAAAGAGATCAAATCTGTGCTCTGAGTCTAAAGCATTCAAGAGCTGGCTGAGTGTAGGCCTATAGTCCTATCACACGTACATTTATTTACGTTTTATACACGCAAAAACGTATAATACTGACGTATTTACAGCACTAAAACGTAAAATATTTAGGCCTACGTATTGACCGCACAAAGACGTAATTTGTATCTACCGACATTCAAATTTGTACGGTATTACTAATGCATATTAAAATCGTGGCATTAATGTTTTGAAGTTTTCAGTCGCATTTATTAATATAATAATATATATTTTTTTTTTTATAAGAATGGGGTAGGAGTTTATTCGATTTTTTTTTCTTCATCCTACTCTTGTTCTTCTTGTCATGGAATGTACTTTTGTTGTGTTTGTTGGATTTGTTAAATTGCTGTTGTGGCATTTCGTGTTGCATTACCATGAAAAGAGAATAGGCCTACATAAATAAATGAAATAATATTCATAAATATTAACATTTCGATCTGTTCGTGCCTTCTGCTCCAAACTCGCTTCGGGGGATTAGCCTGGATGGTGTTAAACAAGAATACACTTTAAAACCTTAAAAATACCTTCTTTAATCGTTTAACCATTTTGTAATATTTAGTTTATTTACCGTGAGACACAAAAAGCGTTTTCTCCTATAAAAACACAACATAAATTCACAAAAGACATCAATTTTATTAGTTTGATGTAATCCAAATCTTTAGAATCCACGTTGTTTGCAAGAAACAGATCCAAATTCAGCCCTTTATCCAGTGATCTTCATCTCCAGACCTCAGCGGTGAACGTGATTTCACCAAGTACCACATGTTCCTGGATCAACATCTTTGTTGATCCTGGACCAACTTTCCAATCAACCAATCAGATTTGAGGGACAAGTTTACAGTTTATGTCAAGTTTAGGCTTAGAACCAGAGTGAAGTACTTAAACATCAGTGTCATTAACCTTTCATTACCCTCTGATTTTAGGGAAAAGTTATGGGTAGGGTTAGGTTTAGGGGTAGGGATTGGGTAAGGACTACATTTTGAGACAGGAATGTTGATCCAGGATCAACAAAATATGTTGATCCAGGACCATGTCTTACTTGGCAAAATCACGGTGACCATTTCTCAGCAGCGACGCGCCCTCAAGAAGCGTTACGTCACGTTTTACGGCTGTTATATCAAACGCTCATTGGCTCTTGCCTGCTTCGTCACAGATTGCGACATGCCGTGCATTTGAAATAGAGAAGCGCGCGCGCCTTCACAGAGGGAACCGAAACCGGATTAACATTTTCATGGATTAATAACTTAAATTCTGCTCTGTGCCTCATACAAAACTATTATAATACTGCCAGAGAGGACTGCGACTGCAACACATCATCATGTGAACGACTTTTGGTAACGTTGCTGGTTTTGACATTTTCGCAATAAATAAATAGTTTTTCTTCATAATTGTAACTTAGCCTACGTAGTTTTAAGGAATGGTTATGGCTTGGGTAGGAGTAGGATTAGTGGCTCAAAATATATTTTAATGTTATTGTTAATAAAACTGCCATTTCCCTACACATCTCTGTCCATTACGTTGTATCCTTTTTATATTCTGGATAACATATGTTTAGGTTTGGGAGTAGGGTTAAGGGATCTTACATTTATCTATATAATGGTAAAAGGGAAATAATACAGATATTTTTATGATATTAAAATACGTGAATAATTAACGTTTTGTAGCTGTAAAATCGTAATAATGTTACGTTTAGCAGCTAAATGTTGCAGATACGTCCATTACGTTCCGGCATCTATCCAAACGTATAAAAAAGTACGTTTTTTATCGTTGAAAATAACGTATTAATACCTAACGTTAGACCAGGCTGAGATTTGAATTTAATTTTCAGGTCTATTTCAGGTCTAATTTTCGGGCTGTTCCACGTTGTCCTTTTATAAAGCCCGCCTTCGGCTGGCTCGTTGGATAATTACTTTGCTCGAAGGCTCAGGCATCTGCCTCCGGCTTAATAGAGCGAAGTCAGCACGCACGGCGTTTTACATGGCGTTCCCATAGCGTAAGCTATTACGCAATAGGAGGAACCTCTCGAAAGGGAACGACTCGGTTACTAACGTAACCTCGGTTCCCTGAGAGGAGGGAACGAGTATTGCGTAATCTGCCGTGCTTGTGCTTGGTCAGTTTGCTTCAGTCGATTGAACCTAAAGAACTCAGACGACGGGGCGCCCAATATATAGCCCTTGGCCACGCCCATCTTGGCGGGCTCTGACGCGCGTGGGCGCGAAGCACGCTCATTGGAAGCGGGTTCAGAGTCGCCCCGTCATAGGTTCGTACAGTTGCCGCAGCACAGCCAATGACCGAGCTGCCTCGCTCATTGCTGTATGCTGTGCAGCTGCAATGCGTTTTACATAAAGACTTCAATATTTCTCGAGAAAAGGAGTTTTCCCATAGCGTATTGCTATTACGCAATACTCGTTCCCTCCTCTCAGGGAACCGAGGTTACGTTAGTAACCGAGTCGTTTTTGTTTTATGAGTATCAAACAAATATATCTCAAATGTTAATGTTATGGGAACAAAATGTCCTCACAAAGATGGAAATATCTGATATCCTTGTCTTGTACTTGTGTTGACATTTTTTTGGTCCCCATGAGGTAAACAGCTTTTAAAATCATACTAAAACAAATTTTTTCAACAAATTATTTGAAATTGTAAAATTACAGAAAGTTTTCTGTGATGATACATACATAAATGTAACACACAAATAGATATTTATAAGACAAGAGAATGTTTTAAAAAAATCAAATAGATCTGATAACTGAATAAGTGACCTGATAGTGTTGTGTGAACCAGTCTCTCACTGGTACTGTGTACACACTCTCCCTAGATATATCACAGTGTGTGGACAGCACTGTGAGTGAGTGTTTCTCAAGGCCTGGGGAGTAACCAGAAACACTGTGAGACTCTGCACGTGTGTGTCATAGACTCTTCAGTAAACATGAGGCTGCTGTATTAGCCCTCCTCCCTTGAACACACTCACATTCTTCTGTGATACACATAAAGATACACTTCACTATAGGCTTATTTTTATCACCTTACATGTATTTGTAGTTGTGTGTTTGTGAAAGCAAGATTTCAAAGGAATTTCAGAGGGTATGTGTTGCCTTTTCCACATTTATTCAGTCTAAGCCATGCACTTATAGTTCTGTGATGACACAGATTTTGTTTTTACACTTGTGCGTATCTGAAAAATTGTGTGTATTTGTATTTCAGAGTGTGCACGTCCAGACATTGTTTTGTGTGTTTTGGCACTTCACTTTCCTGTGTTCATGCAAGTATACATGAAGGCTTTTGCTGGTCAGGAAGTGCCCTTCTCATTAGGAATGTACAGAAATCATTGTATCACAAACACACTGTTATAGAGCTCAGACTGTGAGCAGGACGTCAGAGTGGGTCTCCCACTAAAAGAGTCCATTGTTCATTGCTAGAGAGAGTGAGTGGCTGGGCTTCTGCCTAAAACCACATTCAAACGCATACACATACATACCCACATAAACATACACGCAGAAGTGAATGTTGTACGTTACATGATTAGAGGGCTTAAGTAATGTGGAGAGAATGAGATATTTGTTAAGAATATTTTTAAAGTCATATTAGAGTTTCTGTTTGTAAATTATCAATACTGGAAGAATAATATCAGGACCAAAATAAGCTAGAGGTTACTTAGAAACTTGAGTATTGGTAACTCTATTCATTTTACAAGTTGAGTACTTAGTTCAGTCAACTGTAAGTACACTGAACTTAAACAAAACAGTTTTCTAACTATGAAAAATATGTGGAAACTGATTTCTCAAGCATGTTTTTCTCGAAGTAAATTGTTAATACAAAGACATACTAAAGAGAGGGACAACAATGGACTGGGGGGGGGGGGGTATATCAGAGCTCGAGTTGAAGCTGCTTCATCGAACCCCTCTCCAGTGGACAGCAAGCCAAATAAGTTTAACCTAATATCTTAAAGATTTTATGGGCAAACAGACTCGTTAAATGCCACTTGATTTCATTTTTCTTTTAAACCTAATCTGTGGTGGACGAAGACATTCAAGCTCATTTTCTTGGCTCATTTGAGTCGGTTATTTACTGGCTCAGATATTCACTCTGACTATCATTGAATTAAGTTATACCTGCTTTGGCCTGGGCTTCATTATCCAAAAGCATCATATGCATTTAGATTGTGGAGACCAAGTAAAAAGTCAGACATTGTGCTTTGGAATCTTGCAAAAAGCAATGAAAAGGCCAAACATGAAAATACTATGACAGAGTAAAAATACTTGAAAAATGTGAACTCTTTGAATAAAATGTACTATATTAAACCTTAAATGGTTCTGTCAGATGGTTCATATAGGGTTTCCATCATGGGATCATTTTATGAATTTCATTTTAATTAAATACTACTTTCGTTTTAATTTATTTTAAAATACATTTTAGGAATTAAACAGCTCATAAACATACTTTATCACTAGAAAAAAAATTAACTCGTTAACTATTATATAATAAAAATTTAAGACATTTCTCCTTATATAGAAATGGCAGCTCTAGCGCAAGTTCTACAGAGAAGACTCTGATGTCTCGCCATTCATTAACCGCAGATCTAGCCAATCGTCACTCGACATATGGAGTATATAAGTCCGATTAACTCCCATTAATACGTTTGCAAAAGTACTTTTAAAAGTAGGCCTACTTAAACCTCTTAAGTGTCGCGACTCGCGCCCCCTTTTTGAATAAACATGAAAATGCACAATCTGAACTTAAATGGTTGTAATTCAAGAATGCTTTGGAATATAGATGTAAGATTGGTCTTGTTTTAGACAAGAAGACATTTTTGTAGAAGATTTTTGTGGAAGTTAAATAAATTAAGAAAGTTTGTTCGCTGTCGGCTACGGTAGAAACATGACGTCACAATATGTCGACCTTCATAGAAGGGGGTGCCCGCGGTTATGTAGATATAAATGTCTCATTCTAAGGTAATAAAAACATAACGGTTCATTGATTAAGGTATCTATACACCACTGAACACATAGTTATGGATCTTATATTGCATTTCTGTCAATAGATCCTCAGAAATATCACACATTGCACCGTTAACACGCCTTAGTATGAAAATATTCTTTTTGCAAATTGATAGTTTATGGCTCTTCTGTAATTTATTTTGAAAATCAATCACCAAATATGAAATGCTTTAAAATGATATATAGTTTGTCAATATTAGTTTAGGTTTAGTAATAGGATATTACTGGTTTGAATATGGAATGGCAACTTAAGGGGTTAAGTATCAAAAGTAAAAAGTAAATGTCAATGCATTGTTTTATTATTGTTGCATTGCTGTATGTAATACTTACAGTAGCATAGCACCATATGCCTTTGAAGCAACCTAGTGAATACACCCTAGTTAGTAGTATCTGTGGAATTAAGAGCTTTTATAATGTTATAAAACATAGAAATGAAACAACTGAACAGCCCATAATCATCTTTTTATTTTATTTAACACTCCTACCACCCCAATAAAAGAAGTAAGCCTATCTATGTAGTACGATATTTGTCTTTCAAATGTAGTGAAGTTAAAGTAAAAAGTTTCCATAAAATATAACACTCAAAGTACAGATACTCAAAAAGTGTACTTAAGTAGGCCCTACAGTACTCAAGTAAATGTACTTTGTTACTGTCCACCTCTGATGACAGGGAAGGGAACCCGTTGTAACATCCTACAAGGTAAAAAAAAAAAAAAAGAATGACCTGACATCTAGTCGAGAAGACTAGTAATAATATTAAAGTTAATCAGATATGGGTTGTGTCAGAAATCGCCCTTATACCCTCATATCAATATCAAATGTATTTCTAGAACACAGTTCCAGTAGTGGGACTGAATGTGAGATTGAATAAGTGCACTCAATAATATCCACAATTATTTCGGACACCAAAAGGGATGTTCCCTCAAATAGTGCCCCATTTAAAGTCTCTATGAAAAGTTGTTTGGCTTTTAGTATGAATATGTTAGCCTTACTGTTATCTATAAGCTAGTGTGCTCCAAAACAATGACAAAATTTGCATATAGAAGGCCGAACCCAAAGTTGAAAATGAAAATCTGGTTGATGTCAGAATCCAACGTCAGATTGATGTTAATCTCTAACGTTGGACAGATGTTGTATTGTGGATGAAAATGAAAATCGGGTTGACGTCAGAAACCAACATCAGTCGACTTTCATTTCCAACCAAAATGCAGTGTCCGTCTGACGTTGGATGTTGACGTCAAATATTTTGGGGGGCAGCTGTTTGGGACTCTGTTGTTATTTACCCTACTTAACCAGAGAGGTCACTGAAGAACATATTCATATTTACAGCGATGCATTTACTCATTAACTCTATCTCTTCCTCTGTCAGTCTTTATAAGGGATTAGAGAGACCGAGTGTGTGGGTGTGTGTTTGTGTGAGAAAAAGACCGTGCATAGGCATGTATAGGCTATGTGTGTGTGCCTAGTAAACCCTGTGAGGACCAAATGGACATTTTTTGGTTCCCATGATGAAACAGCTTTTTTTCTTCTTCTTCTTCTTCTTCTTTTTTTTTTTGAAAATGTTACAATGCAGAAAGCTTTCTGTGATGGGTAGGTTTAGGGTTTGGGGCTTGAAAATGTTATTACAGTTCAACTGCTTATACACAAAATCCTTACTTGTCACACAATTTCTGAAACCTGACACTCAAACACCACACACACCAAATCTGCAAAACGATGCACCAATTCTTGGCCATCGGCTCCGTTTTCAATTTCATAAAACACCTTTTGCAAACCACAACACACAATTCTCTATGTAACACACGAAAATTTAACAGGAAGTATTATCACTAATTCATCAGTGCCTCACACTAACTCCTCACATGTGCAAACATTGCTTTACTTAACATCACCAACCAATCATGGCTTTAGAATAGGCCTAGGTCAAGTTATAGGTTTTTCGGACTGTGTAATACTGTATTCACAACCACAAACGCTTACAGTCAATAGTTTGGTTTCAATCTTGCTTTCGTGTTTACTGCGAATTTTTCAACATCTCTCTGCCAGTGACTTTCAATCTTGTAAATGTACATAGAAGCTCATGAAAGAGCTTTAGGTTTCGAATAACTGTGTATATCCAAAATAACAAAGGTGTTTGCAACGTAAGACAAATGTTTGCTTTTGAGATGTGTTTGTGATATTTTGAATGCAGTGCTTCATTTTGCAAGAGATGTGAGGCATTTTGTGTATGCAATTCTTGGATTTGTGTGTAAAGTTTTGAAAAAAAGAGGCAAGGTTTTGAAAATGTGTGTAAGTAGTTGAAAAAAACTGTAACACGGTATAAAAACCATTACGCCAATGGAATGTCCTCATAATGACAGGAATACCAGTGTGTGTGTGTGTGTGTGAGAGAGAGAGAGAGGCTGGAATGCGGAGTAAAAGGGGCTGAAAGTAAACACAGACAAACAGACAATGTTATCTGGAATCCACTAACACAACAACACAACATGGCAATACAACATACTTTGGAACTTTTTTTATTGAAACTGAACAATAATAACTAAACAAAAAAACACCACCCCCAAAATACAAAGACAATCAGTCGGTTATAAGTGAATTCTGAGATCAAATGGTAAAATGTGATCATATAGTGACGGGATATAAAGAGGAATCTGGCAAAACAAAAAATATCGTTGCAAACAGTTGCAGTGTCTAAAGTCCTTTCTCAATATTGAACATTTATTCTTCATCATTCAGTGCACCCATTACTGATCTCTTAAAGCACAGCCCAGGATAGCCACGCTAGAACGTCAGTAAGAAACACAAACCCAACATTGACAAAAAAGAAATGCAAACAACTAAACCATGCAAAATGTCTGTATGCTGTTAAAATGTCGTAATCCATGGTGAGAAACATCAGGATTTTAGTTATACATGCCAATAGCAGCTGCACGCATGAAGCTAAGCTGATTGGAACACATAATAATGATGCGTCCCAGAGGAAGTGATGTCACTTTTGGAATGGGTGACAGTTAACAACACAGTCAAGTCACTCCGTATTTATGCACTTCAAAAGAGTAAATTTCAAGCACTTATTGTGTGCTGCTCCCCTTAAATATGAATTTAAAAAATTAGTTAATGCCGCTAGACCAGTAAATTACACATCTTGAGCCTATTCTGAGAACAGAATGTGTCCACAGCATCTGCCTATATGTATCATAAACTGTAGTGTACATAATGCGGCATAGTCCTATTGGACACATCTGTAGAGAGGAAAAAGAGAGAAATTGAGAAAAATAATGATCTTGGATTGGCTTTTTGTCACACATGAAGACATTAAATATCTTTGTATGATATTTACACTCAGTGGAATTAAAAAAACATACAAGCTTTTGCTTGCATGTGCAGTTCTTTGCTTATTTTTGTTTATTAGGCCATTCACAAACTCACAGTTAGAAACCACATTCATTCACATCATGTTACATTAATATGCATTAAAGATATTGTAACTTCCTGTGGCCTCCCACTGTTAGGGTATAAATGAGTTTTTCCGGGCTAAATAAGGGGCTTGTGGGCGTTGGGGAGGTGTCTTTGTCAGAGGGTTGGGGAGGGCATCTTTTTCAATTGGAAAGGGGATGGGGCACTCTCCTGCTCCCCTTATAGTCCTGGATGGATGGTGAGAGTGCTGCTTGCATTGTTTAAAACATTAGAACAATAGTTCAGAACTTCCGCAATTTCTTCTTCTTCTCTTCCTGTCGTGCCTTCCTTTTCAGGGGCTGGGAAAGAAAGACGACAAAGCAGTTTAGTACAAATGGCAGCAACAGACACTTATTAAAGCTTTTTTTTATACATGTAACATACAAAGATAAACAAACAAATAAATTACAGTACATTAATAGGTTATTGAAAATTTCAATTGCAATTATCAGTTTCATTCATGAGTTTGATTCAGAAATGATTCAGACATACTTGACAGAAATTGTACCAAAAAAACAACAACGTGTTTTTAAGGACATGAATACAATTGGTTATTTTTTGGCCCTCTTATTTTTTATTTTTTTTGGGCAACACCATGTTAGTACCACAAATAATATAGCATAAACAGCACTGTATTGCTGCCACTCCATTTCAGAACATTTGCAGAGTGATTTTCTAAGATGGTGAAGAGCGGTGCTAAGCATATAACCACTGCACTTCTGTTTGGCTTGTATAAGATTCCATTATGACATAATTTCCTTGTTTGGCATTAGCCTTGATACGGTTCAGTGGTGTTTTTCTCCAATATTTGCCATTTAGATGAACATTGGTAGAAGACTATTGGAGTAGCAACATAGTTGTGTTAAGCTGTTATATGTTTATATTTTAAGAGCAACTGTGTTACACAGATTAATCAGGATTATCTATGAAACAGTAAGACAGTTACAGAGATCAAGATGCTGTCTTGTTTTTGAGGCTTTCGTTTCTTTGCAGTCCTACAACATAGAAATCATTTACTGTCAGCATGCAATATTTCACCTCAGTCATTCATACAGAGAACATGTTCATAAAGCAGCCACGACATCTGTCACACAGTATTATCTGTACAACATTGGATAAGCAAAAAGGTCTTGTAAATAATGACAAAATTTTCATCCCTTTAATGATATTCTTTAAAAAGTTATATACGTATATATAATAATAATAATAATAAAATAATATTAAATCATATGATAATAATAAAAGTACTTACGAGTACTGGCCCATTCTTCTGACCACCAAGATGATAACAGCAATGACAACAATCACTCCGACCAATGCGCCGATTACGATCCCCACCAACTGTCCCGTGCCCATACCTGGAATAAGGAAGAACACCAGATATCATGTCAATGACTGCTCATCCTCGCTCACACAGATTCTCAATTCAAATTCTCAACTGTAACAATATTTACACTGTATGTCTGTGGTATATCTCACCTTCTTCCCCCTCTATCTCTACATCTCCTGGTTCTGCTATCGACTTTGTGACCTCAGTAGGGGTTTCAGTGGTGGCCACCACTGCTGGTAGAGCTGTTGATTTTGCTGCATCTCTTGGGGCTGTGGTTTCTATTGGGATTACTGATTGTGTAACTTGTGCTCCTGTGGAAACTGATGGCGCTTCTTCTGTTGAGGCAGCTGCTTCTGTAGCCTCAGAAACAGGGCCTGGTGTTGAAGCAGCCTCTTGAGGAGCTGATGCTTCTGTTGTGGCAATGACAGCAGTCGTTTCTGATGAAATGACTGGGTCTGGAGTCACCTCAGCCGCTGTTGGCACCACCAGAGTACCTGGTACATAAACAACAAAAAGGTTTTATAAAAATGTTATACTAGAAACCCACCCTTAGATGTTACATTTCAACATAAGGGGAGACCTCTGCATTAGAGAGTTGGATGAAAATGGAGAAATTCCAGAGACACTGATTTTTTGGTTCTCTAGTGCTTGTATCAGATGGGTGAGCCAGAATGTTCTCATGGCCTGCTGTTAATAGTGAGAACATTCCGGCCTCTCCATCAGCCCAAACACAGACTCACACGTTCACTTAGACAGTCACATTACGTACAAAAACATTCTGCCATTCCACCATACAGAAAGTCACGCCCTTCAGCTCCACACTAATGAGATCACTTCCTTTTTACGTCATACCTTCAACCAGACTAATTGTCTCACTTCCTGGGTTAAGTCGGCAATAACTGCACACAAGGAAATGAAGCACTGGAGAAAAAACATGGCCAAAAAGTTTCCTCAGTGGTTGATCTTAGATCTTTCTGCACTACTCACAATGACTTCAGCAACCATTAGAGACAAACAGCAAAAACTGATTTCAGATCTGTGCTGGTGTCGAAGCCAGATGGACTGCATATGAGAGACTTTCTCTCGCCGATCTGTAGGGAACCTCCCTTTATAATAACACCACCTCAGCTGCTGAAATACACTTAAAATATCAAACTCAGCATTGGTTAAAAAACTCAGCACACATTATCAACTCTGGGTTAATGGCAAATTAATGTTAGGGTTCTTTTGTAACAGAAAATGTTCATATGAGTTTAATGAAGCAGATTTATCTTTCACTGATTATTATGCGACTCAGACACTTTCCGCAGTGTGGAATTTAAAGGGTTTGTTTGTTCACCCAAATAAAAATGTGTCATCATTTACTTATGTAGTCTTTCCTCTGTAAAACCCTGAAGGGGAAATTCAGAAGAATATCCTGGCCATTATTTTTAAAATGTTAAAATTATATGAGAGGAAATTTTTTCAATAGTCCATGACTTATTGTGAGGCCATAAAATAATTGTGTTTGAGTTATAAACCAAATGTTATGGTACAGTAAAAATCTCTCTGTAGCTCTTCCCTGCACGTTCATGAGAGTTCATAAGAGAAGTAGCAATGCTCATTTTGTGTACAAATCCTTTCAGTATTGATCCAGTTCACAAAACCAGTTGGAATGATTCCTTCATAATGACAATTTATAAAACGTTTAAGGTACTTTTGAGTTCTTTTTAAAGTTTGAAAGCTTAATTTCCTTATTCATCGTAACTGCATTGAAAGAACGAGAAGCATACAAAATATCTTCTTTTATGTTCCACAGAAGAAAGAAAGACCAACATGAGGTTGTCAATGACAGATGTTTCATTTTAGGGTGAACTTGTTCTAATAACATGTTCCCACTCAGTTTGTAATTTTAAACTTAAATTTATATAACCTAATTAACTAGACTCCCAAAATAAAGTGTCATAACAATTAAAGACCTCTTACGTGAGAGGAGAACATTAATTGTAAGTGGGTGTAAAAAAAAAAAGACCTATTCTGCTCCAAAGATCACTGTTGCTTTTCATAGTGCCACAATCAAACAAAACTATCCTGTTAATAATGGGGTCAGAGATCAGAATGTCCTGGGTGTATTTGTGCTTGAGTGCTTACATTAATGTTCTTGTTGACTGCTGCTAACAATCAGCTCATTATGTTTGAGACCCCAACAATTAGTTCTAAGTATGGCTCTCTTCCTTTCCAACCACCACACACACACTCACATAAATACACATGATGTGATGGGAGGAGCAGAGTATGGAGAAAGAGCCAGCTGTTCTCTCCCTCTATTTCTCTGAGTTGTACACAGCAGCATGGGCAGAAACTGTAACTGTAATTTATGTAAGAAATAATGTAGGCTACAGTCAACCGCTCATTATCGAGAAATAAACCCCGACATGGTGATCAGGACTTGTGAGGGCCATTCGTAATTTTATAATCTTACCTGTGTATATATAGGGCATTTTTACGAAAATTGAACACTGAGACGCAAGATGGTGAAAGTCACGTTTGTATTAAAAAATCAAAAAGCAAGTCCGCTGTGTGATATGAGAGACTTGAAAGTAGTCCTCTTCAATTTCCTGGATTAACAGACTGATATTCATGTTATTTTTAATGAGCAGGCGCAAACTTCCGGTGTCAGCCGCTTTAAATTATTTAAATTATTTTACTTTTATATTTATTTGTTATTCTGCTTGTGTAACATGATCTGTTCTGGTTGTGTTTTGGTTCTGTTTTCCCTGTTCCTGTTTGCCTGTGGGACTTAGGCCCTGTCCACACGAACACGGGTATTTTCAAAACCGCAGCTTTTTCTATGCGGGTTAGCCGTTCGTCCACACGCAAACGCAGTATCAGGTCGCTGAAACCGAACCTTTTTGAAAACTCCTGCCAGGGTGAAGAGTTTCAGAAACTCCGATTGCAGTGTTGTCGTGTAACCGGTGAAACCAGAGATTTTGGCTTGTGACGTCGGAATACGCGCTGTTATCTCCTTTGCTTGACGTCAGATTGTGTGCCGCTATCTCCTTTGTTTACAGGAGGCGAGTCTGTGCAATGGCGGACGTAGCCAAAATATTGCTGCTAATAACTGTGCTAACAGGGCTTGCATGCATACAGATACATGCACAGTTCTCCCATTATATTGCGGAACAGAGGCGTCAGAATGCAATAGTACGCATGTCACTATGACAACATGTTGTTAGCCTACCAGAACTGGTAATAACCTTTTTATCAGGCTTCTGATTGGCCAACGTGGCTTTACGGTTAGGGTTATATCGCTTATAGCGTGTTTTTGCGTTTTCATGTGGACAGAGTTTTTTTTTTAAAACCGTACTTGTGTGAGCAATATATATATTTTTTTAAACAGAGGAAAAACTCAGTTTATAAAAATACCCATGTACGTGTGGACTAGGCCTAGTTTCCTAGTGTGTGTCAGTGCATTTCCTTGATTAATGATTCAGTTCACCTGTCGTCCAATTAATTTATTAAGTGTATTTAAATCCTGTGTTCATTCAGTTCTTTGCTTGGTGTTGTTTATGATACGTGGTTTTGTTATTTCTCCTTCACAGTATTTGTGATTAAAGATTGTTATTTTTGAGCTATCTCCTTCGTCGTGCTATATTGATAGCAACCACACAATTTATTCCCACGGCTTACTACAACGTCTGCATGTTTTACTAATTCGTTCCCTAATTTTAAGTAAATGGAGCACACTATATACTAATAATTCATTCCTTCGTTTTACTAAATCATAGCCATGTTGTAATAATTTTCTCCTTTTTTTAGTTAAATCAAAATGAGTGAACAAATAAGTTCAATGTGATCTAAATTTTCTAAACCAAGAGCACGAATTCTTAATTTGTGGCCACGATATATTTCTGTCTGCATGTCATGTGCGGGGCTCCGGACAAACTGGTATTTGTTGTCATATTAGTTTAATTATTTTATAGTAATAATCACACAAAAAAAAAACACACTGGTTTGTAGCACAAATAGTTTTACAGTTTACTGGACTTTGTTATTCTTCTAGTTATTTACCTATCGCAGCTAGTTAATTAAAAGTCATATATTCACAGGAAATAGCTCACTTCTGCATTGAAAAATAAGGTGGATACAACATTGCCATTGTTGATGATCCATCCATCCATTCTCCAAACCGTATGTCCTTTTTGTGGATGGTGGCAGTGATAAGGAAATATCAGATAGCTGAATGCCATAATTGACCAATCAGAATCGAGTAATTTCAGAGCACATGTAATAAAAGAAAGGGAGATTTAAGATTGAGAAACAGCAAAGACTAACAGCCTTTCTGCTATAACTGCAATGAGTCAAAACCCACTAAAATAGTACAGGCATGTGTGTGTGTGTCAGTGAAAAACTACCCATTGAATGATCAAATTCAAATCTATGACCAAGCCTGAAACATTTCCCTGACAAAAAAACATACCATAAAAGGGAAAGGCAAGGAAAAGGAGAGACAAATAGAGGAGAAAATCAGAGAACAAGGGAAATAGAGCACAAGAGGCCAGTATTGGGTGTCTGTCGAACAATTAATTGAATTACTCTAAATCTATATAAAAAAGAATATCCATCAGCTGCTTCAGCGTGTGTGTGTTTTTTCAGGCTGTGAGGGAGTATGATGCTGGAATGTTTTTGTACAGGAAGAACAAGTGAAGAACATCTCATGAAAGCAGATTCCCTCCCTCTCACAGATACACATACACACGCATGTCATGAGTGGGTAGCAGGGTAGAGCAAGTGGAAAATATCTCTTATCACTAGAACAGTACACACACATGCTTAGGCTCTCACACTCATAATCTCCAGGGAACAACATACTGTATCACAGACTAACACACACACACACACACACACACTCTAATCTAAAATACAACAGAAGTTCAGACCTGAGGGAGACAAAGCTCAATATCTACTCAAGCTCCATAATTACCCACAAATCTAAATTCTAAATACTAAGAACTAAATAATTCTAAATCTAAATACATTTGTGAAGTTTACCGACATTGATTGTGAGTTCTGAAGAGTTCAGTTCAGATTCAGGAGTGAGGCGTTCACTCTGATTGGCATTCAGAATTAATAGTTCCCTTTCGAGGGAACTCTCGATGCGTCACTTGACGCTTTGGGAACGCCCCCAGCGTGCATGCGTCTGAGCATCAATGTCAACTAGTCCAATGGAAAGAATGAGCGTCACGGGCGGGTGACGTCATGACCAGGAAGGGATAAAGGCTCACCCGGTGAAACGCGGCATTAGCTTCTGTGTCTCAGCAAGCGATCTGTGTCATTTTGTCTCTGTCTATTTACTGTTGTCTGTTGCGGAAAAGGATGGAAACTAAACAAGTGTACAAACAGTGTGCTTCTCCCTGCCCGCGTTATTTAACGGGTGGGGACACACACGAGCTTTGTGTCGTTTGTTTGGGAGTGGAGCATGCGGTCTCAGCCTTCGAGGGGGCTGAGTGCCAGCATTGTGAGATGTTACCGCTTCGCAGGCTCCGCTCTCGCCTGTCACTCTTTGATAAAGAGAGTGGGCAGGCTCGCGATCCGCAGGGATCAGGACCCGCGTCTGCTGAGGCAGCGCGGAGATTGCATTCCTGGGGATCGCAAAAGGAACTTTCGGAGGGGTTGGAGACGGGTCCGAGGGCTCTTTCTCCTTCCTTACCCGAGAGATCCAACGCTCTCCCCCCGGTGTCGGAAGCACGCTCTGCGGTTTCTTCCGCCCGGGGAGAGAGCCCTCCATTACTTTATTGCTCTTCCTCCGAGGAGGTTGATGCGATGAGTTTGGAGAGTGAAAGCACACACATGGGGGAAAGAGATTCACAATTTATTTCCCCAGCATATGATGAGCTGGTGGATGTTATGTCGCGGGCTGTAGAGAAATTAAATATTGAATGGCCATCTGAGAAGAAGGGCGCTCGTCCTAAAAGCAAATTAGATGAGCGCTTTTTATCTTCCACCACATTATCTCCACCACGAGGGCTTCCATTTTTTCCCGATTTGCACAATGAAATATCTAAATCGTGGAATAAACCTTACTCATCACGTCTTTTCAGCCCTCAAGTTAACACTTATTCGAGAATAAGAGGGCTGAAAGAGTATGGTTATGAGGCGATGCCCCAGGCGGAAGAGAATTTAGCCAGTTATCTTTCCCCTGGTCCCGCATCGTCTCTGAAAGCCTCGGCTTTGCCCACTAGACCGCTCAAAGCCACTTCGGTGTTAGTAGGCAAAGCTTATACGGCAGCAGGTCAAGCTGGAGCATGTCTGCATACTATGGCAGTGCTCCAGGCTTATCAAGCTGACCTGCTGGGGGATCTGGATAGTAGTGAGGGAGTCAGTCATGACGATATTCGTGAACTTCGTCGGGCTACCGATCTTTCTCTCAGGGCTACTAAGGAGACCGCCAGAGCAATTGGGCGGTCTATGGCAGCCTTGGTAGCTACTGAGAGACATTTATGGTTAAATCTGTCTGAAATTAAAGAAAAAGATCGAGCTTTTTTATTAGATGCTCCGCTTGAACCTTCTGGTCTCTTCGGCGACGCAGTCCACGCGGTCGTCGAGAGATTTCAGGAGTCAAAGAAACAAGCTGACGTTTTTAAAAAGTTTATCCCTCGCCGGGTCCAGCCCCCTGGGGCTGCTGGGCGTGAGCAGCCCCAGCCGTCGAGCTCATCATATCGTGTGCATCAGAAAGAGAGTGTTGCGTCTCGTGCACCTCCACGTAGAGACTGGAGACGGACGCAACCCTCTCAACCGAAGTCTTCTAAGTCGAAGCCGGATCTGAGGACCGTTCTTCAGGCGAAGAAGACTTCGGTTCAAAAAAAAAAAAGGTCCTGATGTTCATGCATCAGGCCTGTGAGGACAGCCCCGACCGAAGTGGAGCGGTGTACACCTCATTATACGGTGCCCGTTCCATTTCGGGGTCCTCACGAGACCGTTCTGCCAACCCTGCCACCCTCGGTGCTTCAGGGCGCAGCGGTCTCCAGCGAGTCGCTGATGCTATGCTGCGGCACAGCATCGGTTTCGCGCCCTCTGAGGGGGGCCTTAGAGCGGCCAGTTCAGGTAGTTCCTGCCATTATGTTTCAGGCT
This sequence comes from Rhinichthys klamathensis goyatoka, assembly GCF_029890125.1. Classification (NCBI taxonomy): domain Eukaryota; kingdom Metazoa; phylum Chordata; class Actinopteri; order Cypriniformes; family Leuciscidae; genus Rhinichthys; species Rhinichthys klamathensis. Next base: position 766,591 of record NW_026606708.1, read on the forward strand.
CCGGAATTAGCCGTCTCGATAACACCAGAGACCAGCCTCGAGAGGCTGGTTCCCTTAGTAAATTTTCTGGCAGCGTGGAAGCTTCTGCCGAATATTTCTCGTTGGGTCCTGCAGATTGTAGAGAAAGGATACAGAATCCAGTTTGGTTCTCGTCCTCCTCGTTACAACGGGGTGCTGCCCACAGTGGTGCATCCCGAGCAGGCTCTGGTAATGGAGCAAGAGGTAAAGGCCCTGTTAGCAAAGGAAGCTATAGAACAGGTGTACTCACCCGACAGAGAGTCGGGTTTTTACAGCCGTTATTTCTTTGTCCAAAAAAAGGATGGAGGGTTGCGTCCCATTTTAGATCTTCGTCTGTTAAATCGTTCGGTACAGAAACTCAAGTTCAAGATGCTGACACTCAAGCAGATCGTGACTCAAATCAGATCCGAGGACTGGTTTGTCACGATAGATCTGAAGGACGCTTACTTCCATGTCTCCATCCTCCCTCAGCACAGGAAGTTCCTAAGGTTTTCTTTCGGGGGCAAAGAATACCAATATCGGGTTCTTCCTTTCGGTCTAGCTTTATCACCCCGCACGTTCACGAAATGCGTGGATGCAGCTCTAGCCCCTCTCAGGCTTCAGGGCATACGTATTCTGAACTACATCGACGACTGGCTGATTCTAGCGGAATCAGAGCAGTTGGCGGTTCGGCACCGAGGTGTCGTTCTCGCTCATATGCAGATGTTGGGGTTGAGGCTCAATGCCAAGAAAAGTGTGCTTTCTCCAGTACAGAGAACCACTTTCCTTGGTGTGGTATGGGATTCAGTGACGATGCGGGCCACTCTATCGCCCGTTCGTGTAGCTGCTATCCTGACAGCCACCAAAGAGCTAAAGCTAGGCCAGTCACGCACTGTAAAACAGTTCGAGAGACTGTTGGGTCTTTTGGCGGCAGCGTCCAACGTGATTCCTTTTGGCCTGCTGTACATGAGACCTTTGCAGTGGTGGCTCAGGACCAGAGGGTTCTCCCCGAGGGGAAACCCACTTCGTATGATCAAGATCACGCGGCGATGCCTTCGTGCCTTGGTTATATGGAGAAAACACTGGTTCTTAACCCAGGGTCCGGTGTTGGGAGCTCTCTGCCATCGAGTTACGATCTCGACAGATGCTTCCCTCACCGGCTGGGGAGCGGTAATGGAAGGCCGCTCGGTTCAGGGTCGGTGGAGGAGCCATCATCTTTCTTGGCACATAAATTGCCTGGAGATGATGGCCGTCTTCAATGCGTTGAAGCAATTCCTCCCAGACCTGAGGGGCCATCATGTGCTCGTCCGTACAGACAACACATCGGTGGTCTCTTATCTGAACCGTCAGGGGGGTCTGCGGTCGCGTCCGCTTTGCAAGCTGGCGCACCAGATCCTCCTGTGGTCTCTGGGGAAGGTACTCTCCCTGAGGGCAGTGTATATTCCTGGGGACCAGAATATTGGGGCAGACATCCTGTCGAGGCAGGAGCTGAGGCCAGGGGACTGGAGACTCCACCCCGAGGCGGTGGAGAAAATTTGGGAGTTTTACGGCCAAGCAGAGGTGGATCTGTTTGCGTCTCAGCATACGACGCACTGTCCACTTTGGTTCTCCCTTACTCACCCAGCCCCCCTGGGGCTGGATGCTATGGTGCAGACGTGGCCGAGGCTACGTCTGTACGCATTTCCCCCTGTTGCTCTGCTCCCAGGAGTTCTGGAACGAGTCCGCCAGTACGGAATAAGCCTACTGCTAGTAGCACCACGCTGGCCGAGTCGGATCTGGTTTGCGGACCTGATCCATCTCTTAGACGGTCCTCCCTTGGAGATCCCGATCAGGAGAGACCTTCTGTCTCAGGCCGGGGGCACAATATTTCACCCTCGACCAGAAATTTGGAACCTGTGGGTTTGGCCTCTGAGGCGGCCCAACTCATAGAGAGTGGTCTCTCAGCTGAGGCTGCTGAGACCATTCTAAGCTCCAGAGCTCCAGCTACTAGGAAACTATATGCGCTTAAATGGAGAGTTTTTTCTGTATGGTGTCACCGACATCAGTGGGATCCAGTTAACTGTTCTGTGAACACAGTACTCGAGTTCCTGCAGGAGCGCTTTACGTCAGGTCTATGTCCTTCCACGCTCAAGGTCTACGTGGCGGCCATTGCGGCTTACCACGCCCTGGTGGGGGGTACATCGTTGGGTCGAGACCCCCTGATTACACGTTTCCTTCATGGCACTTTGAGGCTAAGGCCTGCAACTCGCACTAGGGTGCCAGCTTGGGATCTTGCTTTAGTACTAGAAGGCCTGTCTAGGGCTCCATTCGAGCCCTTAGTTTCGGTTTCAGAGAAGTTTCTTACCTTTAAGACTATCTTTCTGCTAGCTATTTCGTCCCTTAAGAGAGTTGGAGACCTTCAGGCCCTTTCGGTTTCCCCCACTTGCCTTGAGTTTGCACCGGGGATGGTCAAGGCATTCTTATATCCAAAACAGGGATACGTCCCTAAGGTGCCGACCTTGACTCCGAGGCCTATTGTGCTGCAGGCTTTCTGTCCTCCTCCTTTTACATCTGCGGACCAGGAAAGGCTGAACCTCTTGTGTCCAGTGCGAGCACTGGATACTTATGTTCATCGGACATCGTCAATGAGGAAGTCCGACCAGTTATTTATTTGCTTTGGATCACCTAAGAAGGGTCTTCCTGCTTCTAAACAGACGGTTAGTAAGTGGATAGTTGAGGCTATTTCACTTGCATACGAGTACTCTGACCTGCCGTGTCCTTTGGCGGTCAGAGCTCATTCTACGAGGGGTATGGCGGCCTCTGAAGCCTTACTATTTGGAGTTTCTCTTCAAGACGTTTGTGATGCGGCAGGCTGGTCCTCACCGCTCACATTCGTTAGGTTTTACAGCTTAGACCTGGATGCTGCCCCAGGTTCTCAGGTGCTTAGTGCTTAGTTTCAACAGACTGACACTCAGGTACTTGGAATTCTGGCGTTTTGGGTATTCTCGTTCCCAAAGCGTCAAGTGACGCATCGAGAGTTCCCTCGAAAGGGAACGTCTCAGGTTACGACTGTAACCGTAGTTCCCTGAGAAAGGGAACGAGACGATGCGTCACCCTGCCATACTTCCTGCTTCCCTGTGATCGGCTTGCTTCGACTTTTTGAAGCTAATGCCGCGTTTCACCGGGTGAGCCTTTATCCCTTCCTGGTCATGACGTCACCCGCCCGTGACGCTCATTCTTTCCATTGGACTAGTTGACATTGATGCTCAGACGCATGCACGCTGGGGGCGTTCCCAAAGCGTCAAGTGACGCATCGTCTCGTTCCCTTTCTCAGGGAACTACGGTTACAGTCGTAACCTGAGACGTTTTATGGAGTTAATTTGCATTCTCTGTCAGACAGTGTGGAGTTAATTTGAGGACATTAAGAATGAGCACAATAAAATTCAGATACAGATCCCTCATACAGAGCACTAATTAGTTGATTTAGATTATTATTTTTGTATTATTTTTATAGAGTAGGCCTACTTATAAAAATAAAAGCTCATTTAAAATGTTTATATTTTCGCTTTAGTTGAAGTTTTAGCAGTTTTATTATGTGCTTTAGTAATATTTAATAGTTAATTTATATTTCTATACAGCTTTAATCTATTTTTTTTTTTTTTACTTTTGAGAAGTGTATTCATATTATGAAGTTGTATGACAGTGACTTTAATGTATTTTGAGTCGTATGGAAATTCATTGAAAATCTGACTGCACTCTGAAGTTAAATGTGAGTTTGATTGAGCTCCGTGAATATAGGGTTGAGTTTGTGGTTGCATTCAGAGACCCTGAGAGAGTTTCAGGGTTCATGTAGCTAAATTAACACCCAGTACACCCAATACCTCGATGTGCTCTCACGTGTCAGTTTACCATTACTCTATTCATAACACACACACACACAACACATAACAGACAGAGTGTGCCATCTGAAAAGTTAAAAAGTTCATAGAACAACACAAATTTTATGTTCTTCCAAAAGAACTGTATATAATGCTGTATATTAAACAGTGTAGCCTAGAAACGTTTAGCTGTCTGATGACGCCCCGCTTTTAGAACAGGGAGTGGCACCACCAGACTGGGAGAATGGGAAAAATAGGAGACGAATGGCAACAGGAAAAAAGAATGAGAGAGACCGAAGGAAGTCTGAAGAGAAAGATTGTGCACTGGTGACGCTCCTCTGATTGCAGGGAGTGAAGTTTTCCCAGGTTTGAAACTTGCTGAGTATTTTAATGTGATGTTTAGAGGGCTGTAACCGACCCTGAGCAGTGAGTCAGAGTCGCTGCAGTTTAAAAATAACACACATGCCCCTCCAACCCACCTCTGAGAGGGGTGAAAGCTTGATACCCCGCCAAAGATGGTTACAAGCGAAGGGGGGTGAGGAGAGGGAGAGAAAGACGTACAAAATAAGCACATATGGGGCGTCTCTCTCTCTCTTTCTCTCAGGCCTGCACTGCTCTTAGATGTAACCAGCCTGTGTACGAAATGCTCAAATGCTTCCCTTAAATATAGAGTCGGCTCTATTAATACACATGTGTAACGTGTAACTCCAGAACCAGAAACGAAGCAATAAATCAGTGCTGACTAACTCAAAACTGGTATATAATGGTGTAACAATCATTGCACCATTACATCATTTTCCCATCACAAGGTCCAAATGAGAGGAACATAAGTCTGGATAATGTTTATCATGAACAGAAGGCACTGAAACACACACACATCAAACAAACATAATTTAGTGGAGATACTGTGTGTAATCAAACAAAACTGAATTGAATTAATGAAAGTTATGGTCACTAGAAACAGATGAGGAGAATGGACAGAGTGTGTGAAAGAAAGAATAGCACTGTGTTTGTGTTGACTTACTTGCTTGGATAAAGGTACAGAAAGGCCCTGCCAGGGCGACCAGCAGCAGCAGTACGATCCTCATCTTGGTCACTGTTGGTCACTATCCTCCAACTGAAGCTTTAACAAACTAAGAGGCTCCTGAAGGCACACAGCAGGCTCTGGATGAAATGCTGGCTCACGCACAGACGTGTGGCTTAAAGTTGGTTTGAATGGAAAGGGGCGGTGAGGTCTGGAGCAGCAGTCTGGACAGAGGCACTGAGAGCCAGAGTGAGAGAGAGGAAATGTGCTTTAGTGTGTCTTCAGAGGGGGAGGGGTTGGTTGGGCATTGGCGTTAGGTGGTCCTGCCCCTCATGCCTTCAAGTAAGTCTCTGTCAGTCTTGCTCTCTCTCTCTCTCTCTCTACTTGACTATCACTTTCTCAAGATAGTCTTTTACAAATTTTCATTTTAAACCATGAAAAGAGCTCCAAAATAAAAATAAAATTATAATCCATTTTCTTTTCTTTTTTATATTACTTTTACTGTTGCTTTTATTATTCTTAAATAGCCTATTCCCCAAAATCAGTCTAATGGAACAGGGTAGATGCCATGTAATCTTATGAGAATGAAAATGGGTCTGTGAGAGGCAGTCTTAGCAATGGTTTACATGTTGTATCCACCTTATTTTGCAAAACATAAGTAAGCTGTTCTGTGAATACGCAAGACTTTCCGATTCAATAGCTGCTATATAAATAACAAAGTGCAGTAAACTGTAAAACTTTTTGCATTACAAACCAGTGTGGCCGTACCCGTTCTTACATTTAAAAAGGTGTAGGCTATAGCCAACATTGAAAATATGGCTTTTCTAAAAAAAATATATAAAAAAATAAAAATCCAATGGACAAAAAAATGTTGAAAATTATATGTGACTTAATAGCCTACAGTACACCCTATTGTGTGTAAGCTATGTCTGTCCAGACTGTCCCTAATGACCACGCTGTGTCAAGTAATTGCGTTAAATTAAATATGGCGTCTATCTTGACTATTAAATTATGGGAATTTGGTGAATTTAGGATGTCATTATGGACTGATGGCTTATTTTACGCCTGAAAATGAGGGCTGTCAACTGCCACGAGTTCTAAGCCAAATCCTCCAGCACGTCAGCTTATGATTCCGAGGAATTGGCACAGAATTATTTTCAACCGTTAAAAGTTTGAAATATCCTGTGAGGTAGGCTACTGTTTGTTTGGAGGCGTGAATGCGCCCATTTTATGCTGACATCTAGTGGCTAGTTAGTGTAATTACAGGAGCACAATGTTCCTTCTGTCTAACAGCAGCCAAATCATCTCTCATATCAACAAGACCACACAGAAAATGCACATTTCTTAAAGACTGAGGGCAGTTATGCATTTTATTAACGGCACACAAAATTGGTGGCGGATCATTCGTGTTATGTTACATTTTCATGTCTATATAGCCAGAGCCTACGATTTTTTATAAAAATGTAACTACAAATGGAAATAATAGATGAGTTTCCTTTACCACAATATCACAATAAAGTGAACATGGGGTGAATTTCAAATAGTTTTTTTTTTTTGTCAAAATCTGTCAAACAAAACAAAAAGTTCCTACAGCCTCAATATGACATTCCATCCTAATATTTTGTCATTTCCATTTAACTAACAAAAGCATCTTCCTTAATGAAATTAAGTGACATCATATACCAGGTATCGCAATACCCTGGTATTAAAAACGGCACAACAACACATTTTGTTAGTACCGGTACTTTAAAAATAGGTTTCTGTTTATTCTGACACCTTCAGTTTCGCTAATGCTCACAAATCTGTGTTTTTATAACAGCTAAAAGGTCTTTTCTTGTAACCATAATGTTATATTGTGTCATGTTTATCAAAATAAACTACAGGAAGTCGAACACACCTAATGACAGCGCTCCAGTACTAGAATGGCTTCGCGACCCTGCTAATAAAAAAAGTACAATACCACATTTTATTAGTTCCAGTGCTTTAAGAATGACAGCATTCTAATAAGAGCCGTATTTCTTAATTTGCGTCGATGAGTGACAGCAGGAGTCAGGATGTAATTTGCTTTTATTCACATATAAACATTCATCAACGCACACATCAGCTGTGGTAAACGGAAGCTCAAGCATGTTTCGTTTGACGTGCGAGAGCCAATGAGGTTCATTCTCGTGTGTTACGCAGCATGTTTGAGCTTCGCAAGAACCAATGAGGTTTGTTCTAGCGCATCAAGTTGAGCTTCTGTTTATGTTTAATGATCAATGTTTATACGTGAATAAATGTCTAAATTCAATCTGTTCATCATATAAAGCGATTGTGTCTCTTCAGAAAATTTGGACTAAACCATTCAATTCATATGGATTAGTTTTACGATCTCTTTATTAAAGGTGCTCTAAGCGATGTCGGGTGACGTCACTTCTTGTTGACGTTTAAAGTATTTTCAAACAAAACGGAGGCTAGCTAGACCCTCCCTCCTCCTCATCCGCGCACTAACCCCCAAACCCCACCCCCAAGTCCTTCTTGACGGTAATTGGCTGGAACAGTTTGTTATGTTTCGTGGAGCGGGTTGCCGCAGTTTGTTTTTGTTGCCATTTGTGGAGCCTGGGTTGTCTGCAGAGACCGCGTTTTTTTACAGTGTGTTCAGGAGACAGGCAGCCAGCGGATAGTGAGGAGATGTTTGCTGTATGTGACAAAAAATGTTTTGGCCTAAAAAACGTGTGACATCGCTTAGAGCACCTTTAACTTTTTGAAGTATCAAAGTGGTAGTTGCATGGCTGTCATGGAGAAACAGAAATCTTTCAGATTTCATTAAAAATATCTTCAATTGTGTTCCGAAGATGAAAGAAAGTCTTACCGTTTGGAACATGAGGTTGAGTAAATGATGACAGAATTTTCATTTTTGGGTGAACTAACCCTTTAAATTGACCTAATGTAGGCTCTCTGAAAAAGAAGTGTTTGTTAGAATAAATAAAAGTAAAATAAAAGAAGTAGTGTTTATTTCTTTTGTATTTTTCTTATATTTTTCATAATGTTTGTAATTTGCATCTTTTTAATAAGAAAGATCAAATTAAATCAAATAACTATATTATGATGTAAAATTACAATAAAAATATAAAACTAGCCTACTTCTTGTTTTATTGCTATTTTATTGGAGATTTTTTTATTAATTATTTTATTTACCTCTAAATTACTAGATTTTTACCAATAATTTTAATATATATATATATATTAGCACATTCTTCACATTCTTTCACATAAATACTCGAATAAAATAACTGCAGTGCATGCAAAGACCAGTTAAAGCTGCAGTCCGTAGCTTTTCCTCTTTGTCGCCATCTCTCTGTTCGAAATCTGTAACTGCAGTGATTCGCGGAATTATCATCTTTACGTGGGTTGTAAATCGGCATGAAACAGCGCGGATGAACACAGTGCTTTGAGGCGAGTGCTGCTGTCAGTCACCGCGCTGTGTGGATACTGTCATACAGAATCACAGATTCACTTTTTGAAAGTTTGACCAACATAAGAATTTTCATATTAAGAAAATGTCTTCTGAACAAGTAACATCCATTTTTGTTCTGACCAACTAAGGGGGGGAAAGCATTCGACATGATAAGCTTCGTTAGATTTAATCAACGCGATTTACAGCAACCGTGCAAATTATAGCCTACTTTGTTCTCAAATTGTTCATGTTAACAACATCACATCAGCATTGCGTGACTAATGTTAAATTTAATGTGTTTTATGGTTACCTGTGTAGTTCAGAATTCATATTCTCCATAATAGCAAAACGAGAAAGGCACAACAAAGGAAACTCCATAACTGTGTGAATTAAGAAAACGTACTGTTACACGATTGAACTACTGAAATGTCTTAACTTACTTGTTCAGCAGAAAAAAGCCGTCTCTTCTTCCGTTTTGAACCCCTTCAAAACACGGAGTTCACGCACTTTTCAAAAGCCCCGCCGATGTTTAAATCCTTGTGTTCGCATGAGACGGTTTCTTTCTCTTTCTCTAGCCACCTTAAATCCGAAGTACGAAGTCTTTTGGGTTTTATAACTGCTGAATCTCCAGTTGACACTGATGATTGTTGTTTGGATCTTTCTGGATGCCATAAGTTTAATTATGTAAAGTGCTGCGAGAAAAGCCTATACATCTAAACATCTCGTCACGCGCAGTATAGCCGGCTAGCCGAAACTCCTTCTTTATGTGTACGGGTGTGACGTAATGACGCAAAGACATGCTCGAATTTCCCGCGGAAACCCACCAGTACCACTGGAATTAAAATCATTATTACAAGCTAACCGTTTTGAATCTAGCTATGGCAAGCAGATAGTTTTGACCACTGGCAGAATAAGTTTTTTTTAATATAATTATTTTGGATTATTTTTTACTTAAAAAAGCTACGGACTGCAGCTTTAAACAAGCACAACACTGGTGTCTCTGATGACCTCTTGTGGAAAAACAAATATAACATACATTTCATGAGTTTTTCCACTAGATGGCCGTATATATCTGGAGCAAATAAGCTTTAGGCCTACCATTGGGAACTAAATTGAAGTCCCATTTGAAGCATAGACAGTATAAGAAGTGGACAGAGCCATCTCATTGGAACTCAGTTGAGACAGTTGAAGCCCATTTTTAGCGATTTTTGAGCACTTCCGTTCCTGACGCGCAGACTCAAACCGACTCAAACTAAGCTTGATGAAGTGAGCAACCTGTCTGACAGACGTTAATCTTCTAGTAGCTGTGCGTGAAAATTGCCAACGTTAATCTTGCAGAGACGGGGAACTTGAGCAAAGAGTTCTTTGGCGTGAGTGAGCAGGAGTAAGTATTCCGTTGCTTTTATGGACTCATTATCTATGGGCTTCTCCCTTGACGGGACGTCCCCCCGATTGCCTGCGAGCTTCTCCTCCTGTCTGTACGGTAATTTCTGTACAGCGCGACAGAGAGTCGAGTGGTTATGACGCAATCGTTAGCCTATTTTTACTAAATCTGTTTCTACGGGGCCATAATGTAACATAGAAGGTAATGGAGCCCTTTATACATTGTCGTGTTTCTTTAGAAATAAATAATGGACAAATGGAGTCTTTAAACGCCTCAGATGTAAAGTTATTCGCTGTCAAAGTGACGCCAAAATGAATGGGAGTCAATGGAAATGCTAACGCAAGTGAAGTTCTGCTACAACATGGCGGCACTCGGCCGGCTTCAACTTCCGGTCGATGGATTACCCCCTTGATTTGAAGTCAATAGGCTCTATGCACGATCGCTTCCGTGTTTTGTCTCAGCCCGCCCAGTTACATCCGGTGCTGCGTCGGAAGCCGTTTTTGCATTAGGTGGAGATAATGGCAAATTACACTCGCTGTTTACAAGAACTTCCAGCGGTCAACGTGAATGATGTTAACAATATTGTGAGGCAGTTTGCTGTCACACATAAGAGTAAGAAAGAGAAGGGCATTAAATTATATATTTCGAGCTACATTGACAACTTTGAGGGTGAGTAATCTCTCATATCATGCGAAATCCGACTAGCGAATCAGTTTCTAAAATTGTTGTCTCGTTTCTAGGGTTGGGTACCGAAACGCGGTGCCAATAGGGAACCGGTTCTGACGTAAACGGTAGTAACCAGACCGAATAAGAAGTTTAAGTTTACTCAAAGCTGCGTAGCTAAGACGCAGTGGGAACGAAATACCAAACTTGCCAAGCTAAGCGCTGCGTAACTAGTACAATGATCAGATAACTTACATGACTGGTTCAAGCAGACAAAACATGGGAACCTGTAGCCATGTCGATATTAGATTACCCAGGTAATCTCTGTTAATCTCCAGTATTATTACATTGTTTGATACAATATTGTTTTATTTGATATTATGTAATGTGAATTTTTATTTTATATTGGTTTATTTATTATTACCATATGTTACTTGTATTTATATTGTTTAAAGATATAAGTTAATATTGTGTCCAGTTTGGCCCTGTAAATAAAGGGGTATTATTGTTTGACAAAGTGTGTGCGGTTTCGTTTTCTTAAGTACCGTTTCAAGAACCGTTTAAGCACCGGAACCGTTTAAAAAATACCGAGTAGGTACTGGTATCGGATAAAACCCAACCGATATACCCAACCCTACTCGTTTCTGAAAAAATGAATTTTAGTAAAGTTTGGCCGCTAGTACATTTCGCTATAGAACGCGCTATGCGGAGGTAAAAAGACACTGGCTGAGATTCTACCGGACATACGTCAGCAGCGTTCGTGCATAGAGCCTATTACGTATTTTCACAGTCTTATACCACAGTCCTATACCAGTCTTGTATAACTGTGACTTTCTTGACTTTAAAATGTATCTTTTAAATTGACAAACATCATGTGTAATTCAGGGCACAATTCAAACGAGATCAAAATATTTGTTGTCTCTCGCCATTGACTACCATACAATATTTTTCAGAAATAAGGTCCCATGGTGGTCCACCGGAAGGGGAGGGACTTAGGCTCTCTATAAAGCATATATACACTAGATGTCACCTTGGGGTTCTAAGCATGCGTCAAAACCGCCGCCATCTTGGAACAGGGGTCTTGTCATAGGAAGTAGCTAGGTAATGCTGCTATCTCCACCTGTACTTCGAATTCATGGATTTTTGGACTTTTGTGCTGCGTATGGATGTTCACACGAACGAAATCTGAAATCTAGGAAGAATGTTTTTTTTTTTTTTTCTCTCTGGACTCAATGATAAATACATGTCTGACCATTGGAACGAACCAAATAAAAAAACTAGAAAATCGCATTCATGACGATTTATGGTGATTTTATTTCCGTTAGACCTTTGCCTACATTGACGCTTATGCATTAAAGAGGAGGGGCTCCCCTGTTCCATGATGGCGGCTCTATTGACGCATTCGTTCCAATGAATTGCCATAGCCAAGGCGACATTTAGTGTATATATCTATGTCTATAAAGCATGTCAAGGAGCTGTTGTTGCTATTTTCGGGATTCTGATTGGCTAATGTGGGCTTGAGCTTCTCGTTTCACTGCCACCTACAGGTTTGGCATGCTCTTTACGGCATAGCTTACACGGGTTCGTGTAAACAAACACTTTTCTGAAAACTGACAGGTGTGCACAATGTTATTTTTGAAAACGGAGAGGGTGAAATGTCCGTTTATGAAAATAGCCGGCCACTTGTAAACGTAGCCTAAGAACAAGCCGTTCTCAAATTCGGGGCAATGTGACGTACTTTTGCACAAGCCCCTCCCACGACTGTTGACTGACACTGCAGTAGTATTAGCATCCCGCCCTGAGTGAGATAAACAGTCCGCCAGTGTTTCGACGCCGGAGCAACTGTAGACAAGAATGTCTCCTAAGCGATTGAGCTGTTTTGTTGTTGGATGTAAGAATGGATGTAAGAACAAAGCAGTCTTCATTTAACTTACTCCTGTTGTTACTCGAGGATGGATCTAGCAACTGTTCGTGATCCAGCTTTACAGTCTCCGGAGCGATAGGCCTGACGTTACTGATCACTGCAGTAATGAAAGTGATAGCACGGACTTTGCACGGACTTTATGACAGCTCATCGAGTCGTTTTACGTAATTAAACTAATCTATACCTGTTCCATCTCCATACAGCATATATTCTCTGGCTCTGTGGGCATTATTGTCCGATTCCGGGTCGAAATGAGCACCGCTACTGAGAGTTTCTGTTCTGATATTATCATTCGGTGAGATGAGATTGTCCTGACTCTCAGCGTTAGCTCGTGAGGCTCCGCCCTCTGTGCCGGCAGTAACAGCTCATTTGCATTTAAAGGGATACACACTAAACCGGCTTGTTTTTTCTGAGCCCCAAGTGACAATTTAAACATGCTGTAAAAAATTATATTTTGGGTATTTTGAGCTAAAACTTCACATACACACTCACATACACAAAATCAGAGACTAATTTTACATCTTGTGAAAAGGGGCATAATTGGTGCCCTTTAATATATCATAGCTCACCAAAAGCAAAACTTCCACAAAGAAAAAACCTTTTAGCAAGCCTATAGCGCTGCTGACTTCAGTAACCCGGATGAGCCTGTGTTACCTGTTTTCAGGGTTGTTAGAATAACATATCGAAGTCATAAATTTGGTTTTGTGACAACTACTTTTTTCAATTTTCACTTGAGAATATATTCTTACATACACACAAAAATATGTTCACATACAAATTCCCAGGGGAAGTGATCTTAGATGCTATAGCAGTATTGACTGCGCTCCCTCTACATGCAGTAGAGAGAGAGAGAAAGCTAGAAAGAAGGAAAGAAAGATAAATGAGGACGGAGGTATGAATAAGAGCCGAACAGAATGCAGTTAGATCAATAATATATAACAATATTTACTAGTAACAAACTTGCAAACTCATAAAGGCACACGCAGGATGGCAGATGCTCCTCCGAGCCTCTGTCAGGTGACGGGTCATCAAAGACAGCGGACAGAAGCCAGTGAGTATATTTGTTTTCAAACGCAAATTCATCTTACGCCATAATGTGTTGCAGTGCACTTCTTGTGTTGTCTGAGAGGTTTAAAAAAATAAATCAGTAATAATAAAACACTATGATAATCGTTATTGTTTTCATTCAAACATGTGTATGGCAAAAACTGTTTTTGTTTCTGGTGTACTGGTAATTCTGTCAATTTATTCAGTATATTTATTTAATCTAATGCTACTTTAATTCTATAAATTTAATTTCCTTCTGTTTATTTATTGTTATTTACACTTTACAATAAGGTTTTATACTTTGCATTAGTTAATGCACTTTTTTTTTACATTATTTATTAAAATTAGACGACATGAACACATAATGAATAGCTTATAGTCTTTGTTACATCTGATTACATATGAATTAAATAAATCAATATCATTAAATATAAAGTGATTAATAAATGCTATAAAATTCATTGTTCATGATGTGTTGACATCCCCATTACATTATATAATAAACTCATTGTAAGTTTTACCAGAATTCTAAAGTAAATCTGTTCAGAACAGACTGTTGTTTTGTGGCTAATGTGCTATGTAAGTTTGTGTCGGATTTGGACACTGACTGAGATGCTGATTCGACAGTGATTGTTACTTTAGAGTGTGACCTCAAGCCTTCAAGGATACTGTCAAATTAGCCTGAGAAAAAGAAAGAAATAGAAACATATATATATATAGAGAGAGAGAGAGAGAGAGGGCTGTTGTCACTTGATTGCTTGCATGTGTGGAAGTCTAAATCAACCTTTTCTCTGGTCGAGGCAAAAGAAAAACTGCAGTGCAAGAATGTTAATTTTGCGCCATTCTCAGCTTTGCTGTGGACTTCTTCGACTTTTGTGATTACAAATGATGAGGCAGATTATTCCACACACGCACATTGCCTTTCCAAGACTGTATAGTTTCTGTACTTTCTGTAGATGCTGGATGTCAGCACACTCATTCGCCTGGCTGCATTCGCTCCGCTCCTTTACCCTGCGGGCTTTTCCCCCTGAGTGTTGTAGGATCACATCAGCAGAAGCCTCTTGGATACGTTTTCCCTGCAGTGGCAGGGCCTTCTGCCCAGATGTACTCGAGTGGCCATCAGCACAGTGACCAAAGGGTAGCAGTTAAACATGACGTATCGCAAGGACCCTCACTTCAGATCATTTAAATGCAACACAACAGGACGTTTTGACATCACTGCAGTAGATTATTTGTGTATCTCTAAAGAACAGAGGGACACTGGAGATGCTTCAGTTCTCTGACCTTTGGTGTCAGCTCTTATTATATCAGAAGCTTTATATAGTCTGTCTGACACCTTTGTGTTACTCTCTCTCTCTCTCTCTCTCTCTCTCTCTCTCTCTCTCTCTCTCTCTCTCTCTCTCTCTCTCTCTCTCTCTCTCTCTCTCTCTCTCTCTCTCTCTCTCTCTCTCTCTCTCTCTCTCTCTCTCTCTCTCTCTCTCTCTCTCTCTCTCTCTCTCTCTCACACACACACACACACACACACACACACACACACACTTTAGCACAGGGATTGAACAACATTGAACGCTGTAAACAAATATTAATGAGCAATTTCTACTTGATCTGTCCCTTAAAATGATTTCTGTTGGTGTAACATAGTCTGTGTTGTGTGAGACATCTATCACTCTCTCGCTCTTTCTAACTGTACAAAATGTTTTTTCATTGCTGTTTGGAATCTCACTGTATAAAATTCTCTCTTCACACTTGTTTTGAGGTGAGAAAGAATATTAAAGGAAGACGTTTCTGCAGGCAAAATTGAATGTTGTGTATATTAATACCTTATATTTCATTTTTCCTTACTGCTGGACTGCATGAACAAATACTAGATGATTAATTGGAATGGAATGGAATGATAGGCAGTATATTGAGGAATCCTGTGATCAGTTTGTTTTGCTCTTGTTTAGTGATATATGACCATTAGAGGGCGACATAAATCCTCAAAGTAGACTATTACCACGGAAGTACATTGCAAACATTTTTTCCATATAAAATGCAAAGAATTACAAAAACGCACAGGTACGTTCATGCATAGTATTTATAGAACCTATAATCACACAAAAACAGATTCGATTCTGTTTGTAATTGAATTTACAATCAAGGCAAAGCATTTCTGCATTAGCCCAGACTTTCCCTCATCAGCTGTTTCCACAGTGAGTGTAATTTTATGTTTATCATAGTACACAAAGAGTGGTATCATGACTCAATAGCAGTATTTTATCTGTTTTGGAGTGGTGGTGAAGATGCACGGACACGTACATTCATTTTGTTGCGGTTGAAAATTAGGGATGTGCTTCAACATTATACGACTGACAGTCAATATTTGCATGTCAAACATTCTGTTTCATCAGAGTAACACATCTGATATCAGAAATACAAGGAACCCTTGCTCTGAACTAAACTTCTTGCCTAGTCTCCTTGACAGAGCTGATGCTAGCATTCAGTGACATTTAGCCTATGTCGTCTGTCCGTAGGCTACTTCTCCCTGTCAGCGTTGTTTAGATTAATTAACATGCATCTATTAAAGCACTCCAAAAGATAAGTGGTCTAATTTCACTCAAGCATCTGTCATCAGCTAATGAAATGCCTTAAGCTGTAGTGGTCTGTAACCCTCACAACAGACACAAGGTACTTCTTTAAATTGGTTTTTCCTTTTCAATAGACATGTAGGCTATGTGTGTGTTCAGGTTTGGTTCTGTGTTTACACCTGATAGTAAAGAGCATAAAAGATGAGAGGAAAAATATGACTCTAAAGGCAATAAAGTATGTCTGTATATTTATGAAGTAATATGTGAGTGATTCAGAAGATGTTTATGGTGTGATAAATTCTGACGCGTGAGCTGCTCCTTTCGTTGTACAATTTAGATTTAACTTTCACTCATTTGTACAGTATGCTAGAAACTGTTCCTGTCCTTTTGTGGATATTGCTTCTTGAGTCTCTTGACCATTGTATATATATATATGTATATATGTTTTTAAAAATATTTTGCTAAATTTATTAATGCCTTCAGATACAGAAAATATTGTACACTAAAGCAAAACTGTCTGTTTTTACACTGTAAAATTATGATCAATAAGTTATGACAACATGTTTTTACATTGCTTTAACTCATCAAAATAAGTTAAGCAATTTTCAACTTTTTAATGTTATACAAGATTTAAGTCAGTTTAATTTAGTTTAATATTTAAATAAGTTGAAAAGAATGACACATCTAACTGAATAATCTGTAAATTATTTACATATTGTGAATTCAAAATAAATGTGACCATGACATATTGAATAAAATTAAAGGGATAGTTCACCCAAAAATGAAAATTGTGTCATCATTTACTCACCCTCAAGTAAACTTGTATTAATTTCTTTTTTCTGCTGAACACAAAAGAAGATATTTCGAAGAATATGTGCAACCAAAGTTGATGGACAGCATTGAATTCCATAGTATGAATAAAATGAATAATTGAATAACTTGAAAAATACTATGAAAGTTTGCATTTGGCACAAAATGAGGGTGAGTAAATAATTAGCCTACATCATTTTTGTGGGGTGTACGGCTCCCTTTAAGAGTAAGACACACAATCTCTTTGTGACAAGGAGATTCTGCTACCAGCCTAGATGTGCTGCTCATTAAAGCTCAACTTAATTTAAAACTCATTAAATTAAACAGAAATGAAATGCTAATTAACTTCAACTTTGTCCAAATGGAAAACAGGGATCACTCAGAGACTGTCAGCGTTAATACATCTTTGATCACCAAAATGTTTTTAACAGTTTTTTCCGTGAAAAAAAAAGTATTCTTGCCATAAAATAGCTTTATTATAAGCTGTTCGACTAATATGCTAATTAGCCCCGCCCACACTCACTCAAACCAGCTCAGATCCACTCGTTGACGATCACACATTGACGTGATTGTTACAAGGTAATTTGTGACGTCAGAAACCAGCGATTTCAAACCGATTTTTTGGTTCACTACAGGTTTAAGGAGCAATGGTGCTGACTTATAAATTGGCACAGGGTTTGTCTTAAAGCATATTAAAAACTCCTAATAGACACATAAACAACATTAAAAGCTTTATTTTGCAAAGACTTGGCGAGGCTTGTCTTTATCAGCTATTTGCTAGTGCTTTAATTGTGTATGTAGGCCTACATGAATGCTTGTTCTTCTCCAGAGGGTCAGTCTTTGTGCAGTTTGAACGAGAAGGTTCCTTTATATGGGTGGCGGAAGAATCTGGAAGGTGAAGAGCAGGTATCACTGCTTATCAAAAGAAGAGCACTTCAGAGAGCCATGACACTCACGACACACCTGCAGCTCAATGCACAGGTATGGCCAATTATGTTCCTTTATGTATATTTTATATACATTATTACTTTATAGACACTATACCGCAGTGGCGTAGGTTTGATTTTGAAATTGGTGGGGACGGGGACATCAATATTTAATATATTTAAAGTTTTGATCGAAAATATTGCTAGGGATATATCAGTGTCACTGGATATTGGTAGGGACACGTCCCTAGCGTCCCTACTAAATTATGCGCCCCTGCTATACCGTTCAAAAGTGTTTTTGCAAGGATGCATGAAATAAATTTAAAGGAACAGTAAAGACATTTATAACATCACACAAACGATTTCTATTTCAAATAAATGCTGTTCTTTTGAACTACTTATAAAAAATTATTTAGGGTTTCCACAAAAAAATTGTAATCAGGACAACTGTTTTCAACATTTATAATAATAAGATATGATTCTTGAGGATCAAATCAGCATATTAGAATGATTTCTGAAGGATCATGTGACACTGAAGACTGGAGTAATGATGCTGAAAATTCAGCTTTGCCATCACAGGAATAAATTACATTTTAAAATATTTAAATATAACAGTTATTTTACATTCTAATAGTATTTCACCGTTTATGTATGTTTTTTTTACTGTATTTTTGAGTACATAAATGCGGTCTTGGTGAGCAAAAAACATTTCTTTCGAAAACATTTGGTATATTTTTGTTTATAATCTGTAAAATTCCCCCCAAAATATGCCGTAGAATGTTGTGTTGGTCAGTGTGAAATTGAGTGTTCCAGTATACAGTAGGTGTGAGAATGTGTTTGTGTTTGTTGTATAATGTGTGGTTGGACAGACAATTTCCCTATCCCATCTGCTCCGCCTGGTCGAATCAAACGCTGAAACCTCCCCCTTTCACAAACCAGAGATCCATCAGCCAACCTGCCACTCAAGGCCAAAGGGGGGCTGGAAATGATAATGTTCCTGCCATCTTCCTGTCCTTTTCCTGCAATTTTTAATATCCCGAAGCACACTCTCACTTCTCACGCCGTTCACTCACACATAAACACATTTATTTCGAGTGAGCTTTTAATAGGGTTACAAGGTTTATCGTGACTTGATGATTAAAAACCTTGCCGATTCAAGCCTCACGCTACACATTAATGGCCTTCAATATGAATCAGGCCTAGACGGGACCTAGCAAGGTCCAGACTAATCTCAACGGTGAGTCCCTGGGGGACTGATAAGGTCTGCTATAGTCAATTTGCTATTCCTCATCAAGTCTAACTCACCACACACACACACACACACACTGGTCAGCGTGCAAAGGCCCAGCTGGTTCTCAGAGGGCACATGTCACAAATGACTAACGTTTCCCATAATGCCATCTGCTTCTGATATCCCAGAAGGCCTACAACCAATCAGAAACACATGGTCACCAAAGAAACACCTGACTGACATTAGAGGGCCGGCTGTTACCATGGTGATGAGCCCAGCTCGGATGAGTGCCTCAAACTCCACAACAAATTGTTTTAGCGGTTGCGTGCATGTGTGTCAGGTTTGTGTTTAAGGTCTGAGTCAGTTTGAGATCAGGGCAAGATGCTTAGTAAGTGTCTCGATAGGTGTATATGCGAGGGTCTGGCTGGTCTATTGTGTCTGGATGTGGAAGAGATACATTAATTGTCTCTCCTCTCCTCATTTTCCTGCTCAGCAGAGCGGAGAGAGAGAGACGGAGAGAAAGGGAGAGGGCAAAGGACAAGGGAGAGGAAGATTCAGAGGGGCATAAAGAGAAGACAAAGAGAACCAGAGGAGATTAGCAAAAAAGTGTAAATAAGAAAAATGGGATCTCATTCTTTCTCTTAAATCTCATTAAAGCAAAGCCAGAAAGTAGTAATTAAAATCAGGCATGATGAAAAACTCTGTTTCTCAAATGGTGAGGAGGATCTTTCATAAAACAGCTGCTAGATGAGAGACTCTGGCTCTGGGATTTAAAGTATTTAAAGGGAAAGGGAAAAATCTGTCATCTCTTAAAGGGATAGTTCAATAAAAAATGAAATTTCTGTCATTGTTTACTCACCATTAAGTTGTTCCAAACCCATAAAACTTTCGCTCATCTTCGCAACACAAATGAAGATATTTGAATGAAATCTGAGCAATTTCTGTCCCTCCATTAACAGCTACGCAACAACCACTTTGACACTTCAAAAAGATCATAAAGAGATTGTGAAACTGATCCATGAATTGTGCGGTTTAGTCCAAATTTTCTATTTTGTTCTTTGCTTAGGGGTAAAAAGAAGTTTGAAGTATAGCGGAATACTGTCAGTGAACATCCCACTGCTGGATGTAGTGTTTAGATGAATATGTAATGTACTGCTTTCAAGGAACAAAATTAACACAACAATTTTTTTTTGCACTAGCTCTGCAGTGAAGTCCTATTATGTTCATTTATATAGCATTTTAAAAGTATACAAAAGATTGTTTTAAAGCAAGCAGCTTTACAGTATTAAACATGAAGAAACCGTGTCAGTGTCGCTTACAATTAGAATTACAAATTCTATCTCTAATATAAAGCAGCTTTCCAGTGTGATCATGTTTTTACCTCGAAGGACTAAACAGAATAAATTAACCAGAGAAGATTTCCACGTCAATAAAGGCGGAGCCTCGGAGCAGCACATCTATAATGTAATCGCCACGGACCAGTGGTATTGTCACAAGGTTTACCAGTTGGAGTGAACTTTTCCGGTTAGATTGCTTTGGCAAGCTGTTTCGGACTCCCAAAACAATCTCCAAACGAACAACATGACATGACATCAGTTCGTTCTACAATTTTGCTTGAAGTATATTGGGGCCTGCATGTCGTTTGTTTTGTCCATACAATGGAATTCAGTTTTAACCAAAATGTTTAGGTTACCAACATTCTTCTTTTGTTTTATTTATGTGTAGAATAAAGAAAATCATACGGGTTTGGAACGACATGAGGGTGAGTAAATGATGACAGAATGTTCATTTTTGGGTGAAGACAGTTATTCAAGTACTGAAGAGGTCAGGGGAAAACCGTCCTCCATCAGGGAATTTTGGAGCTGTTTGTGACTGACAATAAACACATTGAGAGAGACAGCTGAATGTCACCCTCACACACCACTCTGACAGCAGCCCGGAGGAAGTGATGTCATAAACAGAGGGAGGTGTTGTCATCTGCTTCAAAATACAAGCTGAATGCATGTGTTACATTTCTCGCAGTGTGCTGCTCACCTCCAGTCAGGGGCGTAGAATTTAGTAGGGACGCTAGGGACGTGTCCCTACCAATATCCAGTGGCACTGATATATCCCTAGCAATATTTTCGATCAAAACTTTAAATATATTAAATATTGATGTCCCCGTCCCCGTCCCCACCAATTACAAAATCAAACCTACGCCACTGCCTCCAGTCATATATGGTACTCGTATTCTCTTTAACAGTGTTTTATCTGCTTGATTTATACATTCACCCACGTGACTTGAGCAGCAATTATTTGCAGCCGGTGGTCAACATCATGCATCCTAAGAGGGATGTGGTCAGTGAGGACATTGGTCAGGGACGTGGGACTAAATTAACACAGAAAAAAAGACTTGTAATGTATATCTCGTTGCTTACTGAATACTGTGCACTGTAGCTGCTATTTTTGGGAGAACAGAGCAGAAAAGTTTTGTGTGAAAAAAGGTCAATTGTCCATTGTCAATTCGATGCATGAAGCACAGCTCACACAGAAGTCACTTTCAAAGCAAGCAGATTTCTGTTGGTCATTGCGGTGAATTCACATAGTACCTGATGCAAAATCTTGCCCTCATTCAAAACTCCTGATTGTGCAGATTCCTATTGAAATGACTGAATTGTGCCAATGAAACTTCACAGAGCAATGGTAAATGTGACTTCACCTTTATGAAAAACAAAAAGAGTAGTATGCTACGTTGTTGTCACATGACCTTTTGGCAGTCTGATTAAATAATGAGTCAAGAAAGTGATGTTAAAAATAAGAGATTATTCATCATTTTGGAAATAGAAGATCAGGTTGAATCAAAGACTTTAGATCTACAAAGATAGTGCACTCCTATTACTATGAATGGGAGAAAGTGCAATGCACAATATGGCAGAATAAGCCCCGCCTTCGAAATAAAAGAGCCAATCGCCAACAGGTAAAGTAATTGCGTCACTGCAGCTGAGTGAAATGCCTGCCCTAAAGGGGCTTTGATTGAGTGCATTGCATTATGAGATAATTGATGTGATACACTGATACACAATATTAAATGCATGAGGACATCCAAGTATTTTGTGCGTACTGTGCACAGTATGCATACTACATTTTATACTGAACATAGTCAAGGTCACAAGAACAAAACGAATTCAATGGCAGCCATGATTCAGCTTTTCACTAAAAGCAGATAATATTGAACTGGGATCCCAATGGAATACTTTTTAGAAGGTGATGGATGTTAAGAGGATGTTGTCAGATTGTTACTGCCTTTGGGTGTGGTCAGCAATCTTTTAAGCCAAGTCTCAGAGACAGTTTGACATTATGACATTGTGATTAACATGAAAGAGAGAATGAGCAGATGATCTATTGTGGTTCCACCCAGATGTGACAGGACTGGCCACAGTCAGTAAGCTTTTGGGATTCCCATTAATGTGGAATCGTTTTGTTTATACAGGGGAATGAAGAAAAAGGATTCTCTAGCAGAAAGTGGCATAAAGGGGATTTTTGAAATGAGTCCTTTATTTTGCTTTGGCTTTTGAAACTTCTTACACACACACACACACACACACACACACACATTCATACCATTCTCCAAAAACCGCACTATTCTGCTGTCTCAGAGATGATTGAAGTGAAGAATTTGAGTGGGTACAGTAGAACAAAACATATGCTCTTTCTCTCTCTGTCACACACATACTGTAGCCTAAGTCTCACAAACACTTCGAATGCCTCGGCTTATCCTCTTCTCCCTTATGGTTTGATATAAAACAAATAAATGTGTGTGGGAGACGTATGAAGTAAGAGATGGATGAGTGAGGATGAGTGTCACACGTGACATAAAGACCTTATATGCCATAGCGAGGGTCTACAATATTTTTCACATTTTTCCCATTAATAAAATTTACTATATCCAACAGTAATATTTAACCCTCACATAAACCAACTTACTTTATAAGTTTTAAAGTGGAACATAATTCGGCAGATTTATGAGCCTCTCATACAGTGAGGAACACTTAAAATATCCTCACAAGTAGGTTTCACATATTTGTGAGCACATTTTTGAAAATGCGGCCTTTGTAGCCAAACCTAAAACAGGCACATTTCTTCTGGGATGCTTTCACTCAGTCGTACAGAACTATATACATGTAAAAATGAATTTGGTATATACAATTAGAAAAAAAAAAAATCTATCAAAGATGATATTTGATCTAGGCTTTTGAGGGGAGAAAACCTAATTATTAATCGAAAGGTAACTATTTAATGAGTGTTGTTTTTTTTACATTTTATATTTATATCATTTATTATTACAATTACTACCATTTCTTTATTATTATTAGCTGTTATATACCATAGCCTTTTTTCATTTCTCCTTTATATATAAAAAAATATTTAAAGTAGGCTAAATAGGGGGAAAGTGTCCCAATCAACCTGAATTCATCCCTAATTAAATAAATAAACTAATGTATTTATCTATTTAGTTGTTTACTTTAATTTACTTTAAATTATTTTTAAATCCTATATTGTTAAATAAATAAATAGTTAGTTAGTTCGTTACTTTAAGATGCAAATGTGACGTTCTGTTAGATGGGTGCCCTCCTCCTCTCTTCCTCAGATGGTACAGTCCGTTTAAAGAGCCGCTTGGAGTCTCTCGTGCGTTCAACTCTCTCCACGAGAGCGCGCGGCGGAAAGATTCGTTTAGTGAAGCACGCTGTTTTATTCTCTCCAAAGTCTCTTGTCTCTCACTGTTTATCTTTCTCTCTGACAGCCATATCCAAACACAGGACAGTATGGGACTCTGAATATCCGTTCTCATCTTGTGGATTTGGGGGGATTGCTGAGCTTAAAAAGAGAGCACAAGGACAGAATGGGATTTTAGTGTGCTTATGATGCAGCAGGCGATATGACACGCTCCGTGGGTTCTGTGGATTCTCCCGGCAGGCAAAGATCCGGAGAATGATGGACGAGAATAAGCAGCTCGCGCAGCGGATCGATGGCGCGATCCAGTGCGCGAAGCAGGAGGTGGCGAACCTGCGCGCGGAGCTGACAGCCACCGGTCACAGACTGGCGGAACTCGGCGAGCTGGAAGAACCGGGCGAACCGCAGGAACATCAACAACAACAACAACAGAACCACCACGGTAAGGAACCGCACCTGTGACCGCTCGCTCATATCTCTTACCTGCGTGACCTTCGAGTGAATGGACAGAATAGCTACAAACTCTCTCTCTCTCTCTCTCTCTCTCTCTCTCTCTCTCTCTCTCTCTCTCTCTCTCTCTCTCTCTCTCTCTCTCTTTTGCTCCGATTCATTCTTAGTGGGTTAGTAAGGTGATTCAGTTTTCAGTTTCCTCACTGACAGCTGGGGTGTTTCAGGACAATTATAGTAGCCTATGTTTTTTTTGTGTGTGAAAGTGTCAGGAAATATTGCTTGTTTGTGTGTGTGTGTGTGTTTAAATACTTTTCATTAAGAGAAAGGGTGTTTGTTTATCAGCAAGTTTCAGAAATCAACTTTTTTTATTTAGCCCACTGTTTTTCTAACAACAATTTAATCATTTCATTGAAATTATATATTGTCAAAACCCCTGGCTGGATATTATGAAATGTTACATAACCAATCCAATAATACCAAATTTATCCTCCATGTTTTGCCATTGTCATTTTTGGTGGCAGTTTACATCTTTCCCTTGCTTAAACAAGATATCCACAAGAGAAACTGTTATTGAGAACCCGATTACTGTAATCGAGCATGGCTCATGTTTCAGGAAATGGCCCTTCATTTCATTTTCCATTAATGCTAGTCTCACTAAGTGTACCACATTACAGAAGAGAGAGCATACGGCTCTCCTGCCATTCTGTTTGCTGTTAGGTCATTGATTGATTGGTCAGTCTTCTGATTGTCTGTAATCTGTGTGGTGGAGCTCAGGATGGCTTTGGTTTTGAGTCTCTTGGGTGTTCAGAGTGATTCTCTGTTTCAGATCCACCTGCTCTCACTGGGTGGAGTGGACACCCTGGGCTGGTGTGGGTCATAACATTTAACAGATGCTTTTTATCCAAAGCAACCTACTGTACTCCAGACTAGAGCCACCCTGGGGTTGTGTGCTGTGTGCCTTGCTTAAGGGCACAATGATGAATCAGGATTGTGATTTCCATAATCACTCAACAATCTCAGATAATTGCTGCTGCATTTAATATGCCCTGAAGTGACAGTGAAGCTTTGTTTCACTGTACAAACAAACATGCATAATTTTACACTTTCTTACAAGGTTACACAATACAAGGTTAGTCTGTGTGTGTTTTGATGAGAATTAATCCATCTTGCCCTGTAAAAAATGTTTTAGAAATGCTACAGTAAAAACCTGTTAAAGGGGTCATATAATGCAATTTTTGTACAAGCTAGTATGATTCTTTAGGGTCTAAATTTAATTATACTTTAATTAAAAATTCTCATTAGTATTGTAAGAAAACACTTATTTTACTTGGTCAAAAACAGCTCTGTTTTCAGCACGCCGTTTCAGTGCATATGACTTTAAATGATAATGAGCTTTGCTCACCCCGCCTCTCTGTTCTGTGTGTACACCGTTTGTAACACAATAACACAATAACCATAACGCGTTGTTCAGTATAAACGTGGGATTATGAATTATATTGAGAACATCATACATAGAAAACATGCCGTAATGTACCCTAAGTGTAAACCTTAGACGCATTCATTGTGAAGCGTCCAGCTAGCGATTTGCAAAGATTAGGGTTGGGTATATCGGTTGGGTTTTATCCGATACCAGTACCTACTCGGTATTTTTTAAACGGTTCCGGTGCTTAAACGGTTCTTGAAACGGTACTTAAGAAAACAAAACCGCACACACTTTGTCAAAAAATAATACCACTTTATTTACAGGGCCAAACTGGACACAATATTAACTTATATCTTTAAACAATATAAATACAAGTAACATATGGTAATAATAAATAAACCAATATAAAATAAAAATTCACATTACATAATATCAAATAAAACAATATTGTATCAAACAATGTAATAATACTGGAGATTAACAGAGATTACCTGGGTAATCTAATATCGACATGGCTACAGGTTCCCATGTTTTGTCTGCTTGAACCAGTCATGTAAGTTATCTGATCATTGTACTAGTTACGCAGCGCTTAGCTTGTCAAGTTAGGTATTTCGTTCCCACTGCGTCTTAGCTACGCAGCTTTGAGTAAACTTATGAAAGAGAACGTCTCTGGTTACTGGTGTAACCCATGTTCTCTGAATAGGGAACGAGACGCTGCGTTCACTGCCAAACTCCTCGCGCTGCCGACAAGCTTCCTTTTTCGGCAGAGAAATCTGAGGAGCTGATGATGCGCGCGCTAATATAATACGATGACGTGACAGTCAAGGCGGCGGCCGCGCCATCAGCCAATGGATTGGAGTGAATCGTGATTCTATATGGGCTTCAGACAATCATTCTGACGCGTAATTTTACACGTCGTGAAATGCAGCCAAACCTTGGAGCGTTTTGTCTTCGGCATCTTCAATAATCCCCTCGCTATCAGCAGACGTTCCGGGAGTCTCCCGCATATTGATAACGGCTCCCTGATGCCCGCAAATTAGTTAAAATCTCCCGGAACGCTTGAGCGAGCGAGCAAAAGCGCGCATGTGAGACAGAACAGACAGTGCTCCAATAAACCGTATAGTGCGTGCACGGCGGAGAGAGAGAGGGAGAGAGCGAGAGACTTTGCGTGTGCGCGCACCTTATGCCACAGAGACTCAGGCACCGAAATCAGGCACCGAAATTTTCGTTCTTATTCGGTCTGGTTACTACCGTTTACGTCAGAACCGGTTCCCTATTGGCACCGCGTTTCGGTACCCAACCCTAGCAAAGATTAATATATATAAAGTTTAATAAAACGTTACACTCACTTCAGTTGTTCTAGAGATTCAGCAGGAACACGAATAGCTGGTACCAATCCTTTTTTCATGAGCAGCTTCTTAGCAAAACCAGCTTTATACTGACCCTCGTTTATAAAGCAGTCTGGTGAGAAATGATTCGCGCAAACATTAGAGCATTGACGTTGCTCGTGGGGAATATTCCCTTCGAAAACAAAACTCAGCCACTGCGTCTTCAGCGGTTCGGATTTAGGAACATCAAAATGACTGCTGTGTTCGTTATTGCACCCAAGAACAGAACACCACAATCACTTAGACGCCATTCTGCTCATAGACAGTGCTCCAGCATATCAACAATGACCGCGCTGGTCCGTGCAGACTATGATTGACAGGACGAGCGAGGGCGGGTCTGTGTTGAAACGATGCTGTCAATCAACAATCATGGGAGGGGCTTCCGACCGTGTGACGTCACAAAATCGAACGGCTCAATTTGAGGCAGGGGTAAACGTATAAGGAGATTAAAACAAAACCACTGGATGGATTTTTATCATTTTATGGTGGTTGTGGACAGTCACTGCCAACACACATTTCAGTACAATCAACTTGTAAAAGTGCATGTACCATTAAATGACCCCTTTAATTGTAAATTACATTTGCATTTATGCATCACGCAGACAGCTGCCATAATTTTACTGTAAATACTACAAAATATATTTTCCAGTGTGCACGTATTACATGGCTACTTTTTTTTTTTTTATGGTGTTATACATTTTTTATAATGATCACTAAACTGTATATTTGACCCTCGTCTCTGCCACCTAATTTTTTCATGTCTGTTTATCTATTTGGTAAGCAGCCGTATAACAAGTGGAAAAATGTAGTCAGCCAGTAGTTATTGCAAAACAAACCTCTTCCGGATGTACATCACATGATGTTTATTTTGTGATTATGCTGGCTAACTGTACATTATGCATTACATACATTTCTGCTATAAAATTACTTCTGTAAAGCATATAAAAATACACTAATCTTTCTATTCTATTTCTATCAATAGAAATCCGTCACATGACCGCAGATGAATCCTGACACTGCGAGGCTCTTGCCCGCAGCTCTCTCTGATTTCATTCAGCACTTCATTGAGAGCTCAGCAGATTGTGATCTTGTGTCTAATGTCCCACATCCACTCCAGGAAAGGCACTTTTCTGCCTTGGGTTTGGCTTGCCAAGTCACTTGATGCAATTTATTTGTATGTGCATTTATGTATTTGGTAGATGCTTTTATCCAGAGTGATTTAAAAAGCATTCAGGCTATACGTTTTATCATTACATGTATTCCCTGGTAATCAAACCCATGACCTTGATGTTGCTAGGGCCTGTTAAGCTACAGTATTTCAGTCTGGCCAAGCCAAGCTGCTCTATCAGCGAATCAAGGACTTGATTGTTGTTGCTTGTGTTTTTTTGCCACATGTCAGAATGCAGGAAATGTGTATTGACAAAATAATGACTTATCAAGATGGAAAATCACACAGACACATGTGGCCAGACACGGGCCTGTCAGTGTAGATGAGAACAGTGCTTATTTATCTCTTGGAAGAGAGAGTAGCAGTGCAGATGGCCCTACAAAGACCTGCTGGTAATGAATGAGACGCTAAACGCATACAAATAAACACAGTCTTTGTGTTTCAGTTATTTTCCCAGTTATGGCATAGTATCTAAGAGTTATTTTATTTGCCTAAAGATGATGTGTATACACTGTAAAAAAAAAAAGTTTTTTCACAGAAATATACTGTATTATTTTACAGATATTTTCTGTTTTTTTAACATTACGTGTAAATATCATTAAAATAAAGAAAAAAACTTTTATTAAAAACATTAACCATAAAATAAAAGTAATAATCTGTAAATTCATATAAGGAGAAATTATAGTTTTTTTACAGGATTATTCTTTTGTTTAATTGGCTTGAATGTTAAATTACATTAAATTCTATGTAAAAAGACAAACAAATCACTTATTTAAAATTAAGACAACTATGTGTTTTTTTACTGTGAAACCTTAAATTTAAGGTAAATACATGTAAAAAAACAATCGTAAAAAAACGGTAAAAAGTCTGGCAGCAAAGTTGCCAAACACTTACCGTCAAATTACAGTAAAAAACCTTAAGTTATTCTACGGAATAATTCTGTTTTTTAAAATACAGATATTTACTGTAAACATTTTCTGTATTTTTACAGTTCCACTGCTGTAGAATTAAAAGAAAATCTCATTAATAAAATGTCTGTAGAACATTAAACAAATGAATAAATCTGCAAATAAACTGGAAATTATTGCAGAAATACCTTACAATTATACAATTAAAGAAGTCTTCTGTTTTTACACAGTATTCTTTGGTAAATTCATAACATTATCAATTACATCCACAAGAACTCCCTGTCAAAGTACAGATTTTTAGATGTAAAACACGTACTTTTCACATTAATGTATAGGTTTACTTTGAATAAACATACTTTTATAGTAATTAAACGCAACTATCCAATATAACTACATACTTTTAATTCAAGGAGTTCACTTTATATAAACATTGTTTTATAGTAAATAAAAGCAACTATCCAATCTACATTACTTTAACCTTAATGTATAGGGTTAGGGTTAGGTTAGCACCTCACACCTATCAAATACAGGGTAAATGTAAAACTTCCAAGTCCCCTGCCACCAATGCAGATATTTTTCAGAAGCAAAGATAAACTTTGTTGGCCACATCAGCTTAAGATTCAACAAGTGCAGATACAAGAGTGATAGATAAAAAATCTATAATAAAAAATAAAAAAACAGCTATGTAGGCTATACCTTTCATGCAGATATGCTGTAAATAAAAATTGAACATAATAATTACTGTGTGTTATACTACAGAAACAGATCTAAAAATATTGCCTTGAAAGATGGATGAATACAGCAGGAGATATTGTTGCACAGTGTAACTAAATATACAGTTATTGTACATGAAATAATTGAGCTTAAGTTTAATATAAAATTAAATCAAGAATAGTCAGTGATTGTTTATGCATCCTATATCCAGTGTTTCTACTGTCAGGTACCACTGACTCAGTGTTTACAATTCTGAAGTGTTCTGTAACAATTTCATAAGTGGCAGAGAAAAAATTGAGTGGCAACATTTTCAGACCCCACCCCGTGCACTAGCTGCTGCTCTCTGGTGCTGCAGCCTCAAGTCTCGGATCATCATGCTTTGGGACAGTTTTTCCGCAAGACAACCAGGCTCAAGAATGCTGGACACTAACCTCCTAATGCCTGTCTGCCTGTTGGTGTGAAAGGACTCTTGAATCTTGTGTGCTGATATGTCCTCTTTTGGCTTGGCTTTTAAGGGTGACATTGTCTGTTTGAAATGCTGCCCTGACAGTGATTTTCTGACCATATACTATATTGACACGTATCTCATATGCTTATTTGAGAAGAAAATATGTGATTCAATTTAAAAGTAAAGGCTGTAAATCCACTTTAAAAACGTTGAAGCATTAAGACACAAAGTCAATCTATATTCAACAAAATTCAAGGCCCTCACTGCAGTGAAATCATTAGGCCACTCCACAATTTTCTCGGTTGATGGGAACAAACCGCCACACTATGAATAAAGCTTTACAATGGGGTGCTATATATTTTTAATTTACAATAGGTGAGCAATGTGTGAAAGACAAGGAATTTATTCTGGGGCTCGAGTTCAACCAAGGCTCTTGTAGCATAAACTTGAGCTTTGATAAACTGGGGGTAAAGGAATTGAAGACATTAAAATGGTTGAAACATTACACAACGTAAACAAACATCCTAATTGTTTTTCTAGTCTCTGTGCTTTAGATATCAAGAAAGTGCGCGCAGATTCAAATAATTTAATGTTGTACAATCATTGGACGAATCATATGCCAGAGGTAATCTCGACCAATGATGTTGTTTGACTTTGGGAGGGGGATACGTCATAACTTAGCGCGAAGCAGTAGAGAGCCTGCCCTGGATAAAGTATGGAGCATTTCCACGATATCGGCATTCAGCTTTCACTAAAGGTAGATTAATATACCCAGTCGGCACATGACCGACCTTCAACGTTGAAATATGATTGAAATAATGCCAGTCATTGAAACAACGTTTAATGCTAAATGGTTGGAAAAAGGTTAACAAAAACACTTTCTAAATCAACGTTTAATTTTTTACAAGATCTGTACGTTGAAACAATGTAATGTTTTCAACAACATACATAAATATCTGCCTTTTAACATATTATTATGATAATTCATTAGCATTTAATGATTTTTCTTATTTTCATAACAGTTCTTCAATGTATATGTTAAAATATAAGTATTATCATTAACAATAATAGTTTCACCCTCAACAGGGCAGTGCAGCAGAAACCTTTTGCTTTATGTGATTTTGTGTGAATTTACAATTTTGTATGCTTGCCAATTTTGTCTGCTTGCCTAACAGTGTACATTGCATTATTACATATTCATACACTGTCATGTCATTTGACCAATTAATTAAATAATAATACAGACTGCAACTCGCGCAAACTATTGCTATTGTTATTGGTTGTTTCTCCGTTTTACTTTGAGCATGATTGGTTAATCTGTCTGTCTTCCAGGAAACTGTCCAATGAGAATGTGCGCGGCTCTGCGCGCCTATTTTAAGTTTGAAAATACGTCCGTTACTCTCGGTTGGTGTGAGCAGCTGCTGTTTGCGTTGATTACTCGGTCAGACCTGGATTATTTTATATCTGCCTGTTGAATTCTAAAATTTTGAGCGAATTTTAGTTGCTATGTCAATGAAGAACAAAAGCTGGAATATGAACAGACAGAGGAGTACGTGGTCTGTTGGCGATATCAGGTAAGAAAACATTTTTCAGTCCTTAACAGTCTAACGTTTACTGCTTCACTATTAACGTAAGTTAGCTGCTAGCGATATTAGCACGTATTTCAATGTGTTAGTACCATCTAACATTGCTGTGTTTTGTTGTTGGTAAATTAACATGAGGTAAAAAAAGCGTGGGAATGAGTAAAGTGATAAAACCGTCATTTCTTCGTTAGAAGTATGTTTACATAACCTCTTCAAACACTGATAACATATTGAAAAGATATTTGTTTACTTTATTTTTTATTTTTTAGATCAAGCATTGGAATAAGATGTTTATCGGGGTAGAACACCCAACAGAAAGACCCATTCACCAACTAACGTTACAGTAAGTCAGTTTTACCCACGTACTGTTCGAAAACCTACACTGGGATAGTATTAAGTGTGATGTGATTTTCATACTGTTACTGATGGAAAGTCTGAGTAACTTTCTGTCCTTTTGTCTTTCTTCTGCTGAAGTGGCACACTGAAAGGGGAGATTCGTGTCACCTTCATCAGTCCTTTCTTTAATCACTGGAAACCATTAGCAGCTAAGGGAAAGACCCTCAGATGCAGGTAAAATTATTTGATGGGGTTAGGGTTATTTGATTTTGGTGTATCAACTGGCATTTTTTTTGTGTGTGCTTCCCTTTCTATGATAACGTTAACGTTACACATTTCTGACGGGATTGCCATGCTTTATGTGTATGTTTACATTTTAAATCATGTAATAACTAACAGTCTCAAAGATGACATTACTCAAAGATAACATTTTTACAATTTAAATAAATTTCATATACATAATATATATATATATATATATATATATATATATATATATATATATATATATATATATATATGTTTCCTCACAATGTCAAATGTGCTTGTTAAGTGCGGCAGCTTTTATACATTTTACAATTTTAATATGCAAGTTAACATTATGTCGAGTCAGCAGGGCTAAGGTTAAAACTCGCCGTGTTACATTATGTATTAACCTTATAAAAGTCTGTCTAGCTTTAGCAAATGTGACATTATGCTGGTCCTAATAAAGTTAAACCGTTATTAACGTTAGCCCTGAATGTGAAACATGCATCAGCCATCATAACATTAACGTTAAATACCTTTGGTTGACTAACATGAATTTAATAACGTTAGCTGTTAACTTAAAGGGTTAGTTCACCCAAAAATGAAAATTCTGTCAGTAATTACTCACCCTCATGTTGTTCCAACCCCGTAAGACCTTCGTTCATCTTCGGAACACGAATCAAGATATTTTTGACTATACTAGTCCATACTTGTCCATAGGCTTCTTCAGGGATTGAACTTGCCGGCCTCGAAAAGTTATTAAAGACATCGTTAAAATAGTCCAAGTGACTACAGTGGCTCAATCTTAAGTTTATCAAGCGACGAGAATACTTTTTGTGCACAAAAACAAACAAAAATAACGACTTTATTTCAACTATTCATTTCCTTCTCTGTGGGCCTCTAATCAGTTAACGTAGTGTGATTCCGTAGAGCTACGTCACACGTAGGCTCACTATTGGCCGACGCTGGTCATGTGCGTGATGTGTGTGACGTACAACAACAGAAGCTTACGCTATTACACTAGTGAACTGACTCGAGGCCCACAGAGAAGGAAATAAATAGTTGAAATAAAGTCGTTATTTTTGTTGTTGTTTTGCGCACAAAAAGTATTCTCGTCGCTTGATAAACTTAAGATTGAGCCACTGTAGTCACTTGGACTATTTTAACGATGTCTTTAACAACTTTTCGAGGCCGGTAAGTTCAATCCCTGAAGAAGCCTATGGAGGAGTGAGACAGCTCTCAGATTTCATCAAAAATATCTTAATTCGTATTCCGAAGATGAACGAAGGTCTTATGGGGTTGAACAACATGAGGGTGAGTAAATACTGACAGAATTTTCATTTTTGGGTGAACTATCCCTTTAACGTTACATCTTACAAGTTACTGTTGCCTCTTGCAAACACGTAACAGTAGGGGGGTGAAGGTTATTATATAACCGTGAGACCGACGGTTATAGTTGAACACCGTCATTATAACTCTATAACCGCCAAAACCGTTATTAAAATATTTTTTTACAAACATTTTTTATCATAGAGAATGTTTAAATACTATTATCAGCTTACGAGGGAAACAGGTGGAGAGTTAGTGGTGCTTCGGAGGCTGCTACTGCTGGAGATGATTCGGGAGAGGTCTGTGCACCTTTACCGATCAGACGGAATTCACCTTTACACGTAGTAAAGCCTTGTTTATACTCGACGCGTCCGTTTCTTTTACTGTCTATGGTCTGCGCGCACCTTGCAAAAATGACGCGTTGGGTGCGCAAGACCCCATTTCGCTTGGCTGTGTGCACAGGGTTTTTTGTAACAGTGCGCACGGCGCCGCATCCGAGGATGAACGACTTCATTGCAAAGTTTTTTTTTTGTTAAGGTTTTGTTTACTGTGCAATGAACGTGCTTTATTTTAAATAAATCACACGTTTTTTTTTTTTTTTCTTAAGGATTTGTTTCCTGTGTGTGATTCATTTAATGGAAAGCACATTCACTTCTAGTCGTCTTGCTGTTAATTTTAAATAAACGTAGAGCAAGTAGCTAATCAGTGTCTGCTCGTTTATTCAAACTAAGTTGTCCTATAACAGACGAACGTCGCAACGCATACAGTTCAATTTTCATTCAAGCTCCAAACTGCAATTATTGTTAAGGGGCAACCTAATGGCTCTGCTCTGGCGATTTTTACAAGCATGATACATCTCATCTATTTTTCAGGACAATGCCTGGTGAGAGCCACTACAGAGGATCATAGCCATCGTTGGAATTTTGAAAGGACGTGGGTGAATATCAATCTGCCAAATGAAGTTTTTTAGCATGCACATTCACATCTGTATATTAAAACTGATTATATATTAACTTTGTTCTTAGTTCAGAAGCTAAGTTCTTTCCAGTAACAAACAAAGAACTTTTTGACTGAAGGGCTTGACAGTATTTTATGTGCATTTTAAAGTAAACCCCATGCCGTAATGGAAAAAGTATGTACATATATTGGACAGTTGCTTGTAATTGCTATCAAATATTGTTTACATAAAATAAACATGTGTATTTTTACATATATTGGAGAAATGCTTGTAATTACTGTCTATTAATGTGTATAGAAAGTGAACCCATACATTGAGTAAATGTCATGTTGATATATTGGAAAGTTGATTTTAATTAGTATAAAGCAATGTTTATATAAAGTATACCTCATACATTGATGTTAAAAGTATATAGAAGGTAAAGCCCCATACATTAAAGGTACAAATATGTAGAAATATTGGAGAGTTGCCTGTAATTATTGTCAAATAATGTTTATATAAGGTAAACCCCCTTATTTAAATGGTAAACATGTAGAAATATTGGAGTTGCTTGTTATTACGGTCAAATAATCTTTATATAAAGTAGCACACTGTATTTAAATGGTACAAATATGTAGAAATATTGGAGAGTTGCTTGTTATTACTGTCAAATAATGTTTATATAAAGTAAACCTGCATACATTAATGGTAAAAGCTTGTAAATTTATTGGAGATGTGTCTGTAATTACTGTCAAATAATGTTTTAATAAAGCAATAACGGTTAAAAATATGTTTCTGAAACTTAATATCACAAGATCTTGGTTTTTTTGTACAGGATAAAACCAATATTTAACAGGAATTTACTGTAAATAGATTGAATAATGACATAAAATAAAAGTTTAAATCGATCAATATACTGGTATTAGGCTTTAAATTAGGGTATCTGAAGGTAATTATACAACATTTTCTGTGTGTTTTACATAGAAAAGTCTTTACTTTGACAAGGAGTTCTTGTAGATGGATTGGATTATCCTAAAAATATACCAAATAATACTGTATTAAAACAGAAGTCTTTGTTTTAATTATGTAATTTTAAGGTATTTCTGCAATATTTGTACGTTTTTATACAGATTTATACATTAGTTTAACATTCAACAGACATTTTTTTTATGAGATTTTTTTTTCTTTCTACAGCAGTTTGAATGTAAAAATACAGAAAATGTTTACGGTAAATATCTGTTTTCAAAAAACAACATTTTTCTGTAAAATAATTTAAGTTTTTTTACTGTAATTTGACGGTAAGTGGTTGGCAACTTTGCTGCCAGACTTTTTACCGTTATTTTACGGAAATTTTTTTTACAGTGTAGAGTGTTTTCCACTATGGCCAGCAAAGGATGTGTCTTAAGTGCACTTGGCCACCGTACATCTGACTTATGTGATATTGACGTTTCTAAATTGCTTTAATGGCCTGGCTGCATAATTGTTTTGATGTAACAGCTGTCGGCTGCCATGCACATACAGGAAGGCTGGTTGTTTCTGTTTCTGTTCAATTACACTTGCATAATGCATATACATTTGAGAATAGCAAATATGAGCTAGTCAGGATAAATCACTACCAAAGTAATTGCTGTAAAGCTTACTGCTTTAGTTTGAGAGATGATACCAACAGAAGATTCGCTCCACACAGGTGAACCTGTGTTCATCTGTAGATTATGTCATAGGGGCCATTCAAATTCCCCATCTATTGGTCTCTATGCAGCAGTGTGGGTTGCTAGGCAATCTTCTCTCATTATGACATCACAAAGGGGAGGACTGATAATGCAGCTAAAAGCTTTTCTCCCTTCTTTCTATATACGCTTGCACACACTCCAGCGGATCAATGCTTTTAGTTTATCCTACTGACATTAATGAGCTATTAAGGGGGTCATTAGCTCTTCATATTTGATTGTTGCGTTGCATAAAAGTGATTATATTTTCATATGGGTGTTTGTCCATGTTCAAAAGGGTGATTGACCATTTGTCCTATCTATTATTAAAATGCTAAATCTAATTGTTTGTATCCCAGCAAGAGCGTGTTTATAGACAGGTGTTGTATGTGTGTGAGCGCGCTGGGATGGGAGCTGGCTGAAAGCAGTCCTGATCCTCATCCCTCAGACGTGTGAACTGCCTAATTTAAATGCAAGGCAGAAGATGAAACATCACGACATATATCCAGATCAAGCAGCTGGATTGAAGCAGTCAAGAGCTCAGCTCACTCATAAAGACCATTTCCATGCTTGGATCAAAAGGAATCACCATAATTTAAGATGTAAGGCTTTAAATGGCAGTAAAGCAGCATTAAAGGTCAGGCTAAATCACCACCATCAAGTTAGAGACTGTTCCGGGCTCAGTTTTAATCTAATATTATTAGACATATGAGTAGGATGTGCTCTCAACTAATCTGTGATACCTCACTCTAGGGGTGGGCGATATCTCGATATTTAAAATATATCGAGATATTTTTTAAACACGATATGGATTTTGACATATCGTATATATCGATATATTGTTTATATTTAATCCTGATTTCGCCACTTTGCTTGTTTGCCTTCTCTGTGCTGTGCTCGCCCCCGCCTCCTTGCTTTTGTTCCCCCTCACCTCGCGTGTTGTCTCATTCAACAATTGTCTCATCCGCAACCAGCCCGGAGGCTACAGAACTCCGAGTGTGTCTGCGCGCGAGCGACAGAGCACGAGAGAAACCGAGTGTGAGCATTAATTGCATTAGTAAATTGGTAGCCTACATACTACAATATATAATTACTATATAAGAGGCATGGAAGTTCGATTAATGGACTCCAGTAATCAGAAGGCTACTACAAACGTCTTGTATATTGCAGGGCTCGAATTTCGGCGCGGGTATTGCGCATAATTCTAATCATTCCCGCAGGTCTCCCATTTATAATGCGGGAAATTCCCGCAATCGTAATCCACACAGATTATAAAATCAAATCATTCTTTTAACAACTATCTGCCAGACGCAATTTCACAAACAGCGTGAGTGTTCAGCGGTGCCGCTTCTTTCTCGTCTCTCATAATGTGTTGTGCAAGGCAAGCATCAAGCGCTGCGGCGATAAAACACACTCGCGTTTAGGAGTCGGGACATGATGGATATTCACTCGCACAATCGGGCCAGCAGTGCATCGTGACTGAAGTTTACCATTTGCACGTCTTTTTAAGTCTTACCAGTTTAAACATTCAAGCGATTTTAAACTAATCTCGCGCGCTCTCTGAGAGATTATTTTCTATGCGCACATTCATAGAAAATCCGCCTTAAGAACAGCTGGCCAGTAACAAAAGTTATTTTTCGCGGATTATATTGCTTTAACACGCAAAATTGTCAATTTCGGTCGTCGTGAGTATACTCTAAACATAGTCGGTTTTGTCTTTAATAAGCATAAAACGCATGCCAGTATAATGAACACAGGATCCGTGCACTAAGTTACCTCTTAAAGTGACGGCAGCCATATGTGTCATTCATTTTGTTGTCAATACAACAAAAGATAGCTTTAAGTTAAAGGAATCAGGATTAATAACCTATGTATTTAATTTATTCAGGACTAAAATACTACTGTGTTATTTTCCATTTGATTACTTTATTCAGTTTCTGTATATGAATCACGTGATTAATAATGATGACGAAATTCAGGCCCTGTGTTTAATTTTTCTCATTTGGTTACATTCTGTTATGGAAAATTAATTTTCTATTGATTGTAGGCCTATATTTTGAGTTGTATTCACATCCATTTTCCTGTAAAGATATCGAGATATATATCGAATATCGAGATATAGCAAAATATATCGAGATATATTTTTTGCTCCATATCGCCCAGCCCTACCTCACTCTCTTTCTTTATTTGATCCTACTTGAATTCCTGATGGTGCTGACTGATATTACCCCTGGCCTGTGATTCTGGCTCCTTTCTTGGGAATGATGCTGTTTAAGCTTGCGATGAAATGGAAGTAGCGACAGATCTTTTGTTCCATATTATGAAGTACATCCGAATGCAATGTGATGTGTAAGATGTGGGCATTGCACTCAAAATGTGAAGGGTGGGTTTGAGGGTCCGTTTACACGACACCGTTTTCAACTAAAAACTACTGGCCTGGCAGCATAATACAGCGGGTTTTTTTTAATTTGTCTTCTGTAAGCGAAGAACGCCAAGGAAAACTTTTCCGCTTTTAGTTGTACATCGTTGTTGTATGAATGTACCCTAAGTCAAGTCACCTTTATTTATATAGCGCTTTATACCATACAGATTGTTTCAAAGCAGCTTTACAGTGATAACAGGAAAAAGATTTAATGATGCAAACAGAGTTCTTTTTGGCTGTACAGCAGCTCTAAAAGAAAATACTGTCATTGTTCAGCGTTGATTCAGTTCCTTTGTAAAGATCATCAATTATTAAATTAGTTAATTTCATCTATAAAGCTGTTCTGCAGAAAACATACAGTGATGTCATCGTCCAGCTCAGCTCAGTTCTCAGTGGACTAAATAACTGGAAATGTCCTGCATACGTCACCAGAGAAAAGTCTGTTGTTTTTTTCTCTGGAAGGTCCATTTATGACATTTTGATTAAACAGTACAAGGTCAAATTGTTTTGAAAAAAGTGAAACGTAAACATGGATGAATTGTTCACAATAAGATCACAATAAAATATGGATTTAGAAAATAGATGCAATGAAATGTAATGCGACTTTAACCTTTAACTAAAGGTCATAAAGACTTTACCTCTTGAATAATGCAGACTCATTATTTTATTTGACTGATAATGGAGCTCTACTCTATTTTCTGATGATGTAGAGTCAATCTTGTACCTTGGTGATATTCACTGCCTCTTTTCACACCAATTTTGTGACTTATTTTCACGCCGTAGAAAAAACACACACGCTGATTAATAAGTGTGCTCAACACAAATATGACTGACTCAATCTATCTTGTTCAGCAATAAATTCCTCTGGCCAGGCCACTGGGTGTTTTCCATTATTACAGCACCTCTCTTTCCATTCTGACTCGAACGCGCCGTATAGTTCATATTTCGATGAAGCCCCTCCTTTCGAAAGATGAAATGTGCTGTGATGTTGGTTAGCTGGCCCAGTGTGTTGTGATTGGCACCGCTGGCTTTTACGTGCATGTTTTGACCCCTTACCATCACCACAAGCTCTACTCAGATGTAAATATTAAGGATGGTGTCAATTTCAAACCAATTCAAGCCAGATTCAGACCCTGACAATGTTAACAAACAAGAGGATTATCCTGAATGGATTTCATGTACAGACTTTGCAAGCACAGATTTCACAGGAGGTTTCAGAGTGGTGTTTTTTTGTGTGTAATTTTCTTATATATTTTAGATACGATGTTATACACCATTTAATCATGATATTTGTTGGAAAACTATGGTAATACAAACAGGAATCGATCACAAAAGCTACAGTAAAAACTTTATCAACACTAATGTTGGCTTGCAGGGGAGCGGAGCCAAACAGCTTTTCCCTTTGTTTAAATCGTAGCAACAACATAAAACTTGTTATTGGAAACAAATGAGTTTTGGAATAGGGGTGGAAAAAACAGCGTCCTTTTGACACAGCTGTAGCTCAACCAGGCCTCGCCCCCTTCTTTTGTATTCCGTGGGCGGGGATTATTTATATTAGTAACATTATGACATCACAAAGCCCAGAAAAAACACATTGTAGTCCAAACGAGTCGTTCGTTGTAGTTCTTGAAAAGTGGATTCTGTTAAATAAAATATTTGAACTTTGTAACCTTGCAGATCTTGTTTATGCTCAACATTACAGACTAACTAAAGTTGAAAAAGTCAAAAAGCATAATAGGACCCCTTTAAGTTATACTCTACCTGTTCAAAAGTGTGATGTAAATTTTTTTTTTTAAAATAAATTAATACTTTAATTCAACAAGGGTGCATT
Source organism: Rhinichthys klamathensis goyatoka (assembly GCF_029890125.1). NCBI lineage: Eukaryota > Metazoa > Chordata > Actinopteri > Cypriniformes > Leuciscidae > Rhinichthys > Rhinichthys klamathensis. The sequence goes on from NW_026606708.1 coordinate 807,056, forward strand.
AAATTGATCAAAAGTGACGGTAAAGAGATTTATAATGTTCCGAAAGATTTCTTTTTCAAATAAATGTGTTCCTGTTGTGCTTTCTATTCATGTATCATAGTTTCCAAAAAAATATTAAGAAAATGTTTGAAGATTTATAATAAGAAGAAATTTTACTTGACCACCAAATCAGCGTATTTGAATGATTTCTGACACTAAAGACTGGAGTAAAGATGCTGAAAATCTAGCTTTGCCATCACAGGAATAAGTTACATTTTAAAATATGTTAATTTTCAATAGTAATAATAATATTTCACAATAGTACTGTTTTTACTATATTTTTAATAAAATAAATACGGCCATAGTCAACAGAGATAAGAGACATTTTTCAAAATAATTGAATAATCTTTTGAACGGTCTCTATATATATCGGCATCAGCTATTCAAAAACTCACATCGGTCAACAACTACCCAGAATATTATTGCTTGCTTCTGGATTGATGTGTAAGATCTAGGATTTTAAAGACCCATTCACGCTGTAAACATAGAACCTGCTGTTTTGCAAAGGGAAGGTCTGTGAAATTGACAGTCTGTCATGAGTCGACAAATTGAGAGAATCTTATCTTTTGCTGCAACGCATTCTGCTGTTGGCATCCATTGAGCAAGAATCTCAGACAGACACATCCAGTACCACATTTCTTTCTCTCCTTGTCTATCTCTCTGTTTTCTCTCTCCCTGTCTTTTTCGTTCATTTTTTTTTTCACAGGTACTCACTTGCATGCTGAACTGATGAACGCTGTGGTCATAAATCTTTACTGCTGTGTTGTGATATGTTTGGCTGTCACCATACTGAAGGTGTTTAGGTCACCTGACACCTGCACATCCTGCTGCTCTAATGCCTGTGATTGAGGCTGTTTACTCCTCTAGAGCATTGCAGTTCTCTATCTGAGTCACTTTGTATGAATGTGTGTGTGGCTGTATCTAAACCTAATAAATCATGAATGTATCAAAATTTAAAAATAACTTTTTTTCACACCTGCCGATGGCGAATTGAGAATTTACCAGCATAAATATGTCTTACATGCCATGACACTGTCATACATTTTATAGAAATGGATGGTTTTGCCTTGCATGTCTTGACATATTGTTACATATGGTTTTGTCTTGCATGTCTCTGACAAACAATGATGAGCCACTTAAACTGTAGCAAAGTTGAAAGTTATATTATAACATTACTCTACTTTTTTGCACACTGCAGTAAGCTAGATCAATATTAGAATATCATATTCATAAAAGCTGAATGAGCGGTCTAATAAAACACATAATATATTAAAGCTTCTTTGGTGTTTCCATGGTTTCTACGGAAGTAAAACCAGAAGTCGAGGGTAATGCAGAAATGAGGTCATTGACAGGCGACGCAATGACACAGGATGTTACACTGGTTAAAATTGCAGATTTTTGGGATAATGTAAGTATACAAGTCAACAAAATATATAACATTGTTCTAGTGGCTTTTGGATAATTTAATCCAAAAATGTTACATATTGTGCCTTTAAAGCATTTTTCTCCTACTTGCATTTGTTGCTTGTTGAGTGTTAATTTTGGATCCCGTACACGTGTACAGCACGTCCATAAGCTAAGTTAACTTCACATTTATCAGCACAGTTACAATATAACACATTGGGTTGAATCCCTGTGAGAGAAGGTGTAAAGGGGCAGTCTATACAACCTTTGCACAGCATAGCTTTAAACTTCTCAATGAACTCCCTTCACTCTTATTTCCCCCCCACACACACACACTTCACAGAGTGTCATATTCCACCTGCTCTGTTAGTATGGAAGATCTGGAGGAGCTGACGGGACATTTTTGCCTCTTGCTCTCTCTCTTTCACGTTTGCTGGGCTACGAAGCAGTAGGAAAAAAAGTGAGTTGTTATTTTGTGTGAGAGGAAATGCATTTGTTGTCATTCACACATAGTTACTAACCTGTGGAGCATGCGAGTTTTGCTCCTCGCCGTGTAATTTGATCAGCCACGTTTGAATGTGAAGCGTTTTCTGCCATATTTAAATGTCTATAATAGGGTTTCAGTTAATTTCTTTTGCACTGTTGTAAAATTATGCAGTTATGTTTGTTTTATATTATGTAGCAAAGGACTTGGGGTTTGGAACTAGGTGTGATTTAAATGGAGTTTTGATAAATAAATGTGTGTAGATTTTCCAAACAAATCATCTGTACAGCATGTTTGGTAGTAGATAAATCATAAACGTTTTTGTGTTAATGTTTGATTTGTAAGGGTGCAGTTTGTGTGTGCTGGTGTTTGCCAGTGTTCACTATAATGTTAAACACAGATGTCGAGAGTAAGCTTATATCTGTTTACCGTTTGGCATTAAAACGACTGGATGGGGTTACCAGCCAGAGAGCGAGAGAGAGTGTGTGTGTGTGTGTGTGTGTGTGTGTGTGTGTGTGTGTGTGTGTGTGTGTGTGTGTGTGTGTGTGTGTGTGTGTGTGTGTGTGTGTGTGTGTGTGTGTGTGTGTGTGTGTGTGTGTGTGTGTGTGTGTGTGTGTGTGTGTGTGTGTGTGTGTGTGTGTGTGTGTGTGTGTTTTGCTATTTGCAGCACTTGGAGATGATATGCTTCTGAAATAAACACTGTACACTGCCTACAGTACCAATGAGGTTTAAGAGGTTACAGCTAGATGTCAAACTGTCTGCACAACTGGAAATTTTTGGTAAGCGTTTTATAAGTTTTGTATCCAGCTTCTTATTTGGTGTCCTGGATTAAAATGAAATTTTCCAATATTTAAGCTGTTAAACCAGAGGTGTTTATCATTGCCGTGCCTCTGGACATTATTTGGCTGGGATTCATGATGGAAAAAGCTCTGCACATACATATGTATACTGATCAAGGAGAAGATGACAGAGGCAGAGTTGTGGCATTAAAGCCGGGAGGTTAAAAAAGGCTTTATTAAAAGCACTGACATTTTTCACGGTGGTCTCTCTACACTTTAAAAGCAGCAGCGCATTCAAGTTCAGCACATAGCAGCTTGATGAAGGCCTGATTACATGCCTGTGGATTGTGAAAGCAACATTGATCACTTGTCATTCAGGGAATGTACAAGGCCATCAGCACAGCTTCAGCTGATCGGTTTAAACAGATCTTTCTTTCACTATTATTAACTTGTTTGTGTCCTATAACATCTCATTCAGTGGGTTTAATTGGTTGCTTAAGGCACTTACAAGATTTTATTTTTCCTTTTATTTTGCATTAATATTTCCTTAAAGTCTCAAGTCTCTTAAGTGGTGCACTCTGATTTAACTATCATTAATATATAGACATGCTTATAAATGAATTGAATGGGTTTAGTCATTTATTTTAAGTATTCCATTTCTGATAAGGGCCAAACTTATTTAATTCAAGTGCCTCTTAACGTTCTTTGTTGTTCTGTATATACAAATATATATATTTAGATTTAAAGGGTTAGCTCACCCAAAAATGAAAATTCTGTCATTAATTACTCACCCTCATGTCTCTCCAAACCCGTAAGACCTTCGTTCATATTCGGAACACAAATGAAGATAATTTTGATGAAATCCGAGAGGTTTCTGACCCCCCCATAGACAGCAATGCCATTACCATTTTCAAGGCCCAGAAAGGTAGTAAAGACATCGTTAAAATAGTCCATGTGACTACAGTGGTTTAAGCTTAATTTTATGAAGCGACGAGAATACTTTTTGTGTGCAAAAAAAACGACTTTATTCAACAATTTCTTCTCTTCCCTTTAAGTCTCTGATACTGTTCATGTTGTCAGTCCAGCTCTTCACGCATGTGTCGTGGTGCTCATGTAAATCACATCAGAGACTGACACGGAAGAGAATAAATTGTTGAATAAAGTTGTTATTTTTTGCACTCAAAAAGTATTCTCGTCGCTTCATAACATTAAGTTTGAGTCACATGGACTATTTTAACGATGTCTTTACTACCTTTCTGGGCCTTGAAATTGGTAATAACGTTGCAGTCTATGGGGGGTCAGAAAGCTTTTGGATTTCATCAAAAATATCTTCCGAATTGTTCCGAATATGAACGAAGGTCTCACGTGTTTGGAACGGCATGAGGGTTATTAATGACAGAATTTTCATTTTTGGGTGAACTAACCCTTTAAGACTTGATGCATTTGCTTAATAATAGTGGCCTACATTGTAAGAGCATTATTGTGTACATTTTTCTTTGGTTTTATTAGCTATTTTTAAAGGATTTTTTTGTGGTAATCCCACAGATGCTGTTGATAAAGCTCAATGGTGTTGTTGATACCAATAACAGTGAACTTTCTCGATTGAAAGTCTTTTCAATACAACAAAACACTTGATTTAACTGCTTTAACTATTTAAAAAGTTTAATATTAATGTAAATGGTTATTATTATTAGATAATACATTACAACGATTGCAGGTATCTTTCAATTATTTTCTAATTAATTAAACATGAATTAAACAGCTTTAAAAAGAAACAGTCCGTATAGTAAAACGACGAAATTGCAACAAGAAATCAAGCAAATTGCTTTTCAGTATCTAACTGTTGAAGGATTGCTTTCCATAAGATTCTCGTTTGCTAACATTCACTAAACTGACTGTGTTTGAATATTTTGAGTGTTACATTACCAGTTAAACGTTTGGAAACATTAAGGTTTTTGAAAGTATTCTCTTAATCTCACCAAGGCTGCATTTATTTGATAGGAGACTTTTTTTTTAGTCCGTTGGCGTTTTAAACTGTTCATTTTACAGGATATTTTTTACAGTGTTTCAATTGCTGTTTTCAATTGATGTAACTTGGAAAAGTATTTTGCACCACAGGTGTTTCCTATTTCCAAATGTAGGCCCCTATGACGACGTTCTGTCTGAAACTGCCAGGCATATGAGTTTTGGGTGCCGTTACCTTGGCATTAGTTGCTTAGCAACCCCTGGTCATATCCTGACTCGGCTCCAGACTTTCTGTCAGAAAGACAGAGGAGTTTTGACCTCTGAATGAGATGTTTCAAACTTCACATCCTCCCAGAGCCCACACAAGCAATGTCAGATCTGTTTAGTAAACAGATTGTATTTAACCTCTTTAGTCATCCCAATTGGTTCCCATGGTGATGGGATGCTTATGGTGATGTGAATTTATTTGATTAAGAGGATGCGTTTTCAAGGATTTACAAGAACAAAAATGTTAACATTCTGTATTTAAAGTCTTTAATTGTTTGAAGTTTCCTTCTGCTGCATTTTGTTCTTAGTTCGACATGTCATTCCTCCCCCTCACTCTCTTTTATCTTGATTCTGTCGCTTTGTCTGGGAAACAACACATCTCATCCATTCATCATCGATCTGTTAAACTCGGCATGTGAGGGAGTCACAGAGACAGGGAACATTTTTCCACTCAAATTGCTATGCTGAGAACATAATTTGTACCGAAAACATTTGTATTAAATTAGAACAATAAAAAAAGAAGCATTTTTACTAGTGGTCTCAGACTTTGTGTAGAGAAATGCTTTTTATATAATGCTCTTTGACAGCTAAAGGGTTTGAGAAAGACTGAAGAGAGAATGAAAGAGCAAAGAAAACTAGATGTCTTAACACTTAGCACTTTAGTGATTTTATGTCGCTCACAATCACGAAATCAATATTTTTCAAGTGCATGTGTACATGTGTGTATGTGTAAGTGTTTTGAGTCGCTGACAGCTGAAGGATCTTATCGCACTCATCTGAAGGATGTTGATCTTTGCACCCTCCAAACAGGTTCTCTTATCCGTCAGTGCTGAAATTAAAATTGAGTGACGGATGATCAGAGTGAAAACATCTTCAGAGAGAGAGAGAGAGAGAGAGCAAACACATTTCCCCTGCAGAATAAAGCCAGTGATTTTAGTTTTATAAGATTATGCTCATTTTAATTAGGTAAAGAAGCTTTCTAAGCATTGAAAGCTATCCTGAAGGCGTTATAACAAGCATCCAGTGGCTGAGCCTCTATTCTGTCATTGATTTGTGTGTTAAATGCTTCCAGTTCCTTCTGCAGTGAGTGGTGTGATATTTCAGCCGGATCAGAAGTGAGATACACTGCTGCCGATACCAGAGGTCATTCAAGCTGAACTCTAGACATTTATTTGACTAAAATGTGAACTTCCATCTTCCATCTGTTGCAATTATAAGGAAGCCAGAAGAGTGAATTTGTGAAAACTGTGTTTTCAAGCCAATGTTATATGTCTGTGTGTTTCTCCCACAGATGCACCGGTGCAAAGACAGAAAGCTTTGACAGAGCTTGGTCAAAAAGGTGACGTCGTTCTCCAGGAGACGTCATTGGATAAAGGTAAGAGTAGTGCACATGCTGAAAAGCCTAAATGAAGTCCAGATAATCATAAACACTCTCACACCACTAAAACACACCACTGACTAGTCGAATGAAAATGAGTGTTTCAGATTGAAACTCAGAGTGTGATCTATGAGGCGTCACATGAGAGATGAGAGTGAATCCCCCCCCCCCCCACACACACACACACACACACATACACACATATTCAGTTTCGCTATCTTTGTGGGGACTCTCCATAGGTGTAATGGTTTTAATATTGTACAAACTGTATATTTTATCCCCTAACACTAAGCCTACCCCTAAACCTACCCATCACAGAAAACTTTCTGCTCTTTAAAATTTTCGAAAAAACAATTTAGCATGTTTATTGATCCTTTTCCCTTGTGGGGAACGCTGCCTGGTCCCCACAATGTATAGGTGATTTCAGATTTTTTCTATCCTTGTTGCCTTTTTAGCAATTTAAATATAAACAACTGTTTTTTATTTTTATATATTTTAAAATGTAATTTATTCCTGTGATGTCAAAGTAGAATTTTCAGCATCATTACTCCAGTCTTCAGTGTCACATGATCCTTCAGAAATCATTATAATACTGATTTGGTGCTCAAGAAACATATTTTTTGTTACCATATATATTGAAAACAGTTTTTTCAGGATTCTTTGATGAATCGAAAGTTTAAAAGAACAACATTAATTTGAAATATACCTTTTTTTGTAATACTTGTTTGTTACGTTTGAGCAATTTAATTCATCCTTGCTGAATAAAAGTATTAAATTAAGTTCCAAATAGGTTCATGAGGAGGTGATCTAGGTTAATATAAACCAAATAATAAAATAATAATAAAATAACCAAATAGGTTATTTCTCTCATTCGGCCTCTACATAGTACCATTATAGGGTGGTTGAGCTTGGAGTTTAAGCCAACCCTCAGGTTCGATTCTCCTTCAAGAACAGCAAGCCAAGTTCATTTATCATTAATTGTTAAAACTGGATGGGAAGGTGAACTTGTGAAATGGTTTAAAACATTTAACTGACCCAAAACTTTTGAATAGTCGTTAGTAAAAATTGTTTACGTACCACTTTGCAGCCACAAGCATCTTCTGAGGAAGAACTGGGGCCGGATTCACGAAAATTTTCTTAATAAAGAAGTTCCTAAGAATGTTATTAAGTGCAATTCTTGAAAATCTAAGAAGTTCTTAAAAAAATGAAGATGTTCTTAAGAAAATATTTTAGAAGAAAATGACAGGCTTTGGTATATTTTGATTGAAAGGTTATTACTCATTGCTCGCCGTGTTTTTAATGGGCTGTGTCAAGTTAAAATAGATCATTTTAAAAGAGCCTGTCTCAAGATGCAGCTGTCTTTCCAATTCATTTTCACTCCGTCTTTCTTGTGCTTTAGAGCGAATATGTGGTGCCTCGGTAATTCTAGAGTAGTGATCACTGCTTTCATGATCGATCGGTGTCACTTCAGAGTACTCGTCCACATTCCTGGTAGTAATTTGTATTATATGTATAGTGTTATGTTGTAATGTTTACTATTTAAGACAACCCAATAAATTCATTAAACATCCCACATTTGGGTATTCAAGACATGTTGGAGGTTGTCACTTTAAGTTATTTACGATGATTTTTAAGAACATTCTTCTCGGGAATATGAATGCTTCTTAAATTTGATCTTTCTTAAGAAAAGTTTTTGGGAATACAAAAATGTTTTAACTTTTTTTAGATTAGAAGTTCAAAAACAAGAAGAAATGGGCAGTTAAGAAGAGTTGTATTCTTAAGAATGTTTCGAGAATCCATCCCTGTTTACTGGAATTGTGAGCTTTGTGAGATTTTCGGGTAATTTCATCATTGTCTTTACAACCTTAGTGAGAACTGCTGTGTATTTGAATGAGCTGCCAGTTTATTTTCTTTGGCGGCTTGTTGGTTTGTTTTTTGGGGGGATTTGGGGGATGTGTCTTGCCTTTATTTTTATATGACAATGGAAAGCACATGACATGTCCCAGATTAAACTTTTTTTCCCATGAGCCGACACTCCTTGAGCATCCTGAGCATGTCCACAGCTCTGATGCCTTGTTATTGAGGGATTACAGCACCTAAAATCAACTAAAAAGTGTGGTTAGTTACTTTGTGTCAGTCAAATGACCTTTATCTATTTATCTGGGCGATAAACGATATCATATTGATATTTACTTAATGATGATAAGCTCTGGAGATTTTTACTTGATATGGATTCATCTAACAGCCTATCATGCAGCAGAAATAAACGTAAAAGCCAGCCAGTCAGTGCATGTCGCTAATAAGTAATTTCTGTGTCTCTGTGTGAATGAACAGCGTGGTTTCGTCTGATACACAAACTCGCATGTGACGCTCACAGTGTTTTTAGCATCTGCCGTCTCAATATGAGGACATGAACTCCAGAGCTGCTTTAAGAGTCACTTCACAAGCTTTTCACCGTTTCATTTGACGTCAAATACACACTGAAACTGAAATTAAAACTAAAACTGAAAGATCTTCACAACAATCCTTGAATATAATTTAAAATGAATACTTAAATGTACTTCTCAAAGTAAAAATAACAATATTATTATTTCTAAGGAATATCATACAACCAAGTAATTTTTTCATCCATGTTTTACATTTATATAGTTTTGTTGTGTAGCATCTTGACAAAAATACAAATCCAATGTTTTGTTGTAAATTAATTGATATATTTTCATTTGATTACATTTTAAAAGCTTGATTAAATTGTTAAAGTTTATATAAATTTATATTAAATCATAAAATAAAATAGAATTTTGGGAAAAATAAAATGGATTTCATGGGGCCCTAAATGAAAATGGCTAAATGGCTACTCTGTGGAGTTTAATTGTGAACAAACAAGTTTACATGTGTACATTCTTTCTCAAGGTTTAACAAATATTTGGAAAGCATTTCCTTCCCCATTAATAGTAAATGAATATTGCGATGATGAATATCAATTTTGTATGATATGGAAAAAATGATATTGTGAGATATTGCCCAGCCCTAGTTCTTGGCCAGGATAACTTTCAACACTGTGGACCAGACGTTATGTCTGTGGTCCAGTCTAGCTATGAGAGACTGCACACATTCACTCTCTACTGAACATGTCATAAAAGGGAGAGAGATGGAGTGTTAGAGAGACCCTACCATATTATCTTACAGTGTTTTCTTGGCCCTGACTGCAGGTTGACTCTTAGAGACTCAACTGATTGAGGTTCTCTATTCATTAGCTTTGAATCAAAGGTGATAAATTATGAATCCATTGATTTATCATCTCCATAGAGGGAGTGACTGTGGCTGCAGTTCTTAAACAAACGTCGTCTCATTTATCACTCTTTTATTCTCTTAGATAAAACTTAGATTTTTCATCTGGGTCACGTTGTCAATTTATGTTGGCTTTTGTGAGTTTGTTTATTATACTTCATAAGTGTAAGGGCTTCTGTTTCTGTGACTCAAAGACTAGAATAATCCGCTGTCAGAAGGTGACTCCAGCCTGCAGTTGTTTGTCTTTGCCTACGGTGGGGTTGGCACAGCATTTATTCACACTTTACATTCCTTTGTGTAAATGGGATTGTATGTTTGTCTGTGCGTTAAGCGGATGTGTGTGAACCCTTTTGACAGGTGTCATGTGTGTGTTGATAAACCATCCTGAGGGATCTGTAAAATGTATCTCAGTGTTGAAAAGCAACACAGCTATATTCAGACACACATATTTTGTGTGTGAATCAGTTTTGGTTTGTAAGTACCTGAGTGAATATGTCAGTGTGCACATATGACCTAGTGAGCTTAATCACATTTTTGGGCATGCTCAACTGATACTGCATTATGCTGCCTGCCAACACCAAGGTCATGGGTTCGATTCCCAAGGGAGATACAAACTGATTTTTTTTAAAAGTCACTTTGGGGAAAAAGATGTGTCAAGTCAAGAAATGTAAAAAAAAAAATACCTCATAACTGATAGACTACTACAAATCTGCCTGCCATTTTTTTCTTTTCTTTTTTTGGTATAAGAAACATTTGTACAGTAGCCTACCTTTCAAAAATTTGGGGTCAGTAAGGTTTTTTTTTATTAAAGGAATGAATATTTTTATTCAGCAAAGATAAAATTGAATCAGAAGTGACAGTAAAAACATATAATGTGATAATTATTATGATTTATACCATGGTCTGGGTGAATGCTCGATTCTGATTGGCTGCAGGGTGTCCGTTAAAAAGTGATAGAGGACACCTAGTAAAGTAGTTCTGGTGAAACTGACAGTTTACCATTTGAAATTAATAAATAAATGCGCTGCCTTACAACAGCTGTGAGTAACCATAGCAACAGGCAGTCAAAGTATCTGTTAACAATTTGCTCTATCAAAACAAACATCTAATGTTAGTTAGATATTACATAGCCTACTAATACAACAATGAGCGACTTCGTTATTTCTTTTAACATTTATGGAGAATATGACAACTTTGACGACTGGGATGCTGCTGAAGAAAGAAAAAATGTAAATAAAACGGAGAAACGACACAAAGAGATAACACCGGGAGCATGTGTAGGCAAATGACCCTCTCTTTGATCTGATTAATTTATTGCCCTCTATAAGCGCAAATCGCTGGAGCGCAGAACTAATTGGTTTTTTTGTTTGATTAATTGTTTTATGTGTAATAAAAAAATAACTATGCCTACCTTTGTGTTTCATGAAAAAAAAAAATGCATTTTTGAACCTGAAGGGTTCTACAAGCTGAGCAGACTATAAATATCTCCGGTTGCTAAATAAAACGTCAGGCAAGTTATTATTTGTAAAAACTAGATTCAGCCTAATTAAAATATAAACTAATGTTTTAAAAATGTTTTATTTGGCAAGTGACCATGGTATAAGTGGGTTAATGCCCTCCGAGGTGTCCATTGTCAGGTTTTAATGGACTTCGGCGGAGGCAACCGTCCTCCGCTGCGCGTCGGCCTGTTCACACCTCGCCATCGTCCATTAAAACCTGACAATGGACACCTCGTTGGGCATTAACCCTTACATAATGTAAAAATTTTGATGACATAATTTTCACTATAATTTAAAAAAAAATTTTTTTATCTGAAATGGAGATGTCATGACTAGTTTTGAATCTCAACACAGTCATGATGAAGCGTTTTTGTTAAACGGTTAACTTTTTAACCGAGAGATGACATATTAATTTAATATTATTTTGAATTAAATAATTAAACTGCATAAGAGAAACATTTGACAAATTTTTGTTGTAAATTTCTCACAAAGTGAAACAATTGAAGATCTTTCTCTCAGACGGGAATTTATCTTTACTGAGCATGTGCTGTGTAAGTGTCATCTTTCAATTTAGTGTGTTACATTTACCCCCCTGCCTCCCGCCTTCACATGCTGAGAGACTTGGATCAAAACTGATTGACAAAAACAAGTGAATGGAGATAGGTGCCAATATCAGGGGTTTCCTGTAGCTTATACTGAGAACAGTGCGTTAGTTGTTGATTGTTAACTTCAATGTGTGTGTCTGTGTGTGTGTATGGTTTCCTCTTACCGGAATCTGGCGTGTGTGTGTGTGTGTGTGTGTGTGTATGTGGATATGTTTGAAAAGAGAGTCATTACCTGTTTGAAATTCTGCACCTTGACCTTAGATCCTTCTTTTCCTTTAGCACAACGTGTGTGTGTGTGTGTGTGTGTTGAACATTGGTGTCAGTTGTAGCTCCTCCTTTTTTAAGCAGAGAAAGAGAGGGAGGGCTGAGGATAGTTAATATCTGTAAACCAGTGGGAGTCGCTCCTGGCAGGTGAAGAGGGAGTTTGAGCTTTTGAATTTGGCTTGCTGTTGGATTCCGTTCAGGAGATGGTAGTTGAGATTCTTTTAATCCCAATCATTTGATTTGTGGAGATGTCAGCGAGGAACGAGAGGTGAATGCGGGTGAGTAAACGAGTGATTGTGAGCATTTCCCTCAGGCTGCAGGGAAACGGAGAGCAGCAAAAGTTTCTTTGTAGCTGCATGACTGGTTTTACAGAGTGAGGGTTTTTGTGTGTGTTCAGATGATGTATGTGTATGCATGCAATGAAGCATCAGAAATTATGGACTGTAACATCATCAGGCTTGTTTATATTCAAATAGACACACAGCCATGCATGCACACAGGCGTGCACATGTGGACACACACAAACACACACACACACACACACACACACACACACACACACACACACACACACACACACACACACACACTTGGATAGTTAACAAATGGACAGTATATCAAGAGTTTAAGTTAAAGTAAATGTTTTACACTTTCTGGAGTGTAAAACAAAAAAAATTGTTGCTGATGATCATTTCTTAAGATTTAATGGTGTGCACAATAATAATAATAATAGAACATTTAACCAAAAATAGGCATATTTAAAATATTATGTATATAATTTATTAACTATGTATAACTATTTACATTATACAGTAATATAAATATGTATAATTTGCTTTATTTTATGCTATTAATGCTAAATATTTCTCTTTTTATTATGTGGAGGTGTCACGCCATAAGATGTACATAAATTAACATTTAAGTAATTCCTCATAAACATTAGGCTACTTAATTTAATAGTAGGAGGAAAGCTTGAAAATTTCTTATTTATTTCCTGAAATGATTTATGTGAGTCACTCAACTCTGCAGGACTCCAAAATTGTGAAAACCTTTTTTGTCTGTCCAGATAAATGATGAAAATATTTGAGAAAATGAATGGCTTTTTTTTTTTACATGTCGTCGTCATCATTCTGTTTAATGTAAAATTCATTTTTAAAAGCTGAAAAACATGCAGTGATGCATTGTCATGGAGCTGTTTGCATCAAAAAAGCCCACCATCAGAAGATGGATAACACAGAGCATGGTGAAACTCTGGGAGTTGTATTTATCACACTGGACAGGCCTGGCATCGTTTCATCCCACTGTACATAAACTGAAGCACGAGCTTTCCAGAACAGAAACAAATACACATCACAAGCCAGCAGTCTCTTTATTATCAAGTCCAAACTTCATGTGTATGATGCAAACGTTCATCTGATCAATTATGACTCTGCAACGCTCATGCCGACAGTCACTGTTATTTTTTGAAATGCTGTTTATGGTTGCTGCGAGATTAGAGTAAACGTATCTTAAGTACTGTAACTGGTCACCTTTAATTAATTAATTATTTAACTATTTTTTTGTGCCTTCACTACATTATTTTATATTAATTAAAAGCCCAAAGATCAGTCCTCTTCTAGTCATCTCCCTAAGGCTCACAGACTCATTTTGTGGTTGACTGCACTAATAGAATTAATCAAACTCTTCAGAGCGTGGATATCAGATCTCTGCCCTTTTCTGTTGTGTCCTCAAAGGCCAAGACACTCAAGACTCTTTAAATTCCATGAAAAGCCCACACATTCTGTGTTTTATTTCTCTGTCACACTTAAAATGTATTAATGTCATTGCCTTGGTTAACAAAACATGAAACCAAGTGGTATCTATTGCAAAGAAGGAACTTAAGTGGAACTGACAGGAAAAATTGCTCAAAATAAACTACTTTGGAATAAACGTTTAGCATCATTTCCAGATACCAATTGGTTTGATATTTTGTTATTTCATGCCATGAACGTTGTTCGAAGTGTTTGCTTTTTTGAGGGCTACTTCCGTAGGGTGCTCTGTCTAGCTTGTTTAAATGATCTGATATCCTGTTTTTAAAGGCCTAAAATAGCAAGCACAGAGAGTCCAGGTAAAAACTCACTCCATACACTTATGTAATACATAACAGTAATAAAAAAAATCCTGTCTGGACAAGAAACTACCGGCTAGTGCCAACTGTAACCCTTCACTGAACCCATCAGCTAATCTAGAGTCGCATCTGCATTCTAGAGGCTCATTTTTGGATTAGTTGATGCCAAGGTCTTACAGCTCTAATCCGTGTAAAACAGCCTGCCGGATCTGCAGTGCTCTAGAACTGCATTAGATGCTTGTGACAAGACTTCAGCCTGTTCTGGCAAGAAGGAACACCAGATGTTCAGGATTCCTCACCTGTTCCATACCAGCCAACTGTGATGTGAATATTTATTAGATTGTTGAACTTTTTAAACTCACACGATCTCCTCACAGTGTTTAGAAAGGATAGAGAGTGAATCAGATATCAACTGAAGCTCTCACGTGGCTGAACTGAACTCTTCAGAATGGCAACAACTAAAACAAACTCATAAACACGGCCATACTGACATGGGTCAAAGCTCATTATGAAACACACACACACACACCACACCTTACATTGGCTCACAGGCTACTGTTTTATAGTCTTTATGGTTATATTCACACATTACTGTGTATGTATGCACACTTATCTCTTTGTGTAAATCCAGAAGTGCTATTTAAGAATTTAAAGCTCAAAGATTGTAGTAAGCAGATGTTTTGTGATTCTGTATGCATATGTGCAGAATCATGCATATTTAGATAATGAATGTGTGATTTCGTTGTGTACTGTAGATGCATGATTACTGTGTCTTCTTTATCACTATCATCCTTTGCCTATACTCAGTTTCTATAGCCTCTCTCTGCAAAATTCTGCAGAAATGACTGGAATGCTCTTATGCTTGTGTCCTAACACCTGCTGAGTGGATCTACTTGTTTCAGAACGCATGTAGGAGGAATATTTGCATATTGAGTATGTAGTTAAATTGATGGAATACTTAAAGATTTCTTTTCATATTCCAAAATCCTGGATTATAATTGCCATTTATAATAAACTTCTTCAGGTATATTGTGATTTATTGTTATGGTTAGGGGTTGCAGGCACTGCAAAAAGAATAAATAGAAAAATAATATTTATATATTTCTTGGGTTATTGGGTTATAAAAGCAGCATTTAGTTGAAACAGAAACGTTTTAGAAAACTGTGTCGGTCAAAAATGACCTTGTTTTTTATTTCATATTTTGTATCAATGTATATTTATGCAGTAGTTATAATCCATGTATTCACTTTTTCAGCATGGGCCTGAAAATTACATTTCCAAGTTAAACTATCATAAATCTTTAATGTTTTGGATTTAATATTTTTAAATACTTGGCAGATTATTGCTGAAGTGAAAAGTTTTTTTTTCTTAAAGTAGACTTGAAAATAGTTGCTGAAAAAGTTCATAACATAAATCTAAACAAGTTGTGTTCCTAATTTGAGGTTGATATCTCAAAAAATTAGCTTTCAGTAAGATTTTGATTGGGCGCAGTACCAAATGCTTCCACTAGTTGAAATTAGTTTCCCATTCATTTCCAATGCGCTCATTTTTTACCGCGAACAATAGAAGTGTGACTATTTCAGGACCATTTAACGTTGTCAAATCATGTCCATGCTTTTTGTTGATTGATTGATTGATTGATTGATTGATTGATTGATTGATTGATTGATTGAGAATCCACTTGGCTCATGCCACTTCTTATATCAATGATTGTAAATAATTGAATAATAATAAAAACCTTCAACTGTTTAGCAAAGTAAATCAGGAAACCATCACAGTGATGATTATAATGTTGAATTATTTAATTATTCTCTCTCTTTTTGTCCTTTCCTCTGTAGTGCTGTTGCATGAGGAGGTGGTGCGTCTGCAGGAGGAGGTGTCTGTGCTGAAGCAGGTCAGGGAGATGTTGAATCGTGAGCTGGAGGAGACAGGAGGAGGATGCTCCGTGGAGCTGCTGTCTGTCTCGCAGATCCGAGTGCAGCTAACACAGAAAGAGCAGGAGCTGGACAGAGCAAAGGAGGCATTACAAGGTAGGAAATGAATACAATGAGCCCGACCTTTCATCCCCAGCTCTCAGCCTACCCTAGACCTGTCATTTTGAAATA
Source organism: Rhinichthys klamathensis goyatoka (assembly GCF_029890125.1). NCBI lineage: Eukaryota > Metazoa > Chordata > Actinopteri > Cypriniformes > Leuciscidae > Rhinichthys > Rhinichthys klamathensis. The sequence continues at coordinate 823,240 of NW_026606708.1, forward strand.
AACAATAGACATAAAAGCACAAACCCCTTGCTTAGTGCAAACTTGCTCATGGAAACAAAGACTATTCATAAATATTATGGAGAGAATAGGAGTGGTTGATTGCTTTATTGATTTCATTTATTTATGAGTGATTTATAATGGTTTATGCATTCATTTTGGCACATTTTTAACGTGTCATTTACATGAATTGACTTGTGGAGCGGCATTAGCCCACTATCATACCCTTATATTACTTTATTGTTATTTACTTTATATATATATTTACTTTATTGTTGATTATTATATGCAGGGCTGTTGATTTAACGTGTTAATTTTATTTAATTGGTTATGGAAAAATAATGTGTTAAAATAATTTAACTTATTTACCAAACCTGGCCCCACCCACAGACCTATGTAGATAATCTTACATTTCATATAGTTGATTGGTGATGAACATGATGCAGGGCAACAACTCACCGCGTGATGGAGCCTATGGAATGTAGTAAGAATACCCCTAAAATTCAAGATAAAAATGCCCCTGTACGAGTTGATGTCTGAGTTGATATACAGTATATAGGCCTATATGATATGATATAGTTAAGCAATATCAATATCACACGAGTTACGAGCGCAGTATCACATGAGTGCTGTCATTGTCTCGAATAGCATGAGTGCAAATGTGATATTGATTTAAACAACAGTTCAATAAATAAGAAGGTAAAATTGTGATATATTTTACAAACAATATTGTCTGTTTTTGCAAAAAAATTCCAACTAATATATTGCCTATAAAGCCAGAACAGAACTGTAGTGCGTCTCCGAGCAACACAACAGCGGCGTTTTATTACTGAATGAATCCACGTTTCGAGCAAATCAATCGGGTGAACAAATTATTTAATGGCCCATTAATAAAGAGAGCTAATAGGTGTGTTCAACTTGAAGCGGCTCTGCGCAGGCCAATCGGTGTGACATCAAAGTACTGCCAGAGAGATTAGAGATCATACAGAGCCGTCTGCTCTCTATTCGCTCTCGCAGTACTTTGATGTCACACACCGATTAGACACACCTATTTCCTTCATTCTTGAATGAATCAGCCATTTCAACGAATTGAATGAATGACTGACTCTTCATTTGTGGACAACGCTGGACATTTACCCCCACCTACTGGCAGTTTTAGAATCTTATATTACATTACATTACATTACATTACATTATATTATACACCTCATATTTAAACAAGAGTGTCAGACAAGTGATTTGATCCAGTATATATATTTGAAGTGCAAAAGGTGTTTTGACTGCACCATTTAAAAGTTCCTCAAAGCGATTTAGATGTCATCTCTCGTCTTTCTTTATTTTGTGCTGCTACTCATTTTTCAGCTCTGTAGCTGTGAAATGCAGAAGTAATCAGAAAAGCACTGACCACAAAACTGCCATAATATTCTCAGTGCTTAGGTATCAAGGGATTCTAACCTCCTTGGTCTGACTTTGTCTTGAAGTCTACTTTTTTCCAATGACCCTTAAAGCCCAGTGTGACAGGAATGCAGGAATAGATATTCTAGATCAGGGAGAGTTGAATGGCAATCCTTAACATTAATTTCACCTAAACAGCTTTGCATTGTGGGTGCTGTCTTCTGTGTTCATCTGAGCAGAGCTGACTTTGTGTGTCTGCAGTATTCTGCGAAGGCTTACTGAAATCAGTAATGAAAATCATCATTTTGAAATGAGCATTGTACATGTCTGCTGTAGAAATCCACGTCAGCAATAGATGGAGGGATAAAGAAAACTCATATAACTAATCATGTTTTTTTGTGTGTGAGCTAATGGAAAAGGAACATGATCCAATATTAAATGAAACGCACACTGTTTGGGAGAACATTTAAAGAGCTCTCCTTACAGGATCTACTGATCTGAATGTTCACTGCTATTCACAATCTCTCTCCACCTCCGACCAGGTGTGTGTGTGTGTGTGTGTGTGTGTGTGTGTGTGTGTGTGTGTGTGTGTGTGTGTGTGTGTGTGTGTGTGTGTGTGTGTGTGTGTGTGTGTGTGTGTGTGTGTGTGTGTGTGTGTGTGTGTGTGTGTGTGTGTGTGTGTGTGTGTACACGAGTGTGTAAAGGTTTTTTTTTGTGTGTGCCTTTTGGCTCCTGTATAATGAGTCTTTAAGTGGTGGGTGAATGGACTCAATGTCCTTGGAAAAGACGAGCTGCAATTTGCAAGTCAGAGCAGAGACTATACAAACAACCTAAAACAGTCAATTACTGCCTCTGTTATCACACAATATTAACCACAGCCAGCTGGGGAGAGAGACACCCTAGAAGAGGAAAAAGAGGGAATGAGAGAGAGAGGGATTGGGCATCAAGAGAATAATAGTAATGTATAAATGGGAACGGTTATATGCAAATTAAACCATATTATAGTTTTAAATTGATCAAGACCACAGACCAAAATAGCACTTGAAAAAACATTTCAGAAAATCTTTAAGGTTTAATATGACTACATACAACTGCACTGGCAGGTGAATCCATAGCAGCAGTATTTTATCAACACTGAGGTCCATTTATAATGGGTAGATGAGTAATTCCCTTTCTTATATCTCAGATATCCTTCATGCTTTCTCTTGGCCTCTCGGCAAGGTCTTATTATGAATATTATTTTAATTCATACTGTTTAAAACAGAGCAGAAGGTTGACAATAGTCAAGGTTGTGCAGCACTTCTGATTTGTCAGAGCAAAACTAGCAGTGGAGCACAGAACCTTGATTTTAGAAAATTATTTTAAACTATTACACACATTGCAAAGTTAATACAAGTACTTTTATTTTCAATAATAAGAAACATTATTGCTTATATTGTTTTCTCTTTCTTTTTGGTTTGTGTTCTTTAATTATTGGTGCTCGCAAGGCCTCCAATAAGGATTGCTATCACTCATACTTAGGATTGGGATTTATTTTAAATCGATAACTCTATGTATTAAACTTTGGTGTTTGTGCTATGGATATGAATTATACCTATAATCATGTGACTTGAGGAAACAGACTACTGCTCAAAGGTTTTGGATTAGTAAGAGGATTTAATGGTTTTGAAAGTAGTCTCTTATGTTCACCAAGGCTGCTTTTTTTTTAAAAAGCAGTAATGTTGTGAAATATCATTGCAATTTTAATTTAATAAAAGTTCAAGTCACTTCACAAAACATTCTAATATGCTGGTTGGTGCTCAATAAACATTTCTTATTATTATCGATGTTGAAAACAGCTTTGTTGCTTAATTTTTGCGGGTATATATAGAATAAGGTCCATACAGTATAGGGTCGGTTCTCTTAAAACAAGTAACCCATAAGTTCCAGCACGCACTTCAGAGATGGTCAGACTTTCTTCCAAGAACCCCATCAAATGGGAAGGTTTTTAAAAATACTCTCAAAATATATTAAAGTTCCTTGAATACTTAAAGCATATTCCCTTGCTGTCTAGAGGTTTTTGAGAGGGGTCCATCTGAGGAACTTTTTATATATCTTTATCTTTATCTCTCTTTTTCCCCTAGCAATGAAGGCAGACCGGAAGCGTTTGAGGTTGGAGAGGACTGATCTCGTGAATCAGATGCAGCAGCTCTACACAACACTGGAGAGCCGTGAGGAGCAGCTACGAGACTTCATACGCAACTATGAGCAACACCGAAAAGTATTTTCCTGGCAGACTCGCATGTCTTATGCATTAATACTTGCACAGCAACTTTAAACATGCATGAATTCCCACGTATACACATGCACACACACACATCAGTATTCACACACAAACTTGTTTGTGTTGTAGGAGAGTGAGGATGCAGTGAGAGTCTTGGCGAGGGAAAAGGATCTTTTAGAGCGGGAAAAGTGGGACCTACGTCGACAAACCAAAGAGGCCACAGAACACGCAAGTGCACTCCGCTCTGCACTGGACCTGAAAGAGAACAGGATCAAGGAGCTGGAGGCTGAACTAACTATGGTAAGATACACATTATTTAGAAAAACAGGATACCACACATTAGAATATCCTGCTTCTTGTCTGCCGAGTGGGTTCATAAATATTTGAAATGCGTGTTTATCTGATTTAGAGTGTCTTCAAACAATCTGTCAACTAGCTCAAAAACTTCAGTGTTGAGTAGTGTATGGGTGCTTTGTTTATGTGTGTGTTTCTTTAACAGATGAGTAACTTTATGGCTCAGAAACTAGAGAGTCGCGTGTTTGTTCGATCTCCAGAAAGACCAGCATCACCTAAAACAGTGTCGGTAAGATAAGCCAGGCCTGTCACTCAACCCCAAGTCCCTCTTTGATCGGTCTGCAGTGTTGACTCCCTCTCTGATATGCAGAATTTAGACTATGTTATTGGTTGCACGTGTATTTTGTTTTGAGAACAAACGCGTTTTGTTTATGGAATGGAAAAAGCATGTACAGTTCTGTTCCCTTGCTGTGAGTATCAATGTGTTTGTGTGTTTCTCTCTGCATGCTAGTTTATTAGAATGTTTAGAAACTCGGGAAGCATTCTGACCCAATGATAATGAAGAATATGGCAATGATGGTGGTGGTGTTATTTGGGCTTGTTGTCTGTCATGACTGTAATGTGAAATGATTTCGAACTAGGCCCAACATGGAATCTGCAGGCTTTAGCGCACCAATTGCGGGAACAGTTGTGCAGAAATTTGCAAAAATGATTTACAAATGGTATAATGTATTAAACAGTATTGAGAATTCACTTTTATTGGTTGCCTGTTTTTATAAGAAAACAGGTTTCCCACAGTCCCACATAAAATAGCAACATAGGTTTAAATATTATATATATATGTATAGTCAAAAGTCTTTGGCACTTTAGTATTTTCACCCCAAAAAATGGGTTTAAGCCGGTTATTTATATATTTTTGTACCGTGTCAGTAGGAAATTCACACATTCCCTTTGCCATTCATTTTAATAATCCAGTGAGATTTTTGTATGCACAAAGGAGTCTGACAACAGCCTGTATGATCTAATCTCACCAACATCGAGTCCCACCAAGGACTCCCAGATGGACTCGATGAGGGTGAGATCAGATCTCTGTGTGGAATATACCGGCTGTTGTCAGACTACTTGTGCATACAAAAATCTCAATGGATTATTATAATTAATGGCAAAAGGAATGTTTGAAAATGTAAACTGATATTTCCTACTGACACACTACGGCAAAAGATATATTTAACTGCCTTAACCTTTTTTTTTTTTTGGGTGAAAATACTAACATGCCTAAGACTTTTGTACAGTACTATATGTGTGTGTATATATATATATATATATATATATATATGTTATTTTATGTGGGAACTATACTATATTCATGCTATACTATATTTATACTATTTATACTATACTATAACTATAAAAAGCTATATGCTATATATATAATTTATATGAAACATGAAGATTATTTTTATATTTAAAAAAAATATCAACATATATATATATATATATATATATATATATACTTCTTTTTTTTAAATAATATATAAAAAAATTTATAAGGATGCACCGATATGAAAATTTTGGCCGATACCGATAACCGATAATTCTTTATATTTGAAAGCCGATAAACCGATATATTGGCCGATAAATCTAAATCCAATTTTTTTGATAATTTTTGAGAGCCTGATTACAAAAGCAAAAGTCTCACCATTAAAATCCATGTCTCAAGCACACAATTATAATATTCTCGTTATAATTTTATGTAGCCGATATGACAGACTTGTGCTGCACATGTTGCACTTTACTATAGTTTCCTTTTTTCCAATCATATTTCAAGCAAATAAAAACCATCATGGCAAACAGTGCGCATCTGAAGTGTCTCAGCGGAAGGAAATAATCCATTATTTATCAGCTTAAATATGTCTGCAAAATTTTCTTATCAGGCTGATAACGATAACATTAAAAATGAACATATATCGGCCGATATTGATATGGTTGCCGATATACCGTGCATCCCTAATATTTTATGAACATAAAAACAATGTTTAATATATATAAATTATATATATATAGCATAAAGCTTCTAAATGTGTTTTTTAAATATCCGAATTCAGTAGACACGAACAACTTGAAAATTCATGGATATTTATTGGTCAAAAAATATTAAAACAATGGGATTTAACACATAAGGGGGGAAGAAGGATGGATAATTTTGTTTTGGAAAACAGATGTTCTATTGTTTTAGAACATTGTTTTAACAAGTTTAGAATTAAACAAGTTTAGACGTATGTAGTATTTTCTGCAGAATTCTGTGTGGGCCTATTAATAACTTGTCTGTAGCTCCAGACTGCCACTACCATGAAACAGTTTGGAGCAGTTATTCTGGGCAGTACTACACATTCATTTTCACACATTTTACACTTGTTTACAACACTCTCTGGACAAAGAAGTGGACCTAATTGAATTAAATCTGTTTGTGTATTCCAGGCAAAACAGTCTTTGGCTACTCTCACTAAGGATGTTCCTAAGCGACATTCGCTGGCCATGCCCACGGAAACTGTCGTCAACGGCAACCAAGAGTGGGCGATGCATGCAGAGCTTCCTCTGACTGCGGCGATACGACAGAGTCAACAAAACCTTTACTACTCAATGGACAGACAGGGTACATATAGTACACATTACACATACAATAATGACCTGTCTGTATAGAGATCTGAACAAGCTGAAGTTACCCGAGTTAAAATCAGCCTCCTAATTCTGAAACAAATTCACTGAATCAGTCATATGTTTGTGTATGTTAGCACTGAAAGCATCATCATGCGTTTGCGATGCTGATGGCATCAGCATGATGTCATCAGCCGCAGCCAGGATCAGTCCGTGTCACTCGAAACAACCGTCTGTCATCTCAGACGCCTCAGTGATGGAGGGAGAGAGATCCTCAACGGCATCCGATTCACCACGACACAGAACACACTCCCTCTGCAATGTAAGACACAAACACAGAATTCAAATCACTGTGACACTCTTTGCATTACAAAAATACACAAACGTGTACGGTGGTGTGGCATGATACTGTCTACCTGATACCCAAATCTCAAAATACATTTACATGTACATTTACATTTATTCATTAAACACACTCTTTTATTTAGAGCGACATACAAATGCGAAATATATCTAGCAATTCATCACAGAGCCAGCAATATTTATAGTATACTATATTAAACAATATTCATAGGTTTATTGAATGGCTAGATTAGGAAACAAGCTAAAGCAGAGGTGAAATGCAACCTTTTTTTTGTTGTAAATGCCTTGGTTTAGGTTGTGAAATGTTTAATTGTTCAGAAGAGGTGCACAAAATATGGTGTTACTATTATTGCATGCATGGTGCTAATATTATTTGCCCTGTCAAACTTTTAGTACAAAAATTACATTATACTACTATATACTATTATTATTATTATTATTAATTTCTATTAATTCAATATGGCAATTAATTGGATTCTAAAATTATAATAATATTATTGTTACTATTATTAAAAATGCTTTGCGCAGAATGCAATGTGCATATATTATTTACTCAATCAAAATTTAAGTAAACATTTTGTCTGCAATAACAAAAAAAATATAGAGACTAAATAATAATTATATATATAATAATTTTTATTAATTTTTTATTTTAATAATAATTGCTATTAATTCAATATTGTGATTAATTGTAATCTAAAATTATATTAAGATTTTAATAGTACTGTTTTTAAAATTGCAACCTATAATAATAATAATAATCCATTGAAACTGTAAAGAATTAAAACCACAGCAGAGTACCCATCGCCTTCTGTCCTTGCACATCTTGAATGACACATCTTGAGTGGTATTATGATACTTTAGCTGGTATTGTACCGTGAGATTAAGATATTGTGACAACCTTCGTGTGCATCGGGCCATAATGCTGAATAGCTTCTCTGCTCATTTTTGATGTATCACCTTTACTTCTATTACTCATTATTTATTTCTTTGTCCCTGTCTCTAGTCTCTAGAGGATCTAGAAGAGCAGAGACGCAGAAAAAAGAAAGAGAGGATGGGTCTGGGCTCTCTGTCGCGGGTGTTCGGTCGAGGGAAGCAAAGAAAGTCCATGGACCCCACTCTGTTTGATGGTACTACTAACACACCCGACTACTACATAGAAGAGGATGCTGACTGGTGACGCTGCGTAGAGCCACGCTACTCATTTCTGTGTGTGTGTGTGTGTGTGTGTATCGCTGCCATCTTTATGAGCACAAGCTGACTGTTCAATGATTCCAAACTGTGCCGCAGTAGAACCAAACCTCCCCTGTGTGTGTGTGTGTGTGTGTTCATTTTATACCCATTTTAGCATCTCACTGGAAACTTGAAGGACTGCTGAATGTGAAATAATTGTCATTGTGCGCTCAGTGCTTGTAAATGTTTCCAGATGCCTTTTTATATCATTTAACGCTCATCGTCTCAGCTGTTTTTAAACCTGTGTGTTAAACATATTGATGGAGCTCTCCTGTAGGAAGTCAGCAGGACCCTCAGTGTGTATGAAAACCTCCAAAAAAAGGATGTGTGCCATTTCACACTGTGATCTAAAAGATATCTATTCGTCTAACTGTAGCATATTATGATATTTGGATATTTGATGTAGTTGTGTGACTTTAGTGAGCAGTGGCTCGCCCTGCCTTTCCCACAGGAGAATTTATAACCACCGTAACACACACTAACTCTGACAAATCCCTTCACAACAACACTAACCAGGAGGCAAAAAAAAATTTGATAACAGTGTGGAAATACAAAACTCAGATCATTGGTTATAAAAGCTTGGGGTAGTTGTCATGGAAATTTTTACTGTACCTTAAATAAAGCAGGGTATGACATAGAGCTCCACAGTAGTTTCCCATGCTGCTTTGCAAATGAGGACTGCATTGCCTTTACAGGGCCTTTCACCATTAAACGTTGTAATTATAGTCTCTTTTTTATTTTTCTGAAATCAGTGCTAGCTATCATTCAGTGGCAGATTCTTACCATTGTGTACATTTCAATATTGCACTGACATGAAATGAAGAAATAAACAAGTTTTTTTAGAGCATGTAGTGTGTTCTTCATCAGCTGGAGATGGAGAGACGGCTCTCGTTTCCCCTGCTGTGTTTTGGCTCAGGCTGGTGCTGAATAGCATGGAACTCTAAATGGCATGGAAATGAAAATGGTAATAAGTTATATAACTACAGACTATTTTGAAATAAAATCAAAAACACTGAACAGCGTGTGGCTGAGTTCTTTGCTCTTTGTAATTGTGTTTTGGCACTTTGCCTCCCTGAGCTCATCTTTGGCTAACTCATCTGCCTGATGGATCTCAGGTAATAGAGTGTGTGTAATCATAATTAACTCATTACTAAATATCCTTAACCACATGGGGTGTGTATGCGTGTGTGGGGTGTGTGTGTGTGTGATTGCTTAATGCATTTGTTCTTTTTATCTCACTTTGAAGTCTTGACGGGGGCTCTCAAAGTCAGTTTGGCACATGATGAATTCTGTATTGTTTTTCCTCTGCAGTGCCTCGTTAGCTTCTGGTGATGTGTAAGCTCCACAATCCAGATAATGAGGCACTATTAGAAAAGGGGGAAGTTTAATATATGGATGGCTTGTGTAGAATAGATGAGCAATCTCAGGCAAAACCAGGCTAGACGAGCTGTTTATGTCTTTTCCAACAACATTTACTCTTTACAAGCATTTAGCTGTAGCCATCGGGTTTGTCAGTCATGAATTTATAACCTCTGGACCCAAACACTTTAGGTTAATTCTAAGCAAACACTGCCTGGATCACCCATGGACGCTTGGGTTGGTTGAGGTTTTGGAGGCGGTTTAGTGCTGCCGTCTACTGGTAAAACTATTGGTTCACAGTCACACACACAAGATGCTTTAACAGACGTGTTAAACAGCTAGTGTTCAAAAACGTGATATAAATGAGAAAAAATATGTGCTACATGACATTTATATAACATCACTGAATTAATACATTTTGTATTTATGGTAGCCTACCGTGAACACAACCCACACCTCTCTTTACCTGAGAAAACACGATGAATATGCTCATAAATTAGAGAAAACATACTCGCACTTAAGCCCCGCCCCTTTGCCGTCATCCACCAATCTAGACTCCGATAGTTTATCAAGCCCCGCCCGCCTCAGTGCGAGCCTATCAGAATGCGAGGAGCAGCTGGATCGGCTTCAGCAGGTGGAGCTCGCGCGGACGGCCCCCATGTGTCGTTGGCGTGCAGGAACCGTGCAGGCGTGGCTGGAGGTGATCATGGCTATGCCGATGTACATAAGGGCCTGTGCAGACAACGTTAAAAGTGGGAAGGTAGATGTGTGACCTTGTATTATACAGTCTACCGTTATTGTACATAAACACGTCTACATGAGTCTATAATTATCATGATCAATGATATCAGCTCTGAATACTTAGGCTATTTTGGGCTGAATTTAAGAATCCCACATTAATTTCGGTGTATTTTGTTAGGTCTTGTTAGTTCTTACAGATGAGGACCTTGAATTTGTTTTGGGTATCAGTAATTCAATGCACCGCCGAAAACTCCGTCTGGCAATTGAAGACTACAGGGATGCGGAATCAGGACATGGGTGAGACATAAACGCACCATTAGTTATATAAAATAATATTATAGAAAAAGAAATGTCCCCTGCAGATCCTTATTGTTCTGTCAAGGTGACACTTAAAAAAAACGGACCTTTTTAATGACAAGACAAGGTTAGTTCAAATTCTAAAATTGTCAGGCAAGTGGTGTGACTACGCAAAACCATTATGCTATTTATTTTATTAGTAACATCACAATATTATGTTCATAATTCATGATATTCGTGAAAATATCATGATGTACATGCACTTTTATCCTATAAAAAAATATATTCAATAAAGTTTCAAGATCAATACAAGTTAAGTTCAGACTACAAAATGTGTGGCATAATGTTGATTACCACCAAAAACAAAAAGGCTTGTCAAATATTATTATTTTTAAAAACAATTTGTAAGTGGTATATTTTTCTAAACCATATGAAACCAGCATGAATAAAAAGCATTTTAAGCATTTATTTCTAGATTTTTAAACTATTTTCCTTTTTCTTTATGGTGACCATGTGTTTCAGCCTTTCTAAAGCAGCTGATCTGGATCATCACTGGGTGGCTCAGGCCTGGCTGACAGATGTGGGTCTCCCTCAATATTCCCAGTTCTTCCACACTCACCTTGTGGACGGACGTCTCCTGAGTACACTCACGCGCACCGACCTAGAGAAACATATGCACGTTTCTAAAAAAGCCCACCAGAACAGCCTGCTACTGGGAATACAGCTGCTACACACGCTCAGCTTTGACAAAGAGGTAAAAACACACACATAAACCAGAAGCTGTAATCCTGGCGATTCCCACAGGCACCAAACCTTACCAAAAAGGAACAACAACAATCACAAACACACATTAGAAAAGCCCAGTTTGGAAAAACAACCCGTTTGAATGTATAAAATTTTCTAAAGTTAATGAAGTTAACAACAAATAACCAAATACTGTTTTGCTGCAGATTTTGCAGTCCAGACGATTTGAGTGTGAGAATCAGAACACAGACCCTGTAGTGTGGACTTGTCATCGCATCATCAAATGGATCAAAGAGATTGATCTGAAGGTATGCAATGCTAACAGAGAAAGTGTAGGTGTTGGTATATCTCAAGACTCAAAAGAAAAACGTATCTTTGTATTTTGTATTTAGGAGTTTGCTGACAGTCTTCAGAACAGTGGGGTTCATGGTGCTGTCATGGTTTTGGATCCCTCCTTCAGCTCTGACACCATGGCAACAGCGTTATGTATTCCAAGCAACAAGCACATGGTCCGTCATCACCTCAATGAAGAGATGAAGGCACTTGTCAGTACAGCCAGGTAATGCACTGTTAGTATTGTAGTACTATCTAAGAACACTACACAATCATAATAAATGTCTCTTTATATATTGTAAAATCAAGAGATGAAGAGAGAGTCGAGTAGTGCAGATTTCTCAACAGATGTCTGTATCTGCAGGGCAGGGCTTGATCAGGAAGTTGAACCTTTGGGGACTCCGCCCACACTCCACCGACAAAGTTCTCTAAGCAGCTCATCAACCAGTTTTCATGACGATCAGCAGTCTTTAAGGAGGGTGAAGGTAGAAAACTAAACCTGAATCGGAAATTCTTAAATCTCATACTAATGCCACCTTTAGGGGGGAATCTTTTGAAACCTGTCAAGAACATGTATGGATGGCAACATCAAAAATAGAAATAAACAATATTAAAAGAAAATAAAGGCACGTTCACTCTAAGAATTGTAGCTATAACGATAACTATATTAGCATCCACACCAGCGGATGATATCGTTCTGTTTATTCTTCTGTTTATTCTTAGTGCACGCTGCAGTTTTGTCGTCTGTCGCTTTAAATGTTTGAGCTCTTTTAAGCAGGATATATTCTGATTGGTTGTCAATGTTTGTATCGTTCATCAGCTGGCGGGGGGGAGTTCAGAAAGTGATTCCAACAATATTGTTTCTCTGTGCTGTTATCATTATAGTTGTGGTGGGGACTCTGCTATTGTTGTGAATGAGCCTTAAATCCTATTTTTTGTGACATTAAATTCATTACATTTAAGTACATCCACCCCCAAATATATATATTTATTATTTTTTTAAATAAAACATGGATTGTAGTATTTTTATTCTGTCATCATTTACTCATGTTGTTCCAAACCTGTATGATTTTTTTTCTGTTGAACATAAAAGAAGGTATTTTGAAAAATACAGTGGTGTGAATAAGTTATTACCCCCATGCTAAAGTTGCCTAAAAAGAGGAATAAAAATCATCTTTTGGAAATTGATCTTAATGCCTTAATCAGAAAAATGAGGAAAAATCCAACCTTTAAGGACACCAATTTTCTTTGTGTATGAATAATGTATCATAAATAAATAAATGTTCTTCCTTAAAATACAGGGTGCATAAGTCAGGCCCCCCCTATGTTAAATTCCCATAGAGTCAGGCAGATTTTTATTTTTAAAGGCCAGTTATTTCATGGATCCAGGATAATATGCATCCTGATAAAGTTCCCTTGGCCTTTGGAATTAAAATATCCCACATCATCACATTCCCTTCACCATACCTAGAGATTGGCATGGTGTTATTTCAGTTAGCCTAATAGCTGGTTTGATTTGCATTGAAAGATGATCTTATGGAAAGTACCCCATGCCAATCTCTAGGTATGGTGAAGGGAATGTGATGATGTGGGATATTTTAATTCCAAAGGCCAAGGGAACTTTATCAGGATGCATATTATCCTGGATCCATGAAATAACTGGCCTTTAAAAATAAAAATCTGCCTGACTCTATGGGAATTTAACATAGGGGGGGCCTGACTTATGCACCCTGTATTTTAAGGAAGAACATTTATTTATGTATGATACATTATTCATACACAAAGAAAATTGGTGTCCTTAAAGGTTGGATTTTTCCTCATTTTTCTAATTAAGGCATTAAGATCAATTTCCAAAAGATGATTTTTTATTCCTCTTTTTAGGCAACTTTAGCATGGGGGTAATAACTTATTCACACCACTGTAAGTCAATGGGCTCCAATGTTGTTTGGTTCCCAACGTTCTACAGAATATATTCTTTTATGTTCCGCTGAAGAAAATAATTAATACAGGTTTGGAACGCATAGGAAATGAAACCCTTAAAGGGTTAGTTCACCCAAAAATGAAAATGATCCCATAATTTACTCACCCTCAAGCCATCCTTGGTGTATATGACTTTCTTCTTTCCGAACACAATCGGAGTTATATTAAAAAAACATCCTGGCTCTTCCAAGCTTTATAATGGGAGTCATATACACCTAGGATGGCTTGAGGGTGAGATAAATTATGAGATAAATGAAATTTTTGGCTGAACTAACCCTTTAAAGGTAGCCATTTAACACTTTATCCTTTGTATAAATCTCTTTGCACAACCACTGTGAGTTCTCTTCTCAAGGTCTGTGCTCTTTAGTTTCCTTTGAGTTTAGTTCTCAGTAACAATGCACCCTCAGAGAGTGAAGATTTATATTATTGCTTGAATAATTCTTAAAAGTCAAATATTTGTAGAACCAGTGAATCAGAAATCTGATGGATCCATTTCTTTCTGCAGCAGCAGCTCGGTCTCAGCCCAAAGGATTTCGCTGGACGGAAGATCAGTCAACAGAACAGGTCCGGCTCATTTCCAAGGAATGGACTTCAAGAGGTCTCGCTTCAGCAAGAGCGTTGCCCAGTTCGACATTTTTCTGCTGCTGAGCTCACTAATGTCTGAGTCTTTCTCCTGTCTAGACTACTGTTGAAAAACATGACACTTAAGGCTCCCAAATGGAGGGATTTTCTTTTCAAGGTCAACACTGAAGAACTCTCAAAGAAAGTTCACATTTTCTGACTCTGGACCCTCAGTATGCCAGTAGGGGCCTTGGCATTGTTTTGTAGACCTTATGTTGTTGTGAGTGTGGACTCATTTGTCTCAAAGTGAGACAGAGTTAAGCATCCATTTGAAAGAGCACATAACATTTATTTATCCGTTTAGATGTTTGATGAAATTATAGCTGACGTTTGTGTGGAAATTGGAATTTATTTCCATTTAAATGAATATGTTTTACATTGAATTTTAGCTGTTGATGTTAGATTCAAAACCACAAAATACTGAAGATTAGAATGTGAAATGTCATGTTAAATAGTACATTGTTATTCGAATAGATGATTATTTGAATTGAATAAAGTTCAAATCCACTGGGGTTCAAATAGTCATGTGGTTCATATTAGAATGAGGATCATGAGGATCATTGATGTCAGGTGATTAGCAGATCCATAATTAAAGGTTACTAAGGTTACAATTCTTTCCCAATCACAGTGCACAATTTGTTATAATATGAAATTTCTCTTAGAAGCCCATTTAAAACCCAAACGGTTCAAACCTTTTGTGTCCTAACTAAATCACCAACCTCATGCACAAATACCATAGTTAGTATATACTAACTCCAAGGTCATGCACATTGGTAAGTTGTAGCAGAGGTTATTCTAATCGTCACAGGAAATGTGCAAAGATCAGAGATATGACCGTTGAAAGTTTTTGAATCAGTGTAAGGTGCATATTTATATAGATTACAAGTTCTCCATTTAAAAAATGGTCTTAAATTTTATTCTGTATTCTTCCTTATGGTACTTCTTCCTTATTTTATTCAAGGACATTAAGACAAGAAACAATTATAAATTATTATGAAAAATAATCAGCTGTTTTTTTTTTCATTTGTTTCTTTGTTGTGTTATTTTTGAGTATTTGTTTCACATTTTTCTAGCATCTGTTACACATCATACCTGGAATTCCCACAATTTCCCCACACAGGATTAATAATCTACTTTATTTACTGAGAAAAAATACGTAATACCTATCAGAGCACTCCTTATTCAGTTTACTTTAAAAGTTACATGACGTCCCTTAACTTAAACGGACAGTTATGAGGAAGCACCTTGCCTATATGGTCAAACTTTGCCCTACATCATTAACATTGCCCAGAATCACAACTGCCCATAAAGTAGTTAAATATTGTTGAGCGTTTGTTCCGCTCTAGGGATTTATGTTTGATGAACCCTGTTTCGACACATTTATGTGGGTGCTGCTGCTGGTGATTTGACGTGCACCACCCTGACTGCCGATCAGTGTGATTAATGCTTGTATCTTAAAACCTGTATGAGATTAGGTATTTTCTGAGAATCATAAATAAACTCTGTCAGAATGCCAACAGATCGACAGTCTTTCTATTTTACCGTTAGGGTGAAAATATTAAAAGATGAATGAAAATAAGATTAAGACTTAATTGACTGCTTAATCAGTTAAAAACTGGGTTCATGTATTTCTTGATTTTATTTAAAAATAAAGTAAAAAATTTCTCTGTAGCCTATATGATGTTTTTATTTTTATTCACTCTGGAATCAAGCATCAATATCTGTTTCACTTAAAGTTTCAAAATGTGGTTCTGTAGTTTTACGGATCACACTGCCAGGGGATGGGGAACTTTTTACCCCTCAGAACATATGGGCGGGGCAGGAGCCTGAATGGGTCTGTTAAAGGGTTAATTAGCCTATGATGTTTTTATTTTTATTCACTCTGGAATCATGCATCAATATCTGTTTCACTAAAAGTCTCAAAATGTGGTTCATAGTATATGGACCATTACTGCTAGGGGATGGAGAACTTTTTTACCCCTCAGAACACATGGGCGGGTCAGGAGCCTGAATGGGTCTGTTAAAGGGTTAATTTGGACTCTGTAGCCTATATGAAGTTTTTATTTTTATTCACTCTGAAGTCATGCATCAATATCTGTTTCACTAAACGTCTCAAAATGTGGTATGAACCATTAGGGGATGGAGAACGTTTTAAATCCCCGAACACATGGGCGGGGCAGAAGCCTGAATGGGTCTGTTAAAGGGTTAATTCTGGACTGCAGGGACAGGAAGATGTTCATATCTGTGAAACTTAAGGCCATACTGCTTTAAGGAATTCAAGTTCAGTTTCTTAAGGAATGTAACAAATGCTCCGGTATAGTGTGCATCATTGGATTAAACGTGGTTTCATTCAGGATTGAAACGGACTGGGTAAACACAAGGAAGCGAAGTTTTCTCGGTAAGACTCTTACAGTGAACTTGAAGTGTGGCTCGTTTTCCTGGAACGTTTGTTACTCTTTATATGGTTTTACATAGCGCGTTAGGTTTTTCTTTTAGCACATGTTGTGCGCAACGTGATTTGTTGTTTATTTTTCTTTGTCTGAGAGGATTTTTTTTTGCCCTGCAGTGTGATTATTGTTCTCGTATTGTTTACGTTATGGGGACGTCTGTTTGTGTAAAGTTGCATTTATGTCTTTTACTTCTTTTTTTAATATGAGTAACGTTAGTATTCTCCGGTAGATTTTCGGACGTTGATGCTTAAAGGGACAGTTCACCCCCAAACATTTTTTTTTGCCAGTACCCTTACATTTTTTTCAAACCCCTATTAACGTTACTTTTTTTTTCTTGAGTACATAAATAGAGATGTTTGGCATGAGTTGTAGGCACTGACAGCCTTGCCATTCACACGGAACACGTTTTTATTCTTAAAAATGCGGCATGGTCTAGAGACCTTTTTCTTTTATTTCAACTACTTTCAAACTTAAATTTGTGTGTGTTTTTTAGAACACACTGTGTTGAAATTTATTGTTTTTCTATGTAAAAATTAGCTTTACAGACGTGTTTCATATCTTTTGCAGTAGATGTCATTCTTAAAATCGCGATCGCTCAAGTTAAAATTCAACTTTAAAAGTTAGCCTAAACTTTTTTCAATTCCACTGTCTTGCGTAGGCCTATTTAAATGTAAAACCATGTTCTGTGTTAACAGCACCTTATTTTGCGTTCTGTGAATGATGAAATGTGATAGCCTGCAGTTCCTTCTAAGATACTGTAGATAGACGTATAAATGGGGGTGTCGCTTAAGTTTCTGGACCCCTGGTAACCTATTGTTGCCTCGAGCTCCCTCAACTGTAACCTTACGGTGCCCCTGTGTAATGTGAATTTATGTGGCACTATTTTTGTGTGTGTCTAATCTGGCCAAAGTGGCTTTTGTGAGAGGAGGAAATTCTTGCCATTCCTCAGTGTAGATTCACTATCATAATTTTATCTGTCTGCATGCTTAGACGTGCTTAGTAAACTCAGTTTTCGGTCATGTACACGTTCTAAACTTTGCTTATGCGTCAAGGAAATCACATTCAACAAGTCAATGTGCCGGGATGAAATTATGTCTGCCATTGGAGACTTTAATCACCCTGCAAGAGTAAAAAAACACAGAGCTCATGAGCAACTATACCCACATTTTTCCATACACAGCATAACGTATGAGTCACTGCTGAAGAAAATAGAGTCCATCATAAACCACCTGGCTCTACATGTATGATTTACACTGATCTAAGACCAATAATTATTGGTGCTTCCTTGCTGAGAAAGTGATTAATTGTGTGGTAAGAACGCTTATCCCAGACCTGCCTGTACAGATAACCAATACAATTCCAGAAACTGTGTAGGCATGACACAGCAGAGTTATGATGTGCTTTCTTTAGTGTGAGTGTGTAACTATGAAACAATAACACATTGTCAGTAAAGATAATTTTGGAGATTTTTTTTTTTTTTTTTTACTGGCCGCCTTCATTCCAACGTAAACCTTTCAGAGCAGAGATGAAATTTCACCAAAGTCTGTGTTCATGAACTCTCTCTCTCTCTCTCTCTCTCTCTCTCTCTCTCTCTCTCTCTCTCTCTCTCTCTCTCTCTCTCACTTCACTCTTGAATCGAACTCTTTCTTCCATTTTCTTGCACCTGTAACTAAAGCTTGGTAGGCGAGACACCTATTTAATCTCATGGAAGGAAGTTAGACAAACCTAACATGTCTACCGATGTGTGTGCACTGTGCAGACAATAAATATGCTTTGATAAAAACTTTATCACTGCTTAAGCACAGGCCGGGTGACTGCTATGCTATTTTCACACAGGATTTATGGAGGGACTTGGATCTTTGACGTTTATTGATTTAAGACTCTTTTATGATAGTCTGATTATTCAATCACATTTTGATGTCCGATGATTCATCCTTATTTGATCTTCTGTTCACAGAGCGGGTCAGTGCTCCAGAAAACAAAGTGGAAAATGAGATAGGTCGAGTTTTCAGACATTTTGAAAGGTACAGGACGAAAAACAACTTGTCCGGAGGAAGTCCATGGTAAGGTTTGGAAGCATGTCCTACAGCGACCAGACTCCACCCAGTCCCAGCAGGACCAGCGGCAGTAACTCTGGGGCACAGTATGCTACCGCTGCGCTGGGAGTGGGCCTCATCGCTCTGGGGATCGTCATGATTGTGTGGAGCGTGGTGCCGGCAGGGTCCGGTGGGAACAGCTCCAGACCAGGCATGGAATCCAGTCAAGTTAAGGAGACCTCGTCCGTGGCTTTCGTCCTAGTGGGGGGAGGAGTGGCGCTGCTGCTGCTGTCTGTGTGTCTGAGCATACGGAACAAACACCGGGCGGCCAGGGGACAGGAAGCCGGCAGTACGCCCGCTAACACACAGGGGGAGGGGGCTACGTGAGTACATATTGTTAAATACACACCCAGGTGAAATCACATTCATTCACTTTATGATGATATTTGCGCCAATGACGTGACGTTTTAATTCTAATAATTTATGCAAAAACATTTAAAAATGCAATTTATAGTGACTTGAATACACTTCTATGTTTTTTTTTAGTTTCTGAATTAAAATAAATGTTTATTTATTTTTTGGGGAAGTGTGAAGTCATAAATATCAGGTTGATGCAACCTCCTGATATCATAATGAAGAAAGAAGTCTTAAAGTCTTTAAATATATATATTTTTTAAATGATAAAGTACTTTGGCATAATCTTGTATTATTATGTCTTAGAAAAAAATATTTTAACAAAATTGCTTCACTGCTTATTAATATTTGACAAACTTTTTTTCTGCCAAATCAATATCATGTGGTCCAACCAACATGCAGGATAAATAGGCAAGGCAGGGCAAGCTTGTGTGTATAGCACATTTCATACACTATGGTAATTCAAAGTGCTTTACACAGAAAGGAATTCAAATAATCAAAAATTAAAAGCAAGGAAAATTAAAACGGTTATAAAAGGAATTAAAAGGGTAAAAAGATGATACATGGATAAACTTCTCATCAGGCAAAACACCAGAGTATCATATTTTTCACAGCTGCATGTTTTACTGTGAGATTTTCCCATGTTGATTGCACTGTGTCTGTGGTGTTCTTTCGGCACGCCCAAGTAATCTATTGTGTGTCTCCAATAGATTTTTCCCTAAAATCGAACAGGAAGAGCTCTAGGAAATGGAATTGATCCAATATCATATAATTTGGCATGGTTGGTTCAGATTGTAAAATGTCTTGCGGTGATTCTCAAAAAAATTATATTATTTATGAATTAATAAAAAAAAAATATAAGACAAATAGACAAATATTTTTTACAAAATGTTAAGATGTATACATTGACATATTCAAGGTGGGAAAAAAATACTTTTATGCCACATGACTTTTTTTAGTTAATAAATTAACATTTTTATTGAAAATAATCAAGGTTTTAAAAAAAAACATAAGAACATTCTTATTTATTACATTTCTGTTTAAGTTTGGGGTCAAGATGTTTTTGAAAGAAGTCTCATGCTCACTAAGGTTGCATTGATTTGTTAAAAAAATACAGTAAAATGGTAATATTGTGAATATTGTTACAATTTAAAATGTTTTTTTCTATTTACATTTTAAAATTAAATTCTTCCTGTGATCGAGAAAAAATTTCAGCAGTCATTACTCCAGTCTTCAGTCACATGATCTCATTATAATAAGCTGATTTTCTGCCCAAGTAACATTTCTTATTATTATCAGCGTTGAAAACAGTTGTGCTACTTAATATTTTGATGGAATCCATGATAAAAAAAAAATTCAGCTTTCTTTTTTGTAACAATATCTTTTATTGACGCTTTAATTGATCAATTTAATGCATTCATACTGAATAAAAGAATTACGTTTTTATTAAAAATAAAACGGTAAACGGTCTAAATGGTAGTGTATAACAACCTAAATTTGCTGTGTATGGTTTTAAATGGCCGTTTATTTTTGTATCTAGGATGGATCAAATAGCTCAGAACTACATGGTGCCCACTTATGAGGAGGTGGTTATGAGTGGCCAGTATCCCATCACTCAGTCCTCTGAGCGACACAACAGCGTCACACAGCTGCCAGCCTATGAGGAGCTAGAGGAAGATCAGCACACCGTACTGGATGGATCCAGCCCAGCACGCAGACCTTCATCCCAAATCGACCCCACCACTGGAGCGGGCGGCCGCAGAAACAGCCGTCCCAGTCGCAAGCTGATTCCCCTTAAAATTAGGCGCATCAGATCGGACAACCTCAGAAGGAAAAGCTTAAGCGATATCCAGCAGAGCAACGTGTTCACCATCGAACCTCTCACTCCGCCCCCACAGTATGATGATAAAGACCCCCCACTTCCTCCTAACACACAACAGTGAACCGTGCTGGAGGTTTACACTGACATTGAAGTGTCAAAATGTGATGAAGTGCGTCTACCTCCTTTATGAAATATTACAGCACTGAACTGCATATTACTCCTCTGGATAGGATGTGCCACTATCAACAGCACCGAGTTCACCGTGTTCTGTAAAGGTGAAGAGCCTTCAGGATGTCTTCCTGTGTTGGTTGTACATTTCCTGTTTAGGGAAATAAAAAAACTTCACAAAAAAAGCTGTTTGGAATAAAACCTAACTGGATTTTTGAAAGATGTTTACTGAACAACTGCTGGTTTTGATATAGGCTGGTCTTGTTATTGCTGTTAAACTTGAAATTCAGCATCCGAGCGGCCCAGACCTTTATTTCATAGGACGTCCACAAGAACTTTTGAAGAGATGTCAAACTATAAACTGTGAGTCACATCAGCACTGTTGCGTTTTTGCACTTATGGTTGTGTGTTTGTCAGGTGTGGAAGAGGGCATGTGATGTTTTGTAAATTGTCCATGTACTTCGTTTTAGTTTGTGTGTTGGCTTTAACTTTCTGTTTGTGTGCAAGTATGATTGTTCTTAGTGACCTTGTTGCCGGAGTGGCAAACTGTGAGGTCATCCGTATGTGTCTCTCCTCATGGTTTATGACACAGAGAGGTTCTTTGACCCTGCAGCTGCTTTATATCACTCTCTCACCAACGCACACCACCAGACACTGAGAATTTCTTGTCTCCCTTTTTCACTAACTTGGATACACAAACACTCAGTCTTTTCATCCCTTTATTTTTAAATTTCAGAGTTGATTTGTGCAAAGACAACTGTGTTTCTCATAGGGCAGCTGTGGCATCTCCATGCTGTGAGGTTCAAGCTCCCCGTCATCTGTCTGAGGCTAGCATTACTCCTCTAAACACTCCAAGATTTTCACATAAAGACACACCCGTAACTGGTTGTTATTGAAATCAGTGTTTCTTTTTCTGGAATTTTTGCTGATGTCACTGCAGTTTAAGACGTGTGGATGGAAAATGTTGCTGAATTTCATGTCCTATTTAATGATGTTATTTGTTTCTTCTGTTAAATTTTTTTTCTTTTTTTTTTCTCTATTTTGGAATATTCTGTTTAGAATTGTAATCTAGTATGGTATGAGAAATAAAAAAAGGTTTGGCATGTAGTTGTATTTCATCTAAAATATAAAAAAAATACATAATATAATAAAAATGGTACCCTGCTTTAGATATTATGTTGTCTACAATTAACGTTGCACCTACATTCCAACAAATTCTCATTAGAGTATTAGTAGACTGTATGTATCTGACACTTTATTTTGATGGTCGTCCAACAGACTTTTCAGTAACTTTGCAAGTATGTCAACTACTTCTATCTAACCCCTTATTCTACTATTCTAGCCCTACCCCTACTCCTAAAAGTCTACTTATACCGACAGTGCAATGTTACTTATACAGTAGTTGATAGAATGTCTAAAGAGTACCATTCAAAATAAGTGTAACCAAAAAATATTTGTTGTGAGGGATGCTGATAACTTAACCCTTTCATACATAGAGGTCACTACAGTGGACGGCTATTAAAAAAGCATTTTCTTTGCTTGGGTTTTGCAAATCAACCTACAGTGGACCCTTGTGCATCATCCTATACATTGACACCAAGTGGTAAGCCGTTGTGTGTCGATTGACCCCCCCTCATTGCTCATTTCAGATGAGATTGAAAACACCTGATCGCTGTTTTCTCAGAGGAGAGCTATGTTAGAAATGTGTCCATCTTGAACATTATCAGAATCATCAGCTAATAAGGGTAAATTGACATACTCTGGTACACTGGAGGGAGCATCTGAGTTGGGTTTCCACAGTTGTACCTTACAGGCTGTGTAGAGATCTCTGATGGAATCACGTCCTCATGTTCTCAAAGATACGCGAAGTTCAACTTGTATGAAGTTAAATTGCCTTTGCAATATCTTTATATATTTTATAATTTTCACATGATTTTATAGAATTGAATTGATTGGTTTGTTAAATACACACAATATTGCTGTGTTATTACTGTATTATGTTTAATACAGTCTCTCTTCAGTAACCATAAAGGTGGACATCTGAAAATCTCTTTGAAAATATGTGTAAAAAATAAAAATCAAATCTTGTTTTTCATGCCCTAAGAGCAATAAAAACACATAGGAAAAAAAAAAAATCCTGACTGAGGTTATCATAATTCATGCATGAAAGGGTTAAATATAAAGTGTGATTGAGTAAGAGAGATTCTGTCATCCAGAGCACTACCTCTATTTTAGAAATATTAAAATAAAAATGTTGATTCATTGTAGAAATAAACTTAATTGATACGTTTTGAATCTCTATTCATGGTTTATATTACCCACAATAGGATTTTTTTTTACTTATTTATTCATCCAGTAGATGGCAGTGCATTCATTCAGTAGAGGTCTGCTACCCGACCCGAGCCCGACGGATCCCGAAAAACTCACGGGTTTGGTTTCGGGTCGGGTTCGGTTAATGTTTAATGAATAGCCTCGGGTTTGGTTTTGTAACTTAGAAAAACTATATAGGCTAATACATACATATATACTATATATATAGTTTTGCGTGCCGCTTGGCTGCTTGCTGTGTTGTGATCGTAATTATATGAGCACGCAAGCGAGAGAGAAAGTTGTGCGCAGTTTCAGCCGTCCTCCTCTGATTGCGGTGTTGTGACCGAAATAGTGCGTGCGGGAGCACATGCGCAAAACAGTTTTGTAAAATGATATATGAACCATTTTTATTTAATCATATATAATTTTACAAAACTTTTGTGCGCATGTGCTCCCGCCCGCGCCATTTCAGTCACAACACCGAAATCAGAGGACGGAGCTGAAACCATCAACTGTCGATGCTGTTCTCTTCCTTCAAACTCGTACTGAGAAGGATAGGCTATATTTATGTAAATAGTTGTGCAACTGCGCAAACTTTGTTTTGAAGTTTAATGTTTGAGTTCCAGGGGAATTTGTGACTGTTTCACCTGTTCAACCACATCAAAGTTTCGTAGTAAGTCCGTGCTTTTTCTCTTTCTTCTCTTGTGTGCTAACAGTCTATGGTGCTGACTGATGAGGGGGCCGCTGTGCCTTGGTGAAACGGTGTTTGTACATGTAGCCTTTTTTTTTTATCGTTGCAATCAATCATAAAATACAGCATACATTGCAAAAAAACAACAACAACTATTTACTGTGAGAAACGGACCTCGGTTCGGGCTTAGTGCAGACCTCTATACCAGAGTAACACACTCAGATGAATTGTGTGCTGTGACACCATGGTCAATTTTAATCCGTTTCTCTTTTAGAAACAAATGGTATTGTGTGTTTCTGTCTGCCAGCCACAGCAAAAGCCCCATACTCATGAAACCATTTTATTTTTTAACATTTGGAATTTACTCTAAAATGTCCGTCTAGAATTGATGTATTTATTAAATTCACACCCTGACAGCTAACATCTGTTTAGTGGAGAATGATTCATTCTCTTTCGGTTCACTATAAAGTTTGTTCACTGCTTTGTTTTTTTGATCTTTAGGCCGTGTGTCCACCAAAGCGTTTTTAGCAGCTGAAAACGCTTGATGCTCTGCTGAAAACGCCTAGCTGCTAGCTGTGGGCGCTTGAGAGCGTTTGTCAGCACAGCGTTTTTTCCGTTGAGACATTTCGTTAGCCTAGAAATCTAGACGCACCCTAGCGGCAGCGAAAATAATTTCGCAGCCAGTGCGAAATAGTAAAAACGGCGAGCTCTCAGCGCTTCAGCGTGAAAAAAACGTCCAGCGCCTCGTTGCGCTCATGGCGTTCTAAAAACGCGGCGCTTCCATTGAAAACAATTGAAAACATAGGCCAGGCGCATGGAAAAACGCTTTGGTGGACATACGGCCTTACTACAGGATTGATGATTCATTGAATCATTCACTCAACCAATTCGTTCCGTGAAGGGCGTATCCCCTCATGTCCAACCAATCAAACGCTCCTTCACGCCTCACGCACTCGAATGCTCTTGGGTAGTACGCGCTTCGGAAGTGAAGGACATTAGTTAATGGGAAAAGTCTTTAAAAACACCTCTACACATACAGTATGTTTCATTTGAGATAAATTTCAAGATAACTCAAATGCTCCACTTAGTGGAGTATAACATAATATTTCAGTGTAATATTTCAGTGTGATATACCGGTATGCCTTTCCTCCTTTTCTTTCCTTGCAGCCTTCCCTCGCATCCTACAGGGGGTGGAGATGAGACACGAGGAAAGGAAACGAGGATGCACAAATAAGAATTGAGAAGCACCCATACTACCTGCTGCTATCGTCTCGAGGACTGGTGAGTAACAGTGAAAGTTATGCATTTCTGCATTGCAAATAAATCTACCATGCCAATAACACACGCACTTTACAGTGCTGCTATTTATTTTAAAAGGATTGCATCTAAATCTTAATATCACTCACTGTCATATAATCTAACTATATACTAAACAGCTGAGAGTACTAGATTTGAATAGCATAAAGTGACATCTAAATGGGAGTTGACTGGTTTCTGTGAGAGAGTCTTTTATTTTAAAGGGTAGGCGTAGGCCTTTTGTATAGCCGATTTTAACAATCTTGTCTTTAATAGTATAGGGATAACATGATCTAGATCTAGGCCCTTTGGCCACTAATGGAAAGTAAAAAGAAAAGTGAAGTTGATATTTTGGGCTTCTTGAAAATGTTTGAAATCAGAACATATCTGTGTTCAGAGGCTCATGTTGATATTGAAACATCCAGATAATGTATCCTTAGAGCCAGACTATACAGGATTTGAATGCTGAACACATCACGTTATTACTAGAAGTGACTCTCTCCCACAGTGCTTTCTATGCAGATAAAATGTCTCTTTCTGATGTTTAGATGCTGGTAGTTGTAAAGGGAAGAGTTACTTTAGTCTTGAAATGAAACAACTAGGGCCTGGAATCTGGATTGTTGTATTTTAGTTGTCAAGGTAGGGCCCTTTTCCCCTATGTTTTGAAGGATAAAGGAAGATCTGTCAGTCATAATGTCACTCACAAATGAGAGCTGGTCATTTTGAACACACCTGGAGGCATTGACTGCTTGACCTTCGACTGAGATAAAGAGAAATTTTGTTGAGGAAGGAAGGAAGAAGAGGATAGTCTTGTCAAGATTAAGGTGACAAGTTGACGTTCAGTTTGATATGTCCATAAGGCATGCAGAAATCCTTTCAGGAGTTGAGTAATATATCGGTAAAGCAGAGGTACGAGAAGTTCATTAGGGAAAACATCTCGAGTCCCACCACCACCAACCAAAGGGGTAGAAATATTATGAAGATCAGTAAGGTACGGAGGAGCGAAATTGTGAAGTGCCTTGAATGTGAGAAGCAGAATTTTTAAATCAGCACGATACGTCACTAGAAGCCATTGTAGTCGCTGGAGAATTGGTGAAATGTGCTCAGTAGAAGGAGTTCTAGAAAGAACACAAGCTGCAGAGTTTTGAATCAACTGAAGTTTATAGGGAAGTTTGGAAGGAAGACCATTAAGAAGCGCATTACAATGATTGATATGTGCAACCAGTGCATGGATAAGGATTGCAGTGTTGTTCATTGTGAGGGAAGGGCGGAGATGATTAATATTATGCAGGTGAAAGTATGTAGTAGGCGTAAAGAAAAGTGTACTATTCAGAATGACACTCAGACTCTTAACCTGCAGGGAAAAACAAATTGCATTATGATCAATATCCACAGAGAAACAATCAGATTTAGTCAGAGTAGATCTTGTGCCTACAAGTAGGACCTCGGTTTAATCACTATTGTGTTTCAAAAAGTTATCTGAAAGCCAATCTTTATTTAAGCTAAACAGCTAAACAAAGAAGGTGGAAGAAAAGTCAAGAGGGTTTGGAAAACAAGTAGAGCTGGGTGTCATAGCAGTGAAAATAGATACCATATTTCCTAAAAATATGGACAAGAGGGAGTAAGTAGAAAATGAATGGAAGCAGGCCCCCCCCAAAAAAGAACCCTTAGGTCGAGTGTCCACCAAAGCGTTTTTACTCGCGCCTGGCGTACGTTTTCAATTGTTTTCAATGGGAGCGCCGCGTTTTTTAAACGCCATGAGCGCAACGAGGCGCTGAGCGTGTATTTAACGCTCAAGCGCTGAGCGTTCGGCGTTTTTTACACTCTGAAGCGCTGAGCGCCCGCCGTTTTTACTGGTCGCCGAGAGTTGAAAAATTTTCAACTTTTGGATAAAACGCAGCGCTCATCACTGTCACTTTTCACCAACCGTCCAATCACAGTGGAGGAGGGGCGGGACTAATATCACACCGACCAACTGTCACAACATTCTTTCTGTACAACGACATCAACCAGCAGAGCAAACCGAACAAAATGGATGAAAAATATTTTTTTAGTATGAAACAAATTACCTGCGAAATCAGTTACAAGTAAACTGTGCTGCGGATATTCTGTATCATAGCAACGAAACGTCTCAACGGAAAAAACGCTGCGCTTCCAAAACGCTCTCATGCGCTCACAGCTAGGCGTTTTCAGCAGAGCGTCTAGCGTTTTCAGCTGGCTAAAAACGCTTTGGTGGACACACGGCCTTAGGAACACCAGTAGTAACTGTAGATGGTCTTGATCGGAAATTTTTAAGTTGGACAAACTGAGTGCAACCAGAGAGATATGATCTAAACCAGGACAGGGATCTCAATAGAAACTAACCTGTCAAGGAGTATCTTATGTAAAATGGTATCAAAGGCCACACTCAGGTCGAGAAGGACAAGTATGGTTAATAAACCAGAGCAGATTTTAACAAGAGCAGTCTCTGTACTATGATGGGGACTGAAGCCAGATTGAAATTGCTCAAACAATTTGTTATTGGAGATATGATCATGGACCTGAGTTGCAACACATTTTCCCAGGATTTTAGAAATAAATGGCCAATTTGAATTCGGACGGTAATTATCAAGATTAGACTGATCATGTATAATTTAAATAAGGTACAATGGTGTACCTTTTGAAAGGGCCCCAGTGACAATTTTTGTACCTTGTTAAGGGGGTAAGTGGAAAATGATTGCTGAGTGTGTACCTTGTATAGTTGTACTTCATTATAAAGTGATAGATGTTTGGGCAATAACCTATTTATTTATTTATTTATTTATTTATAAGGCTCGTAGAAGTGGCATTGTGTTCTTGTGGTGTCAATGTTATCTTGACGAACATTTGATTAGTAACACAACATTTATGGCTCAAATGACTTGCCCTAAAACTTCTATACCCAGAAATGAGTGCCAATATGGTGTTGGGCAAAAAAACAAAAAATTCCAAATAAGCAAAGTTTAGTCAAGAATGCACCTATCCCCTGTACTGTGTCATTCATCCAGTAGGTGGCAGTGCATTCATACCAGAGTAACACACTCAGATGAATTACTGTGTGCTGTGACACCATGGTCAATTTTAATCCGTTTCTCTTTGAGAAACAAATGGTATTGTGTATTTCTGTCTGCCAGCCACAGCAAAAGCCCCATTAAATGAAAAAGAACAGAAAGAACGGGGGAGGAAATGGAAAAACAGTACTGCATTGTGGGATGTTCAACACTGTGGGTAGAATGTTTTGTCCCCTTTACTTACTGTGTCCCATTCTTTAGCCTTAGCTCACTTGTTTAAGTGTGTATGTGTGTAGGATGGTGTGAGGTCATACTGTGTGAGATATGAGCCTCTGTGGGGAATTCAGACACACTGACCAACACTGTGGGCAGTGGAAGACACAGTCTCTCTCTCGGGCCTTTCGCTCTCTTTCTGTAAGTCTCAGAGGAGCATAAAGAGCTGTTGTAAGTACTTTAATGTGCTCAGCATGATTGCTAGTGAGGAAAACCACACACATGCTCAGAGAGTAAGTTACAGCTTTGATTTAATCAGAGGAAACTGCAAGACACTGGATATTAAAGTAAATGTTCACACTTGATGTTTAATAATAACTGACTGCATTTTTCCTTTTTATAGAAAACATTCACCTTCATTTGTGCGTTATACAAACAGAAAAAAAACATATTTAACATATTTAAAGGTGAAGTGTTACATATTGGGACCATATCATTACTGACCAATGTATATATTAATAGGATGCATTGAATTATGCATTAATCAAAAGTGAAAGCAAATACATTTATAATGTTACAAAAAAATTCTGTACTTTTGTTCTTTCAGGATTATTTGATGAATAGAAAGTTTTAAATCTATCACTGTGTCCACAAAAATATTAAGTAGCACAACCTTTTTCAACATTGATAATAATAACAAATGTTTCTTGAGCAGTGTATTCAAATGATTTCTGAAGGATCATGTGACTCTGAAGACTGGAGTAATGATGCTGAAAATTCAGCTTTACCATCACAGGAATAAATTACATTTTAAAGTATATTAAAATAGAAAACAGTTATTTTACATTGTAATAATGTCACAATGTTACTGTTTTTACTATATTTTTGTTTAAATAAATGCATATATATATTCATATATACAGTACACACATTCGCTTGTGTTGTACTGACAGACAAAACATTTTTAGTTTTTAGTGTACTAAACTACAACAATCATCTTAAATATTTTTTTTTATTAGAAATAATGGTCATAAATAAATAATTTGCACAATTAGTAATGTGCCTTTTATGATATAATATTTTCCACTCTCTCCTCCTCAGTATTTCTGCATGTTAATTGTAAAAAAAAATTGACTGTAACCTTTTGAAAACTCAGCAAGTAACACTCCTCGAACATGCAGTCAGTAAACTGTTCTGACTGTCCCGATTCAGCCTTAATTTCACTCGTCTATTAGCTGCTCTCCATCCTCTCTCTTTGTCTCCTGAGCTTGAGAACAGAAAGACCGAACATTCACACAGGACTGAAGAGCAGTTTAGAGGGGAGGGCAGCTTTAAAAAGCCCTTTTCAGTTTGGACGACATCCTCTGCTTTATTTTGCTCATTTTGTGTGCACTCCACCTCTCCCGTTCCCTCCATTCCTTTTCATCTTTTGATTTTGTTCTGCCTTTCATCTCTCCATCCGCAGGCTTTTTATCCTTTCTTTTTTCCACCAGGTGACGCACTGCAAACACAATACAGCTGAAGAGGAAAAAAGACGGATGACTTTTGACTGCCTCCTCCTCCCTCTGTTAAAGGGCAGACATTCAGTGAGCGAGCTGGTGGGTGTTACTGAAGTTTGTGTGTGTGTGTGTGTGTGTGTGTGTGTGTGTGTGCGTGTCAGCGAAGTTGGGGATTATGTGTGTTTGACTGTAGCTGCTAGTCTGAAAAGAGTCAGTTGAAACAGGTGCACCTGTGTTCCTACACTGAATAATGAATGAATGACTGAAAGAGAAACATGAAGAACCGAGAAATAAGGGGAAAAAGAGGGTTTTGTGAGGGATGGGTGTGTGAATGTTGTATGCACTGCAAAAATCATTTTAAAGCAGGATTTTTGTTTTGTTTTACAGAAATACATCTAAACATCCGTAAAACAAGTTAAATAACTGAAAAAAATAGGTGAAAATATTTTATTAATAATATATAATAATACTGTATATATGATATATATTAATAGATAGGCTATTTTGTTCTGGTTGCAAGCATAAATCTTACAAAATTTAGATTTATGCTTCAAACAAGGGGGAAAACTATTTTGATATTTATCTTGTAGAATGCTTATACTGTATGTATATATATATATTTTTTTATTTTTATTTTTTTTATAGAAAAACAAGACAAAAAAATATTGAGAACCATTTTTGCAGCATGTATTTTTTGTCTTTATCCTAATCACCGTGTGAACCTTGTCCTGTGTCCTCTGTTTATTTTCTTTCTGTTCTTTCTCACGCTTGCCACATTCTGCCAATTCGATATGGTGTTTTATTCTTTTCGTATGCTCATCTCTCTCTCTCTTTCTCTCTGAGAGTTTGTGTCAGCGTGTGTATTTGGCAGTAAACAAAGATATGCTTGATTGTTCCCGTGGTTGCCATGCCTGCTGTGTCATTGTCTTGGTTGGCATCAACACTAGGTTTTGTTTTCAAAATGTTCATGGTTTATTGACCTTTCAGATTATGACCTCATTTGAGTTTATAGGATTGAGTTGATAAAATTATATTTAATGTACTACTACTACTACTAATAATAATGATAATGATAATGACTAAAAATGTAAATACAGTGATGTCCAAAACTTTGAGACCACTTAATCTTACTGGGGGCTATAAGATTTCATTTATTTATTTTTTATTAAGATTTCCCTTCTATTCAAAAGTGATAGTAAAGGCTTTTACATTGTTACAAGAAATTTTATTTCAAATAAATGCTGTTCTTTTGAACTTTCCATTCATCAAAGGATGCTGATAAAAAGAAATTCCACAATAAGCAGCACAAGTTCAACATTGATGATAATAAAGAAACATTATTGAGCAAATCAGCATATTAGAATAATTTCTGAAGTATCTTGTGACACTGAAGACTGGAGTAATGAAACTCGCAAAGCTGAAAATTCAGCTTTGCCATCACATGAATAAATTACATTTTAAAATGTATTACAATAGAAAACAGGTATTTTAAATTGTAATGCTATTACCAGAAACAAATCTTACCCACCCCAAACTTTTAAATGGGTGTGTTTCTTTTTTTTTTTATATTTCATTTTTAATTCTGAGATTGAAGTATAAAACACCACAGCAATGGTAGATTTGTGGTTCAAAGAGTTTGTCTTGTATAAATGGGTGTGTCACTGTGGCAGCATCTGGTTGTAGATTGTAAAGCTATGAGTTCCGGAAGTGCAGAGGTCGTTTCTGTGGAGATGTTAATGTGTAAGTGTGTGTGGTGCGGTGATGTCTGGGGCATACAGCTTTACCCCACCCACCTCAGTGACCTCAACATTCACCTGCCAACCTGGCCCGTCGCCATAGCTACTTACAGCCCGTAATAAAGTGCGAGATGACTGAGTAGCAGGTGGCAGGATGGGTGGGATTTCGGTATGTCACTGACAACAGTTCAGAGTGTTTGTTTTGAATACAGACAGATACAGGAAGGATTGTAAAGAAATTGACAGACCATTTTATAAAAATATTTGAAGTGGGGTTTGTGTGTGTGTGTGTGTGTGTGTGTGTTTTGGATCTGTAAGATTGCTATCCCATCATTCTGCAGAATGGCCCATAGATCATCCAAAACCACCTTACTACACACAAACACATGCTCGCAGTTCACAGCATATCGAGTTTATCAGTGTCTACTGCTCTTGGTATTTGTGTAGGTGGGTGTGGATACAGGTTCTTGGTGTGTCCACATTGTATGTGTGAGTGAAAGCACATTTGGTAAATTGCTATGCACCATCTGCCTATTGAGTCTATTTTGGATGCTGGTATGGATAAAGGTCCACACACTGAACTCAAAGCAAAAGGTGTTCCTAGTCTGTAACTCTATTTAGTATGACCAAGTATAAGAGTGTCACAAAGCGACCTCTGGAGATCTGCTTTGGGTAGCGTGAAGGTTCATTTGTGATAAATATATAAAAAGAAAAGGATGGCTCTACTCACAACAGCACTGTCGTGCAAGGTGTAATTTATTTACAGCACCGAAGATATATACAAAAGTCCACGAGTGATGGTGTGAAGATATATACAGTGTAATCTTCAAAACCCAAATATATAAAGTGTCAAAGAAACAAACTGGAAATAAAGATGAAAAAAATATATATAAACAAAATATACACGAAGGGTATCTTCAATATACTCGCTCTGGTAGTTTGCTCACGGCACAGTTGCACGCTCGCTGTTGACTTGGTTAACAAGTCCTAAACTTGAGTCTTTTATAGGCCAGACTCCGCCCCTTCTCTGGGTGTACCATTTATTTGGTCATTAAAATCATTATTCACATCTATGTGAATCAGATTTCACATACAGTATATACAATAAACACAGGTTCCAACACAAATCCTCATAAAAACATCATGGGCCCTATTTTAACGATCTGAAACGCAAGTGTCAAAGCGCAAAACGCATGTAACTTTGTGGGCGGATCCCGGCGCTGTTGCTATTTTCCCGGTGGGATAAATGCCTCTTGCGCCTGGCGCATATCTAAAAGGGGTTGGTCTGAAGTAGCTTCATTATTCATAGGTGTGGTTTGGGCGTAACGTGAAATAAACCAATCAGAGCGTCATCTCACATTCCCTTTAAGAGCAGGTGCGCATGTTGCATGGCGGATTGCTATTATAACGGCGGATTTACAAGGCGCGCGCCAGGAGCGGTTCACAGCCAAGGAGACCGACGTTCTTGTCAGGACCGTGAAAGACAGAGAAGTGACGTTGTATGGGGATGGGAGAAACCCACCCAAATCAGCGTTGGTTAAACAGGCGTGGGAGGAAAAAAACTAAATTTTTTACATCTTCATGGACACCACAATGATTTCCCTCATGTGTTAATATTTTTCCTTGTTATAATGTATGATTTGCAAAAATAAAAACTGCTGCATCTGTGTTGATGAGAGAATCAAAGTGTATGCGCATTGCACCCGCTACATTATGGCCAAGCATGCGCGCTTAAAATAGCATTATGAACAACGCGCAACGCGCCACTGACTTTAGACTAGGTTTTTTCTGGTCAGTGGCGCAATTGTTTTATAGAACAGCAAAATAGCATGAGGGAAAGTTTGCGCCGGAACACGCCTCCTCTTTGCGCTGAACCGCCCCGGGGAGCGCAAGTGTATTTCTTAGTTAACCGACGTGTGTCTGTGGAGGGAAAAGTCCGCTTTGCGCGGGTGCAAAATAGGAATGATACATGCGTCAGTGTACAAAGTCATTTGCGCCAATTGCAAGATAGGGCCCCATAAAACACATAACAAAACACAATAACACATATGACTGACACTTTCTCCCTCATTTGTCAGCCCCTCTACAAACAACACAAATGGTTTCGTCGGACTTCTAACATAGTGCGCCGGCGCTGCGCCAACAGTGACATCATAAGCGGGAGCCACTCAATCGATCGGTTTCGCCGGCGCCACCAGCCAGTTTGATTGCACCAAAACACTTGCGACACCCGACAAACAATTACAGGATACATGACATATAAACGAGAAAAACTGCGTGTGCTGTACAATGTATGATCAGTATATAACTGCGGCAGGGAAATATAGTGTGTGAAACTGTCCATGGGCTATTGGGGCTGTGTGTGCACCCGCTCCGCCGACAACCAGTGTGGTGAGTTGAGGTGGGAAATCAGTGTGGTGAGTAAGTGTGCGTGTGGGTGCGGCATGTGTGTGTGTGTGTGCGCTGTGCCCAGCGAGAATGTCTACTTTCTCACATCACCTCCCTCTTCTCTTGGTCGCGTACTGTCCGGGTACCGCAACAGGTAGTCGGCACGGCAACCACATTCTGTCGTCCTGGTCTATACCGTAACTTAAACGTATATGGCTGGAGGCTTAGGTACCATCTCATTACTTTAGAGTTGTGGTCCTTCGTTGTCTGGATCCATGTTAGTGCTCTGTGGTCAGTCTCCAGATTAAACTCCCTCCCCAGGAGATAATATCTTAGACTTTCAAGTGACCACTTGATGGTGAGACACCCCTTCTCCACAGCCGAGTACCTGGTCTCCCTGGGCAACAGCTTCCTGCTGATGTAGACCATTGGATATTTTCCTTCCCCCATCCCCCTGGGCCAGGACAGCCCCAACTCCTGTGGCTGAGGCGTCTACCTGGACCAGGAATCTCTGGGTGAAATCAGGGTTTTGTAAGACCGGGCTGGAGCACATCTTCTCTTTGAGAGATCTGAAGGCTGCCTCACAGTCCTCGGTCCACTGAATCGGGCTCCTTGCTGCTTTCACCAGCAGGTTAGTAAGCGGTGTAGCAATGGATGCAAAGTTAGGGATGAACCTCCAATACTGGCCCACCAGGCCTATAAAGGATCACATCTCATTCTTTGTCTTAGGCCTTGGGCTCCTTTAGATAGCTTCCACTTTGTCCACTTGGGGTCTCAGTTTGCCATTGCCCAGGTGATACCCCAGGTAACTGGTCTCCTGTCTTGCCCACTCACATTTCCTGACATTGAGGGTGAGTCCTGCCTCTTGGATTTGTCTCAGGGTATCTTTCAGGTGTTCCAGATGTTCCTCCCAGGAGTTACTGAAGATCACCACGTCATCCAAGTAAGCAGCTGCCCATCCCTCACATCCCTGAAGAACTTGATCCATCAGTCTTTGAAATGTGGCAGGTGCCCTGTGTAGGCCAAAGGGAAGAACTGTAAAATGGTATAGCCACATCGGTGTTCTGAATGCTGTGTACTGTCTGGATTCATTATTGAGGGGCACCTGCCAGTACCCCTTGCACAGGTCCAGGGTGGTAATGTATCGGGCCTGTCCGATTCTCTTCAGCAAGTCATCTATTCGCGGTATGGGGTAAGCATCGAAACGGGACTGCATTTAGCTTGCGGAAGTCTATGCAGACACGTAGCATTCCATCTTTCTGCTCCAGACTGCTCCACTCGCTCCTTGATGGCTTAATCACTCCCATTTCGAGGATAGTCTTTACTTCCTCCTTCAAGGAATCCACTAGCCTTTCCGGCACTCTGTATGGTCGCTGTCTTGAAGGCGTTGGGTCAGTGAGGTGGATTGTGTGGTGAATTAGCTCTGTTCTCCCCGGCTGCTGGCGGAACAAAGCAGGGATCCGTTCCAGAAGGCGTAGCAGCTGAACCCTGTTGGGGTCCTTCAGGTGCTCCAGGTTCACCTCAGCTGGTTCTCTCTATGCCTTTGCTTCGAATTCTGGTTCCTCATCAGTCCCCTCCGTCACTTCCCTCACCATCATCGCTGTCCCTTGCATTACAGGTGGCTTTTTCCATTCTTTGAGCAGGTTGATGTGATATGTCTGCTTGGCTTTACCCTTATCTGAATGGTGGATCTCGTAGGTCACCGGTCCCATCTTCCTCACTACGGTGTACAGCCCTTGCCATTTAGCCAGCAGCTTGTTGGTCGATGTTGGCAGTAGTAGTAGTACCTTCTGCCCCGGCTGTAGCTGTCTCTCTTTCTTGCATTATGGTCGTACCACGTTTTCTGAGCTATCTGTGCTTCTTTCAGGTTCTCTCTTGCCTGATCTTGATAACGTTCAAGCCGATCCCTCATCTCCAGCACATACTGAACGATACCCTTCTCGTCTCTGCAAGCAGGATGCTCCCAGCTCTTCCGTATCAGGTCCAGGGGTCCTTGAACTTGCCAGCCAGATAGGAGCTCAAAAGGGGAGAAACCGGTTGAAACTTGAGGTACTTCTCGGTAAGCAAACAGCAGGAATGGGAGCCATTTGTCCAAGTCCCGTCCCGTGTCTGACACAAACTTCCGCAGCATATTCTTCAGTGTCTGGTTGAATCTCTCCACCAAGCCGTCTGTCTGTGGATGGTATGCGCTGGTTCTGATGGCTGTGATACTCAACTGGCTGTGAAGCTACCCCATTAGCCGCGATGTGAACCTTGATTGTACCTTGATCTGTTAGAATCTCCTCAGGGATTCCCACCCTGGAGTACAGCTGCACAAGGGCTTGGATGATCTTTGGGGTGGTAATGGAACGGAGTGCGAAGGCTTCAGGGTATCTGGTCGCGTAGTCACATATCACCAGGATGTACAGGTGTCCCGCACAGCTCCTCTCAATTGGTCCCACAATATCGATGGCGATGCGCGTGAAGGGAGTAGAGAAAACAAGGAGAGGGTACAAGGGCCCCGCTGGGACACAGCACTGGTTTTCTGACATGTTGCACATGTTGCAGAATATCTGTACATCAGTGTAAAGTGAAGGCCAATGAAAACGTGAACTGATGCGAGTGTATGTTTTCTGCTGTCCTAAATGACCAGCCCATTGAACGGTGTGTGCGAGGTGCAAGACAAGGGGTCTACAACATTTAGAGACAATTAAACGAGTAACATCATTGGCTTGCAAGTAAATCACATCATTCACAATCACATACTTTTCATCACACAGATTTGACACTTTTCCACTAGCAGTTTTTTTAAACAATGACTTCAATGACTTGTCTTTCCTTTGTAATTCCCCAATTTTCTCTGGGATTCAAGGCCGTCCAGTGAGGTCTCAGGGACTGGAGTACCCAGATACTACTCAAACCGACGTTGTCGGCGTGGTTTTCTTGGGCCCTTGGCCCCGCCCTGCAGCAGACTACTGTGCAAGTCTGGCAGTGGCTGCAGACCTGCTCTCGTTTGAGCCCGGGTAACAGGTCTGAGACAAACAAATTTCATAAAATCCAAAGAACTAAAACTCAGAATGACCTTAGTTCACTCAAGCCCCCCTCAGTTATGACTGAAGTATTGTATTTAGCCAATCGGAGCAATTCTCTGGACATCATCCCTTCAGGTTCCAATACACTTTTGTTCAGCTACTATTTACACCACTAATGGCTGTACAAGTAAATCCAATAAATAAATAAAAATTGGGCCAAGCCAATGGCAAAATATTTTGTGGTCTTTTAATGGTCTTAACCATTTTAATCACAAATCAATGGTCTGGAAATTAGCAAGAACTGGACAAACACTGTAGATAAAGTAACTTAGCACGGAATTGCAAACCGCTATTTACAGGAAGATGAGTCAGTGTTAAAGTTAATGGCTTTAAACCCATAGTAGTAGTTGAAAACAGGCCAAAACATGAGCCTCATGGACTTGTTCTCAAGCCACTTCTTGGTTGTCTTTGGAATTTGGCAGGAGCATTGTCTTATTTTTTATTGTTTTGAAAAATAACATCTGATCATTCCTCTTTAGATAATAACTTTTCATTTGTTGGAAGCAAGCCATTCTGTAATATTCTCCTGTACTCCAAAGCATTAAATTACTTTTCACCTTGAAGTATCTCACCAATACCAGCAGTTAAAAAGGTTCCCCACACAATGACACCACCGCTCTGGAGCATCACCATGCAACTCTTGTTTCATTGTGATTCATCACTCCACACACAACTTCCCATATTCTGCCAAAAACTTAATTCTGTCTTTGATGGTTTTCTGAGTCAGCAATGGCTTTTTAAGTAGTAGCACACTTGGCCCTTTTTTTTTTTTTTTTTTTGCCCAGGAGTGTACCGTATGTGTATGTGTGTGTGAAAGACTTGTTTGACTGAATATTTTGACTGAATTTAGACAGACCAAATTTTTTTGTCTTGTCTCCAGTTTCATCTGGGTTTTGCCCCAGTTACTTTTCACTACAGCTTACTGTCTCTCTCTCTCTCTCTTTCTGAATGTAGTAAAAGTGGTTGTTATCTGATTTGTACCGTTACTGAGGATCAACTTTCAATACCACAGAGAAAGTCTATAATTATCTTTCTGTGTGAAAATCTGGTATGTACTCCCAACTGTTGAGGTAAATGTTTGGATTTTAAAACGGAACCAGACTAAAAAAGGCTGATGTACCTGAATGTGTGTTCATAAAAGGTGACCTACAAAGGTCATTTACACTACTTATCAGTGTTCAACTTAGAACTGGCTCTGTTGACTTTCAGTTACATAAGCAACAGCGACAAGTATGGCATTGAAAAGTTTAACTTGCTGAATTAAGTCGCTCCATGTTTGAACCGGCATTTGGAGTAAAGATGGAGGTCCCGTTATTCATCTGCTGTCAGCTACTGTTGTTGTGTGTCAGAAAGATGCAGTGCAGTGAGTAATTTCCTGAGTAATTTCCTTAAATATACAGTTTTGATTTTCCAGACCAGTTATATATTTTCCAGTGGATGGGAACTAAGCGACTGTCAAAAATGACCTGTTACTTGTGGCTTCTTGGGACAAAAAATTCAGATTTTTATGTAAAAGATGTCGTGCCTGGTTAGATGGTGTAAGAGTTACCATTCTAGGTCAGGACTAGTAAATGTCATTGTGTTACTTTCGTTGAAGAAGTCAGCCCGTATATTTACGTGTAATGTTTAAAACCAGCTGCTGTAATTCATCTTAATTCTTGGCTTAAGATTTGAAAAAGCTACATTTTCTAAGTAAAAAAATAGAGTAATTTGGAGCACTGGTAAAACTCTCTCTTTGTTCCATTAATTTTTACACAAGTTTTTGAGACCATCATTTTTACTAAAGGTTAAATCCATGTAAACGTTTCCAAAACAGGAACTGTTTCCTCCTCAGATCACTTTTATGCTATCAGATCAGATCAGCCGTTACAGATTTATGGTTATGATTTCAGATCGGGCATCTTTATCAGCAGCACAGATTAGAAAGATTTTCATCTAGCATGTCCTACAGGGCTGCATTTTTTTCACCAGGAACTCCCTGGGTGTCAGAGTCAGCTGCTCTCTTACCCGTTTTTCCATACCTCTATCCATCTATCTTCTCATACATCAATCAGAGTTATCCCCAAGGTATGTGTAAAGACCTATCGCAAAAGGTCGGGTTATGCAAACACACTTTTACACACACACACACACACACACACACACACACACACACACACACACACACACACACACACACACACACACACACACTTTGTTCTACTTTCTGATATTAGTCATTATCAAATATGAAGGAAATAATACCATTAAATTGTTTACATAGTTTTCTAAAACACTCACCTATATCACCTAGATTGACACTAGTGTGTGTTTGTGTGTGAAGCATGTGCTCGCATATACACAGTGCGCGGGTCAAAACGTGTTCCTTAGGCTTTAGGTCATTAGGTTGCTCAAGGTGTGGTTAACCCTGAGCTGAGAAGGTTGCAAGAAACAATAAAAGGAGCTGTGTATAGTTACGCCATAAGTTACGTTTACATGGACACTTTGTTTCAATCGGAATGAAATAATTTCGATTGATTAATCTGAACATAGTGTTTACATGAACACTAAATAAAGTGATCATGTCATCAGATTTTATCTTTTTGACATCCGACAGTGGCTCAGTGGTTCATGTTGGTTGTCTACAAACTGGAAGGTTGGTGGTTCAATCCTCGGTTCCACCTGACCAAGTGTCGAGGTGTCCATGAGCAAGACACCTAACCCCAGCTGCTCCCGACGAGCTGGATGGCGCCTTGCATGGCTCCCGTCGCCCGTCGGTGTATGACAGTGAATGGGTGAATGTGAGGCAAATTGTAAAGCGCTTTGGTGGCCATTGGGTCTGTGAAAGCGCTATATAAATGCAGTCCATTTACCATTTAATATTTATCTATTTTGGGTCCTGATTAGGAGACGGTGAGCACATGAAGCTTTGTGCTGTGCTGCTTATATTTATCAAGCAGTAAAAACGCCCCGTCCCGCGTCTAAAACAAGCAGGTGAAGCAAGGACTGCTGGGACGACATTGTCCTGCAGAAGTTGAATGAGAATTTTAGAATCATAAAATTTGTGGTTGTTTGTTGGAAATTTGTTTGCAAGAAAAATGTCTTTACCCTAACTTTGGAATGTGCGTGTTTGTGTGAAAGTGGAAAAAGATTGTCCACTGAATGTGCCTGATATGTAGAACACACACACACACACACACGCACGCACACACACTGATTTATATCTCAGAGAGGTACTGCAGGTCCTGTGGGTCCAGATACAGCCTGCACATGTCTACCTGCAAGTGTAGGGTAGACATGTGTGTCTCTCTCTCTCTCTCTCTCTCTCTCTCTCTCTCTCTCTCTCTCTCTCTCTCTCTCTCTCTCTCTCTCTCTCTCTCTCTCTCTCTCTCTCTCTCTCTCTCTCTCTCTCTCTCTCTCTCTCTCTCTCTCTCTCTCCTCTCTCTCTCTCTCTCTCTCTCTCTCTCTCTCTCTCTCTCTCTCTCTCTCTCTCTCTCTCTCTCTCTCTCTCTCTCTCTCTCTCTCTCTCTCTCTCTCTCTCTCTCTCTCTCTCTCTCCTCTCTCCTCTCTCTCTCTCTCTCTC
Organism: Rhinichthys klamathensis goyatoka; assembly: GCF_029890125.1. Lineage (NCBI taxonomy): Eukaryota > Metazoa > Chordata > Actinopteri > Cypriniformes > Leuciscidae > Rhinichthys > Rhinichthys klamathensis. The sequence continues at coordinate 864,200 of NW_026606708.1, forward strand.
TCTCTCTCTCTCTCATTCATACAAACAAACACACACCCACACACACACACTTATTGTTCCACATTATAGCCACATTATATCATTTTTGCTCTCTTGCTCTCTTTGTCACAATGAAGTGTGTAATTTGTTTCACTTTCTCCTATCACATCTTAATATGTAGACATAAGCAACTATAAGTAATCCATTTTTTACCCCTGTATTATGTCAAGAATTTTTTTGTTGCATCCCTGACCTAGCAACATTGGCCTAACTAGTGGCATAAGTTTTGGGGCAGGAATGTCTGATTAATCAGGGTGAATTTCAGGGGGAAAAAAACATTCACTGTACAAATTTTTTGGGGAATTTCTTTTGATGATGCAGATATTACACACTTTACCTTTAAAGAAAAATAGTTCACCTGAAATGAAAACTTAAATGTATTTCTGTTGCTCACATATGGCCATCGTATGGCTTTAGAGTATGGTAGCAAAAAAGTCTTGACATTTTTTATATATATATATAATTTGAGAATTTTTTATGATGCTTTTTTAAAGTTTGACATCACATCCAAACTCTATACTTCATTTCACTATTTGGCAGGGATTATCGTCAAAAATTCACTTTTTTTGTGCTTCACAGAATAAAAGAAAGTCATAAATTTGGAATGGTATCAGTAAAGACCGAATATTCATTTTGGGGTGGATTATCCTTTTAAGCAAAAGAGAAAAAAAATCAACATCAAACAGATGTGCACAACACACACATGCAAGCTTTGTTTTGAGGTTGTTCCTGGAAAAATCAGGTCAAGTGAACAGATCGGCATCAATTTTACAAGCCCCTCCTTTTCTTTTCTATTTTCTGTTCACTATTTATGGAATTTAGATTTGGCCTCTCAGTGATACTCAAGGAAAAATAAGTAACACACAAGCACACACACCAGAAATATTGTTTGCAGGATATGCAACAGGTACTGACCATAATGCAGATGGAGCTATTAGTACAGCAGGTGTGAACCCTGCTGACAAAGACCACCTTTAGATTCACACGCATGAGTACACATACAAACAAATACATCAATAAGCAACATAAACACAACCACACACAGACTTTGAATTTTGCATTTGCCATCGGCCCTGTGAGTGTAAACACCGAGAGAGGGACAAGACCAAACAATAGCTTACCATGCGCACACACTTGGATACGTATGCACATGGTACATGCCAAGGGTAAATCACATGAGTTATGAGGAAACCGATGTCAGGGTGAATTTAGAAATTAATTTAAAAGATCTGTTCACATTAAAAGTGACACTGAGAGAGGGAGAGATGGAAACAGAAAGAAAAGAGGAACCAAAATATCATTGAAATGTATACACCCTAGCAACTTCATAACCACTCGGAACACATTAGCAACCACATAGCAATACACTGGCAAGCACTGCAGTATTGAATTTTGCCTCAGGCGGCACTCACATTGTAGTCAGAATAATGTCACTGTTAACCTACAATACGGTTGTGAAATGCAGAAATATTCTTGAGGATAAGCTTTCGAGACCTGCCAGCTAAAACTGCTACATTTGTCCAACAACGGCTAAACCACCAGACATTTAATACATCCTAATGCTTTAATACTACCCGAAACAAGCCGATTATCCCATTAATGGATATAAACATCACTCTCTTTCTCTTATTGGATCAGCTGATGTTAACACCACCCCTTTCCTCTAGTTATTTGGGTAATGTAATCTTCTAATGTAACACTCTGACTTTATTCCAGAACTTAGTGAGCTGCATACTTCCTGCATATAGTTAGCTGACTTCTAAGTCGACATTTTAACTGTTATGGAACCACAAAAGTGAGTGATTTGGAACGTTCTATAGTTCCATTCACACAGAACTTGTTTTTCCATTGCACTTTCTATGTAAACACGCATTAGACTGCCATGTTTGACCGTTGTGCCTGCGTCTTGCGTCTTTTGCAGCATATCCTACATGACATGGCATTCTAAAAATGTGGCGCTCAAGGTAAAAGCTTAACAGCTTCACTGGTTTCAATAGAGTTTGATGTTAGCATGTAGCTAAGCTAATGACTTTTCATACAAAAGTACACCACACAGGTTAGCTACACTGAACTATACTTTTCAGTTACTTGGATTTATTTTTTTATTTTTTCATTCTGGGATTGCCTTTTCCGTGAATGCAGCCTTAGGATTTGGCCAAAATAATATGTCTTAGTTGGCAGCATAGTTAAGAATGCCTACCTTTTTGTCATGAGCTCACTAGGATTTGGAACTGTCTTCCTCTTTCTCTCCTCCTTCTCCTCTTTGTCAACCCATTATGGTGTGATTCCCACTATCCGTTTAGTCTCACTCTCACATGACGGGGATGAGAGTGTTAAAAGCGCTACTTATTAGTTATTAAAAATATACAGTAATCCTGATTGCTTACAGTACATCTCTTTATATATAGAAAGAGGGTTTACTGTACATTAGGCTGTGTGTGTTTGTGTGTGTTTGTGCACTGTAATAGTTGGTTTAACTTAAAATTTTAAGGCAACCAGGTTGCTTACTTTTTTAAGTTCATTGAAAAAAACAAAAATTAGCTAATACAATGAGGGAGATTGGTTTAATCAACAGAAACTCAAAATTGTATTTTATCTGAACCTCGTAAATTAACTAAGTTGATTTGACAAAATAAAAAATGAGTGTGAGTTTGAATGTGAGTGTTTTGGAGGCAGGCCCAAACAACATGGAACCCTGAGGGAGCATTCTCTCCTCATCCTCTTTCTCTCTCTGTCCTCTTTCTGTATATTTCTCGCCCCTTCTTGCAATGATACTATTGAGTCATAGATTAGGAATGGAGAGGCAGAATAATAGGGGCAGAAAATTTAAGAGCGAGGTGGAAAGGAATGAATGAACGTGAAAGTTTGAGAATGTGTTTACCCGTTAAGATTACCACTTAATTACATGTTTACAGTTGTGTGTCCTTTTCGTCTTTGACTGTCTGTAGTACTGCTAAAAGGATACAACTAAATATTCCTGTTTGTGCGGACAAAATGGAAAAGTTCTTCCTTGAACAATCTCACGGAAATAACTGCACACTAAAGAACACTATTCTGTTATGTGAGCCCATGTAAACACCATTCCCAGCACTTGTCCTTCAGAACAAGTCCACACCTGTCCAGGTGAACAGTGAGCGATAGAGAGAGGGGCTAAATGCTGATATATGTGCTAATATATTGCACATCCATGTGCTGCAAATGTTCCCATCAATCTTTCCTCCCCTCGCAGCGCTTGTTTTATCAATCTCTTTTTCTCCCCTGAGGATGGTTTATTGGTGACATGTTTTTCTCAGCGTTCTGTATGATAAGGACAGATGGGAACAGGGGTCAGGTGTGCGTAGTGACGTCTGGATAAAACTATTCAATATTTGAATGCATACCTGCATTGTAAAAAAAAACCCAAAAAAACTGATATATGTTCAGTGATTTAAACTTTGTAGTTGGCTTAAATGTTTTGTAAATTAATTAATTTGACTTGTGGTGATAATACTATTATGTTGGCATCTTTACACCGTTTTTGGAGGTTACGCATTTGGCAGAGACTTTTATCCGAAGCAGCTAACATTGAAGTACTTTGTTTTATCAATAATACATTTTAGCAACACCCTTAACGTTGATGCTGCTTGTGCCATTCAAAAAAAATAACTTACCTTTTTTCTTCTGTGGAACACAATTATGTTTGGAGAAATTAATTTTTTTCTTTCTTTTTTTCTTTTTTTTGTGGGCACCAAAACTGTTTGGTTCACCAATATTTTTCAATGTGAAAAGAAAGTCATACAGGTTTGGAATGACATTGGGGTGTGTAAATGATGACAGAATGTTCATTTTTTGGGTTAACTATCCCTTTAAAGGACTGACCGTTCATTGCTATTGCTCAAGAGTGAATCTGTATTAAAGTGCTTTGTAAATTAAGAATTTGCCTCAGCACAGTCATTTATAATGAGCTGGATAATCTTAGTAGTAGGCTTGGGGTATTTATTGTTTACATTTAATGATTATTTTGAATTTGAGGAAAAATATTTGAACAGAAACTAAATTCTGTTGTCAGATTGGTTAGGCTTAAAGGGGTCATTTAATGCCATTTTTGTACAAGCTAATATGATTCTTTAGGGTCTAAATTAAAAGTTTGTAATATACTTTAATTAAAAATTCTCATTAGTATTGTAAGAAAACACTTATTTTACCTGGTCAAAAACAGCTCTGTTTTCAGCACTGCTTTATAAACTTTAAATGATAATGAGCTTTGCTCACCCCGCCTCTCTATTCTGTCTGTGTACACCATTTGTAACTCAACACAAAAACCATAACGCGTTGTTCATTAAACGTGGGATTATGAATTATATTGAGAACATCATACATAGAAAACATGCCGTAATGTACCCTGAGTGTAAACCTTAGCCACATTCAATGTGAAGCGTGCAGCTAGCGATTTGCAAAGATTAATATTAATATAAAGTTTAATAAAACGTTACACTCACTTCCGTTCTTCTGGAGATTCAGCAGGAACACGAATAGCTGGTACCGATCCTTTTTTCATGAGCAGCTTCTTAGCAAAACCAGCTCATACTGATCCTCGTTTATAAAGCAGTCTGCTGAGAAATGATTCGCGCAAACATGAAAGCATTGACGTTGCTCGTGGGGAATATTCCCTTCGAAAACAAACTCAGCCACTGTGTCTTAAGCGGTTCGGATTTAGGAACATTAAAATGACTGTGTTGGTTATTACACCCAAGAACAGAACACCACAATCACTTAGACGCCATTCTGCTCATAGACAGTGCTCCAGCATATCAACAATGACCGCGCCTGTCCAGCTCCCTCACGAGCGAGGGCGGGTCTGTGTTGAAACGCTCCTGTCAATCAACAATCGTGGGAGGGGCTTCCGACCGTGTGACGTGTGAACGGCTTGATTTGAGGCAGGGGAAAACATATAAGGAGATTAAAACAAAAACACTGGATGGATTTTTATCATTTTATGATGGTTGTGTACAGGCACTGCCAACACACATTTCAGTACAATCAACTTGTAAAAGTGCATGTACCATTATATGACCCCTTTAATAGACAGTGAGAGATTTTTATTCTTGATTCACAATTCATTTGTTCAGAAATCAGCCTTCACTGGTTATGCTGTATGTTTTTGATTCACAGAGTCAATAACTCTGGTCAAACTGTATGTTTGAATCGAAAAACAATTTCTCGATTTTCAACCCTACTTATTGCTTCTATAATGATTGATTAAAAAAATATTTTCTTATTTTAGGTCAACTATTTTCCTATATTTGATTATGTATGCCTTATTTTTCTGAACATGAATTATTAGTGTGTCCTCCCTGCTCATTCTTTTTCATTTTCGTTATGGCTTTCTCCCTCCTTCTGTAGCGACATCTGCCAAGTTACCTTCAACCAATCCCATGCCCACTGTGCTCTGTGGTTGTGTGTATTACATGCTATAAAATCACAATTAATCACAACCACATTTTAATTTCCTCCTTCCCTGTTGAGCAACACACACAGGGTTAAGAAGCACATGCCCGCACAAATACTCTTCCTTGCGCATTCACTAAAATATACACGCTCTCTTAGTTAGTGCACGCTAAGATTCAGAGATTTGGAATGGGCCATTGACTCGGTTCAGGCCCATGTAACATGAAGGATATTTTCCATCTCTGTTTCTCAGTCTTTCTCTGTTGCTGACAGGTGTGTTGTGGCATTGAGCTCTGGGTATGCCTGAGTGTGTGTGTGTGGCTTGCCTCTTTACTAATTTGGCACATTGTGTGTTTTCTCTGGTTCACTGGCCAGCCAGGCAATGTTAGACAAGAGCAAGCAGAGTGTGAGACTGAAAAAAAAAACATGGTCTGTGAATGACAGGATTTTGAGTTTGTGTGGGTCGTACATAAAAGTACTGGGGCGGTACCTTTGTGCAGTGGTGGTATCAGATGCTAGTACCATTGTTGTGATTTATACTATATGATTAAATCATTATTATTTTCATGTTTATATTTATATTTACATGGTAGGCGGAGCACGTGTAAGGCTGGGTGTTCATTAGTCTTCCCCTGGCCACGGATGTGAGATAGCGTGGAATTTTCTCTCAAGCCACTTCCTGCTGCTGCTTCTGATTGCTTTTAGGTGGAAAAGCTGCCCACATAGCTGCTGTTCTATTTTCTCTGTAATAATAGCATATTGGGGAAACAGATTTGTCAAACAATCCTGTGCTTTTTTTGTATTTTAGTTTGCGCTTTGTAGAGCGTCAAAGGTTTCTATTTAAAGCATTTTTGCAGCATTGAGCAATGTAGCCAATCCCAAACGCATATCTGTTGATTTATTGAACACAACAATGGTCAATCATAGGTGTTTAAAGGGGTGGTATAATGCCCTTTTCACAAGATGTCAAATAAGTCTGATGTCCTCAGAGTGTGTATGTGAAGTTTTAGCTCAAAATACCCCACAGATATTTGTATAGCATGTTAAAATTGTCACTTTTTGAGGGTGAGCAAAAACTGACTGTTTTTGTATCTGTCCCTTTAAATGCAAGTGAGCTTCTGCTCCCGGCTCAGAGGGCGGAGCTACACTACCTCCTGTGTTAGCAGCTTCGATTACCTCACACAGACATGTACTGAAAATTTCAAAAACTTTTAGCCTTTTATGTTCAAACTGTCAGACAAAGATGGAGACTCAAGAAGAAGTGACAACATGTAGAATGCAACAGGACATTTCTGAATGGCTAGTGATGAATTTATGTAGCTTATGTGTAGTTATCTTCTAGTCATTGATTAGCATTTCTGTCATGATAATCTATAAACCACGTTACAGGGGGCAGGGTTTATGTAACTTTTAGGGTTCGTGATGTCACTAATCCGGGAGGAAGCTTGTGTAGTCCCTACCAGCCGTTTGTTGTAGTCCTTAAAAAGCTATTTCTTTAAAAGAGAATATATCTCACTTTGGTTTGACTTTGCAGATGTTGTTTATGCTCAAACAGCAACATTACACACTTAGAAAAGTGAAATATAACCACCCGTTTAAGTTCGCCCTGAACAAAAACTCGGGCATGTTTTTTGAGTGGATACTGAGTTCTGCACGCTCGCAAATCCTCTCATTGTAATAAAAAGTGTAGATTATTATGTAAATAAGAGGTTCATTGTGCAGTCAGCTTCATATAACGTGACTTTCTGCCATGCCAAATCCCGCATACAGTTTGCTTGGTTTTCTGTTAAAATTAACAGTGGTTTGTGAACGTAGACGTTTTAATTACAAACAGTTTATCAGGAGCATTTATGCTGGGATGTGTAGGTTGTGCGGTGACACGTAACTTGAAACAATTTCAAGGAAATCTATTTAAATGTGTTTTTAAAGGTGAGGCTCATCTCCTTAGCTTTACCCTGAAGTTGGTTCACCCTCCACCTAAACCATAATCTCCTCTCTAAATCAGCGGAAAAGGGTCCTGAGCGCATTCAAAACAGTCTGGAGCGCGAGCTTGTACCTTGGGGAATAATTATTAAAATATTATTTATTATATTATATTATATTATATTATATTATATTATATTCAGTGTGACGTCCTGTCACCATGCCATCCAGTCAAGCGTTTTTAAGCTTTGTTGGAATCAGAATCAGAACTGGACAGAGTTAATTGTGAATCAAATGAATTTGATTCATAGTCATTCAGTTCAAAGGCAGGTTAAATGGACAATCCATCATTGTGAACTCCCCCAGAGTCTCTCAACACTCCTTTTCTTCCTCTCCTTTTCTTTCAGTGGCTCTTTCTCTCCAGTGACTCAGTCTGTCCCTTTGTGTTAACTCCTGGAGACACAACATGAGCGTGTGTGGCCAAGGACAGTTCAGATGGAGCTCTTTGTTTTCGTCTGTGTGGCCACTTGGTCCTTGCACACCTCATTAGCTGTAACCACTGCTGGTTGCCACAGAAAATGTGTGTCAGTGTGTAAGCGTTGTTCCATTCCCTGATCCTCTGAAATGAGCAGTTTTTGAGGGACCAAGAAAGGGAGGTTAAAAAATAGAGGCCAAGAAACTCTTCAAGAGCTCTATGCCATTCACTTCAAGTTCAAACCACAAAATAAAATTGTCATGCACACACAACACAAGCACACTGCAGATATTTGGCTGTGTGTGTGTGTGTGTGTGTGTGTGAGAGAGAGAGAGAGAGCAAGAGCAGTTCCTTGAGGCCTTACCAATTCTTTAGCCACATGGCATTCAGGGAAATTTAATATCCTGATGGTGCCTCATGCTGATGTGTCCTGAATTTTGCAATGTGCAGTAGCTTAAGCTTTCATTAAAATATGAACTTGAGTGTGTGTAACTTTGTAATCATACAATATGAATGACATATCTTGTAAAATATGTATTTACAATATGAATTACATAGTGTGAATGCAGATAAAAAATTGATTTATTTAGACATTTATTTAAAAATTAATTAAATACACTCAAACTAAATCATATTAAAACCATATTTAACACATATAACGCAATAGTAAATATTCATATTTTTATAATATAAGCTTATAATTTAAGTAGACACTGATGATGTGATATCGAAAACATTTTGTCATTTTGAAGATTTTTTTCTCGAAGGACATTGTGTTGTGTGCTTTTTATACAGGTTTGCAATAATGCTGTAATGTGGGATACATCAGTCAGTCCATGATTTTGACCTTCTGACCTTTTTGCGACCAAAGACCTCTTGGTGGATCAAGAGATGATGCTCCGTTAAATATTACATACAATTAAGTTTTGTATGCATGGCCTCTAAAAACATGTACCATGTTAAAGTATTATATACTTTGTTACTTATTAAATTTGAGTATTATTTGTATTGTATTTTTGTTTAATGCATAGTTTTTTCCATAAACAAATTACCTGTAGCACCGCTGTATAACACCTATGTAGACCCCTGATCTAACCGATCTCATACCCAATTATTATTACACAGACCTGTTAATATTCAACCTTCCTTCACCTGCAGGCTGTATTTTTGGCACCATTCCATTACCCAGAGTTCATTGCTGTCCCACATGTTTAATATTAAATGCTAAGTCATTTTAGTTTCCTCATTCTCGCTCAAACACACATGCACGCACACACACACACACACACACACACACACACACACACACACACACACACACACACACACACACACACACACACACACACACACACACACACACACACACACACACACACACACACACACACACACACACACACACACACACACACACACACACACACACAGCAGCAGCAGCTCATACTAATGGAAGAGCCAGACAAACATCTGCTTTAACACTGAGCAGGATGAAAGATAGAGAAAGAAAGAAAAGCGAGAGAAAAGGAATGAGGGAATAAAGTGAATTTGGTGTCAGTGGGCGAACGGTTCGGAAAAGAAACACGTTTCACCATTTAACACGCAGTGAGGGATTTGTATCTGTAAAAGAGGAAAAGGAAAAAGTTTTACTAACTTACCTGCCATTGTGTGTGTGTGTGTGTGTGTGTGTGTGTGTGTGTGTGTGTGTGTGCGCGTGCGTGCGTGTAGAACTACACCGAAGAGCGGTTGGTATCCGTCTAAATGGGCAGCTTTTGATATCTTGTCTGTGTGTGTGTGTCTTTAAGAATTATTGTGTGCTTACACTTCATTTTTATAAATGATATGGCACAGCACATCAAAGGGTTTGGGAACAGATCAAACAAAAGCGAAAGAGTTGTTTCTGAGCGAGTTGAAAAATGAGATGAATGATGAAAGAAAACTTTCTTTTCTCGGTCACTTCATTTCTACATAGTTTTAGAGACTTTATCAAAACAAGGTTTTGGTCATTTTTGAACACTGTTCACCAAACCAACGGCATAATTAGTTAAACACTGTTTCTTTTTTTTTTTTCTTTTTTTTTTTGCATTGGACATCAGGTGGCGACCCTGCATATGCCCAACAATATGTACAATTATTAAGACAATATAGACTGACTAAAATTGACAATTTTGTCAACATGTAAACGGAAGCAGGCATACAATTTACAGTGTTCATAGTTTGAGTGTTTGGTTTGGTTTGTCTCTTGAATGTTGATGGTTTCATGCTCTTAGCAATTATCTTAGATAATTCACTGCACAAAACAAATGATGGTCGGCAAGTGTATTTATCCACATTGTAAATGGAACCATTTTTGATGTAATCATGGCAATATTGTGCTTTTACTAAGTAGCAGATATATTTGCACCAAAATAATTACAAAAATTATCATATACATGACCAATGATGTCATAACCTAAATAAACTTGTTTATGTTTGCTGTCCTTGTTTACCGGTCGATTGGTCACCGACCACCTCATACTGTTCCTCATTTTTGAACGTATCACCGCTGACGCTGACTGTGAGCTCCAGCTTTACTGGTTGCCTGTTTCATGAAGCTTTTTGATCGTGACAACAGAACTATTCATAACTGTTTTAATTATTTTTTGTATTTCACAAAAATGTAAATTGTCTGAAGTGTTGTATTTTGGTATATATTTTTTTTCCAGCAAATTAACTTAAAATTTGGCAAGCGGCACTTTAAAAATAAATAACTTGATCAGTATCGGTAAATGCAGTTAAATTATTGGTGACCTGTAAAGGCCTCAAGCTCAACATTCTTGTGCACCAATGATTTTATTATTTACCCACCAGTTAAGATCCACCTCTTTAGAATATATGGCAAGAGAAAAGAGAGAAAAAGAAGGCACTTTGAGCTATAAAAAAACAGAAAGGGTAAATTTGCAGATGGCAGGATGAAAGGGGGAAAAAAAACTGATTGAGAACAGATTGGGCTGATTGAATGCAATTCTTTTCAGAGCTTTAAATGAACTGTGTTTGTCCATTGCATTAATGTAACTGATGTGATATGTATGCATGTGTGGTAATAGAACAATTAGCAATTCATTCGATGACAATGTATGATGATGTCATGGTGATGTAAAAGGTCAGACAGTGCTAGTCGCACACACATACAGTGATGTCTGTGAAATATCACACTCAGATTCCCACTCCTCCACTGTGTCCTCAATTGATAAAGTGAATTCCCCTTTCTTTCTCGTTCTTCCTTTTTTCGGTTCATGTCTTATAAAGATTGTATATCTCGCTTTTAGCAGATATACAAATTACAAATTTAAAGTCTTTCATAGAGTTTAGCTGCAATTTCCAAGTCCCTCACACGTGGCTCAAGCATGTGTGTATGAGTCAGTGTGTGTGTGTGTCAGGGAAAAGCCCGAATGCTTTAAAGTCTCTCAATTACAGTGTCTGAAAAGCAGAGGGAAGTCCCGATCTTTGTGCAAACTTCTGTAAAACAGTTAATGTGTGTGTGCGTCTTTATAACTGGCATAAATTTGGATTAGAAATCACAGACAGACATCTGTACAATTATCAATTATGTCGCATGAATATGAAACAATTTCCTGAAAATTTGTTTCTTGTTCTGTTTCATCCTTACTTGACTAGCATCTCTGTCCTCATTTCACATCTTGCATCTCACCATTTTCTCTTCAACTAGCCTTTTCGCTAGCATGGATTGTGTGTTTTATATGGTTTCCCAGCTTTTCTGTCTCCTGTTAACTAACACACATCTGTTACAGGAAATAGCTCTGTGGCTTAAAACAGACAATTAAGGGCATAAACCACTGGGTAGTGTTAATGTGATTAGTAAATTAAGAAATGGGCTTCAAACCCACTGAAAACACATACATTTGGAAACTTGGAACTGAATAACGGAATTCAATTTGATTAAATGTATTTTAATTGCCACTTCACATGAATTAACTAAAACACTCCACTTTTACCCAATACATAATTTAGTTTTCATGTTTTTGTGCAAATGGCACAATTAATGTTTAACATTTGCATTTTTGCATTACAACATTTGTGTTGTATTAATCTCACACTGATGCAAGCCTTTCAAAAAAAAAAAAAAGTTTTCTTTTTCTTCTAACCGTTTCATTTTAGGATGTGTTGTTTTCACTTACAATCAAACTTACGTTACGTTTCGTACGTTACGTCACTTACGTTTCTCTGTTATTAAAATATGAGAATAAAGATACACATTACATATACGCAACATATACTATACAAATGAAATAAACAGTGCTTTATTTTTTCAACTACAGTAGTTGTATTTAAAAGAAGCATTCAAGAAAGAATTTAAATGATCAAATATAAAAATAAAACACTACATAGACTTACTTATTAAACCTACTATTAAAGTTATCAGAGCAGTGAGTGATTTTCTCTTTGTTTTTTGTTGTTTTATTAACATTAAAAATAAAATTGTCGAAATGAAATTTCCCCCAAAATGAAAATTTGTTGGTTTTCAGTTGTTGGTCCCCAGTGACTTCCATAGTATATATTTTCCTACTATGGAAGTCAATGGGGTCCAGCAACTGTTTGGTTAGCCACAATCTTCAAAATATCTTCTTTTGTGTTCAGCACAAGAATGAATTGTATACAGGTTTGGAACAACATTAGAGTGAGTAAATAAGGACAGAATCTTTTGGGTGGCGGTCCGTGACGGTGTGTCCGCGTCGGTGTCCGTGCCGGTGCTGATGTCCGTGCCGGTGTGTCGGTGTCCGTGCTGATGTCCATGCCAGTGTCCGTGCCAGTGTGTCCGTGCCAGTGTGTCCGTGCCAGTGTGTCCGTGCCAGTGTGTCCGTGCCAGTGTGTCCGTGCCAGTGTGTCCGTGCCAGTGTGTCCGTGCCGGTGCCGGTGTGTCCGTGCCAGTGTCAGTGCCGATGTCTGTGCCGGTGTCCGTGTCCATGCCGGTGTCCGTTCCGGTGTCCATGCCGGTGCCGATGTCCGTGGCGGTGCCGATGTCTGTACGGTCTGTGGCGGTGCCGGTGTGTCCGTGCTGGTGTGTCCGGGCCAGTGTGTCCATGTCCGTGCCGGTGTCCGCTTGTCGGTGTCCGTGCCGATGTTTGTGCTGATGTTCAAAGAAAGAAATGAATACAGGTTTGGAACAACATTAGAGTGAGTAAATAAGGACAGAATCTTCATTTTTGGGTGATGGTCTGTGCTGGTGTGTCCGTGCTGATGTCCGTGCCGTTGTCCGTGTCGGTGCCGTTGTCCGTGCTGATGTCAGTGCTGATGTCCATGCCGGTGTCCGCGCCGGTGTCCGTTCTGGTGTGTCGGTGTCCGTGCCGATGCCTGCGCCGGTGTCCGTGGCGCCGGTGTCCGTGCTGATGCCTGTGCCGGTGTCCGTGCCGGTGTCCGTGCTGGTGTGTCTGTGTCTGTGATGGTGTCCGTGCCGGTGTGTTGGTGTCCGTGCCGATGCCTGTGTCCGTGCTGATGCCTGTGCCGGTGTCCGTGCTGGTGTGTCTGTGTCTGTGATGGTGTCCGTGCCGGTGTGTCCGTGCCGATGTCCGTACCGATGTCCGTACCGGTGTCCGTGCCGGTGTGTCCGTGATGGTGTCCGTTCCGGTGTCCGTGCCGATGTCCGTACTGGTGTCCGTGCCGGTGTCCGCGTGTTGGTGTCCGCGTGTTGGTGTCCGTGTGTCGGTGTCCGTGCCGATGTTCGTTCTGATGTTCAAAGAAAGAAATGAATACAGGTTTGGAACAACATTAGAGTGAGTAAATAAGGACAGGAATCTTCATTTTTGGGTGATGGTCCGTGCTGGTGTGTCCGTGCTGATGTCCGTGCCTTTGCCCGTGCCGGTGTCCGTGCTAATGTCCGTGCCGGTGTGTCGGTGTCCGTGCCGATGCCTGTGCCGGTGTCCATGCCGGTGTGTCTGTGATGGTGTCCGTGCCGGTGTGTCCGTGATGGTGTCCGTTCCGGTGTCCGTGGCGGTGTGTCCGTGCCGGTGTGTCGTGTCCGTGCCGATGCCTGTGCCGGTGTTCGTGCCGGTGTGTCCGTGTCTGTGATGGTGTCCGTGCCGGTATGTCCGTGATGGTGTGCGTTCGATGTCCGTGGCGGTGTGTCCGTACCGGGGTCCGTGCCGGTGTGTCCATGATGGTGTCCGTTCCGGTGTCCGTGCCGGTGCCGATGTCCGTACTGGTGTCCGTGCCAGTGTGTCCGTGCCAGTGTCCGTACCGGTGTCCGTGCCAGTGTCCGTGCCAGTGTCCGTGCCAGTGTGTCTGTGCCAGTGTCCGTAATGGTGTCCGTGCCAGTGTGTCCGTGCCAGTGTCCGTGCCAGTGTGTCCGTGCCAGTGTCCGTACTGGTGTCCGTGCCAGTGTCCGTGCCAGTGTGTCCGTGCCAGTGTCCGTGCCAGTGTCCGTGCCAGTGTCCGTGCCAGTGTGTCCGTGCCAGTGTCCGTACTGGTGTCCGTGCCAGTGTCCGTGCCAGTGTGTCCGTGCCAGTGTCCGTGCCAGTGTGTCCGTGCCAGTGTCCGTACCGGTGTCCGTGCCAGTGTCCGTGCCAGTGTGTCCGTGCCAGTGTGTCCGTGCCAGTGTCCGTGCCAGTGTCCGTGCCAGTGTCCATGCCAGTGTCCGTGCCAGTGTCCGTGCCAGTGTGTCCGTACTGGTGTCCGTGCCAGTGTCCGTGCCAGTGTGTCCGTGCCAGTGTCCGTACTGGTGTCCGTGCCAGTGTCCGTGCCAGTGTCCGTGCCAGTGTGTCCGTGGCAGTGTTCGTACTGGTGTCCGTGCCAGTGTCCGTGCCAGTGTGTCCGTGCCAGTGTATCCGTGCCAGGACACACCGGCACGGAAAGATAACTTAGTCGAAAGATAACTTAGTCCAGTAACCAGGCGCTGTTTGACAGGCTTTTAAGTGCATGTGCTCCTCGGCTGTATGCGCTCAGAATGTTAGAACAGTGCATCAGCACGCAAATGAAATGTTTAAAGTAACAACATTTTTAAGTTTGTTGTAACTCCACCTCTGCGTTAACATGTGATGTGAATGTACGTCGCATTGTACAGTATGTTGGGATGGAGGCGCCAGAACTGCAACTTATAGAATACACTGTAGCACGATACTACTATATTTATTCAAAAGCAGATTGTGGAGACATTTTAATTGTCCACGATCAAAAATCGTGATATAGCACACCCCTACTTCAGATATCATTCTTGGGGCTCAAGTAAATTTTCTTATTATCTTACACGAAAATAGTTGTGCTGCTTATTATTATTGTGGAAACTATGATACTTTTCAGGATTCTTTGATGAAATTTCAAAGGAACAGCTTTTATTTGAAGTAGAAATAGTAACATTATAAATGAGTTTACTGTCACTATTGATCAATTTAATGCATCCTTGTAGAATAAAAGTATTGTGTTCTTTAAAAAAAAGAAAAGAAAATCTTACTGACCCCAAACTTTTCAATGTTACTGTACCTGACTATTCAATTGCTTGAACATTACAGTTTAATGGTTAACACATGTTTTTTGGAGTCTAATTCTTCTGTTCTTTCAAACTATTTGTTGTGGTGACAGTGGTGGTGGATGGTGACTTTAAGGCCTGAGCTCATGGCATGATAAATAACAACAGACGTGTACGCTAGAGCTGAGTGATGCATACACACGCGCATAGATACTCTGTATCCAAAACACACGCACATAGTCAAGCATGCTACAGCGGAACCCTCTTTTGCCAGAAACCGCTGTGTCCCTCTTCCACTGTTTCTTCACATTCTGATCCCATCCTCTTTTCTTCCATCACAATCTTCTGTCTCTCCCTCTCATCCTAACTGAGCCAGTAGTGATTGATAAACGGTTTTCAAGGTCTCGGCCACGCTGATAGCAAATGTGCCACAATGCTTGCAAAGACCTTGAGTCGTGTATGTGTGTATATAGCTGATGAACACATTCATCAACTTGCCATCATGTCACGAGTATTGTACGTTGTTGGCAGGTGACAAGTCATTATTGTCTGACATTAACACACACCTAACTTTTCAAGTGGCCTTAGACTGTAGGGTCAGAACAGGCGGGGATATACAGTAAAAGGTCAAAGGTCGGCAGTAAAAGAATACACACACAATATAATAATGCATTCAGTATCTGAGGGGAGAGGGGGCTCAGCTCCGCATTTTGAAACAACATCAGAATTCCAGTGCGCTTTGTGTGTGTGCGGAAGACTTTGGCCGGAACGCCTGAATTCCACTCAGTCCATCAGGAATGCTGGCTGAAGCGAATAACAGAGGAAGACAGAGGGATCAAGCAGGGAACATTTTGATTTGAATCAGCTCTCTGACCAGAGAACAAGGTATTAAGTGTCGTTAATCATCATCAACATCATGTGTTCGGCAGAATTCACGTTATATACACTCACCGGCCACTTTATTAGGTACCCCATGCTAGTAACGGGTTGGACCCCCTTTTGCCTTCAGAACTGCCTCAATTCTTCGTGGCATAGATTCAACAAGGTGCTGGAAGCATTCCTCAGGGAGTTTGGTCCATATTGACATGATGGCATCACACAGTTGCCGCAGATTTGTCGGCTGCACATCCATGATGCGAATCTCCCGTTCCACCACATCCCAAAGATGCTCTATTGGGTTGAGATCTGGTGACTGTGGAGGCCATTTTAGTACAGTGAACTCATTGTCATGTTCAAGAAACCAATTTGAAATGATTAGAGCTTTGTGACATGGTGGAAGTAGCCATCAGAGGATGGGTACATGGTGGCCATAAAGGGATGGACATGGTCAGAAACAATGCTCAGGTAGGCCGTGGCATTTAAACGATGCCCAATTGGCACTTAGGGGCCTAAAGTGTGCCAGGAAAACATCCCCCACACCATTACACCACCACCACCAGCCTGCACAGTGGTAACAAGGCATGATGGTTCCATGTTCTCATTCTGTTTACGCCAAATTCTGACTCTAACATCTGAATGTCTCAACAGAAATCGAGACTCATCAGACCAGGCAACATTTTTCCAGTCTTTAACTGTTCAATTTTGGTGAGCTCTTGCAAATTGTAGCCTCTTTTTCCTATTTGTAGTGGAGATGAGTGGTACCCGGTGGAGTCTTCTGCTGTTGTAGCCCATCCGCCTCAAGGTTGTGCGTGTTGTGGCTTCACAAATGCTTTGCTGCATACCTCGGTTGTAACGAGTGGTTATTTCAGTCACTGTTGCCCTTCTATCAGCTCGAACCATTCTGGCCATTCTCCTCTGACCTCTGGCATCAACAAGGCATTTCCGCCCACAGAACTGCCGCTCACTGGATGTTTTTTCTTTTTCGGACCATTCTCTGTAAACCCTAGAGATGGTTGTGCGTGAAAATCCCAGTAGATTAGCAGTTTCTGAAATACTCAGACCAGCCCTTCTGGCACCAACAATCATGCCACGTTCAAAGTCACTCAAATCAACTTTCTTCCCCATACTGATGCTCGGTTTGAACTGCAGGAGATTGTCTTGACCATGTCTACATGCCTAAATGCACTGAGTTGCCGCCATGTGATTGGCTGCTTAGAAATTAAGTGTTAACGAGCAGTTGGACAGGTGTACCTAATAAAGTGGCCGGTGAGTGTATATATAGTATCTCTGGTGGGCTATACTATGGCTCCCTTTTCCCCACTTCAGTTACAGTTGAGTTGTTGTTTATGTTTTAAATCATACTATTGGATAAGACAAGGAAGTAGTTGTTCTCTGATTTCTTATGATTTAGATGCAACAGTAAAATCTATTACAACTCTAAGCTCTTTAATACTTAATCATTAGAGTCTTGAAGTGATTTACGATGCCATTGAATGGACTGTGATTTGTGCTAGAACATGGCATTTTTCCACATTAGTTTTTCTTCAAATAACGTTCACAGCTGAATAAATTACAGTAGCAAGACTATATAAACTTCTGTTGTATAAGAGATCGGTGACATAAAGGACAGACTTTGAATCCATCCATTATGTGCAAACTTACCCTATTACCCTACCAAACATCTGAGCAGATAAGCCTTCACATGACACTGAAAAGTCTTATTTTAACAAAATAATTAAATACATTTTATAATCTATTTTTACCCTTAATGCATCAATGGAAGCAGTACTATAATGAGCTGTCACAAATTACAGCATTTGCATGTAGAATGATCTATTTTATTAAGTTTTGAATGTGATTTATTTATGAATGTAGGAAACATTTTAATTTAATGAAATCAATTACCAACATGGTTTAGTTGAGAAAGAAGGAACATAATAAATTAATATTATTATTGCTTGTGGTTACAGTAGGAAATGTATACCACATGGTTGTATTGTGTAAATGTAATTAAAATGTGTAAATGAAGCTAGCAAAAATTAAAAATGGAAGTGGGTGAAGGTGAGGGCAAAGTCCCTTTAAAGAAAGTCAGTTCTTTTTGCAACCATCTTTGTAACACCCCCTTTTTCTTTTTTTTTTACGTAGACTAACTACTTGAAAAGGAAAAGATGGAAATCTCCAAAACTATTTGTCAAGATCACAATGGGATCATAAATGTTGCTTTTTTCCCCCCCTTAAACTGTGCTATAGTCTTTTCAGGCTGGTCAAGCTAATGTGCAGATGCATTCAAGAATAGGTGATGAAAAGCAATATCTCTATTGGCTCTTAACTAAAAGATAGGACTGCTATACATTACTTCAGCTGACATTTTGAGCATTATGATTCCTCGCATTAATTTTTCGTCTCCTCCTTATACTGTCTCTGAGGTTAGAATAAGATGAGGAGTAATGGCTGTGCGGAGTAACAGCGCTGATGTGGTAACAGAGGTCACAGTTTTAATCTCCGGTTGGGGCAGCCCGTGAAATGAACGGTTACCAAGATGCCCATCATGTTCTGTCACCGCCGTGCCCTTGAGCGAGCCTCTTAACTCATGGTTGTACAGGAATACTCCTGTAATTACAGGAACCTGTCCTTATTGTAGGCCTTCTGTAAGATAAAAGGAAGCAATCTTGACTTGGGAATTTAATGCAAGGTTGTATGTCTCAGATATGAGCCAGGTTAAATGAACACACATATATTATTTTTGATTTGTTTAATTTCATGTGTTAGTTCATTTAGGGTGGTCCTGCCCTTAATGGCTCTCACAGCACCAGTCCCATTTCTTGATTTGTTTCTCCACCTGGACCATTCAAGCCTACACACACACACACACACACATATGAATGTGGCCCGGAGAGACCAAGTCTGTGTATGTAAGTGTGTGTTCTCCATCATCCTTTAGCTGAGAGGAAAAGGAACAGGAAAGTGGGATATGAGCAGGTGAAAATGCGTGTGTAAAAAATGTTCTTGTTTCCATTTACACTCAAAAATAAATGTTCCAAAAGAGGGTTTCTGCAGTGATGCCATAGAACCATTCTGGGTTCCCCTAAGAACCTTTTAGTGAACAGTTCTTACAGAACAGAACCTTTCAGTGAACAGTTCTTAAACTAACTCTCTTTTTCTTAGTGTGAAGAACATCTTAATAATCTGAACTATAAACTTTTGGTTATATATTTGGGTATAGATTTACATCAAAAAAACATTCTAATTTAGAAGTAATAAGCTATTTTCTGTCCTGTTTTTGACCCCCTCTTTCGAACATGTCTCAGTTTTTTCTGTTTCTTCATGTAAAGATGGACTCGATGATGGTAAGATCAGATCTCCGTGTGTATCCTACCGGCTATTGTCAGACTCCATGTGCATACAAAAATCTCACTGGATTATTACAATTAATGGCAAAAGGAATGTTTGGAAACGTAAACAGATGTTTCTAACTGACACTACAGTAAAAGATATAAAAACTGGCTAAAAAACATTTTATTTTCTGGTGAAGATACTAACGTGCCTAAGACTTTTGTATATTATTTGTTCATAATATATATTTTTTTGTTACTAATGTTCAGCTTTTCTTTTTAATAGTCAACTTATTTTTAGCAGTCATCTAGCTTGTAAACACTGGTCACAGACACGAAGATGTATCTTTAATTTCCCCAAGCTGATTGTTCACTAAAAACCCAGTCATCATGTTTTCAGGCCATTTCAAGTTTGATTTTGGCATGACATAAAGTGGTGGTGATATTAGTCTTCCCATTAACGCCATCATTGGTTTCATTCAGGCCAATCCGTGAACGCGCACAAAAACAAGAGCAAGGATTTATCGCACAAACCAATCATAACCTATAATATCCAATCAAAGCGCGATGGAGACATTGCCTCCTCTCACGTGACTTTCCCCCATTTATTTTAAGTTACCCCCCACTAAACTCACCGCATGCTTTAGGTGGTCTGTTTTAAGTCAATGGGGACAGAGGAGGCACGTCTCCCGCTGTAACTACACCTGCGAGTGTTGCTGTTGGACAGTGTTACTTTATAAAAACGAGTGACTTTTACACACAAAAAAAACCTCATCTAGTATTTTGAGTAGGCACTGCCTCCCTTACCTCCTCGGGGGAAACGCCCCCAACAACAATGTGAAACATTTATGCGTATTACATGTGCTTTATAATTCTTGGTTGTGGCAAGTAAAGTTTAAGTAGGCTACTGAGTTACCACAGTTATAGTTGTCATGATAACTTTGTTTTGTGTAAATTTGTGTCGCACTGTCCTTCTTATAGACTATGCTTTTAGATAGAGTGATAAATTGTAATTTGCGGTGTCGTGTTTTAAATAAAACTGAAGTTTTTATTCAGGATTATAGCGAATGGCATAGATCAAAACAATAACAAAAACTAAATTCTCTACGTGCTGTCTTCTGTATCCGGGAATCCCCGTATTAAACCCTTAAATGCCGAAGCAAAGGAAAGAACAGAAAATCTCAACTGTTCACAGTCTGACTGCAGCGCTACAGTATAAATACTCAGTACATATCAAACAATCTGTAACAGACAAAGCAATAGTGACACATGGTAAAAACATTGTTACTCACACTTGTGTGTTGCGACATTGCTGTCGAATCCAATATAGTTGGCACTGCATCATCTTTTATTTTCAGTCTCTTGGAAATGCTTGCAACCGAACAATGTCTTGTTTAAAAACGAATTCGCAGGAAAATTAAGCCAACAAACGAACAGTGTCTTACTGACGAGATCTAGAACTTCGTTTAAAATAAGGTTCGCTTCTTCGCAAAACATCTTGTAATCCTCAAAGGCATCTCTATTGTTTTGTTGCTGAAGTAATCCTGTGTTTGTGTCTCTCTTGTATTTACTACTACATGACATGTGCGAATCGATGGGCGGGGCTAAAGAGCCAACGATGTCTTTCGCCACACTATTACATCATAATGTGACAAAATTCAAAAGTACTTTTTTGGGCAGCTTGGTGTCAGTGAAAGCTGTTTTTGGACTAATGAGGAAGTTTTGAGTTCTGAAACTTACATGAGATTTTAATAATAACCTTCGACTTACTGTATATGTCAAAAGATCAAGGACAATTTGATTTCACAATTCATGGCCCCTTTAATAGTGTACTGTATGTAGGGACATATTGTCATCCCACTATCACTACATGAAATCATAATTGACACTAGTTACTTTCTTGATGTCTTATCCTGGTACCTTTTATTGTGAACAAAATGCGAACCAAATGAAAAAATGGTAATATTTCATCAAAATGTATAAAAACGTGCACTTCCGACTTTCAGATGACTATCTTTCTTTCCTTTTTTTCCCCTATGTCGCTTTTTATCTGTATGGGCTAATGAATAAAGTAAGCCCAGCCAATTGGCTGTTTAAACATTGTTTCAGCAAACTCACATCCAGTCCCGTCTGGCTTTATCTCCTAATTTTTTATCTCATGAACAATATCCTGTTTCAATCTGAAATATGTCATGTTCTGGAAGTTTAATAGGTTGCAAATGGGGATTCACTTTGAATTTCTGTGCTACTTTTCTTAATTGCTTGTCATTGTTTTCTTGGTTAAAATATCTGATGATATGTTTAATCACTCTTACACCTGTGCATGTGTGTTATTGTCTGTTTCTATGTGTGTGTGTGTGTGTGTGAAGCTAATGGAAAACAAAGGTTTACATTATATGCTGCTGACGACATCAGGTCTCCATGACAGCTTATGTTAAGTATCATATAACATGGGCCAGCTCTCTCTCTCTTTCTATCTCACTTCCTCTATCTCTCTTCCTCTCACAGTGCAACTTGCTACAGTTGTGTATCTCTGATTATTGTGATTTCAGGTGCCAAAGACCTAGAAATTGGAGGTAAGGTGTGTGTGTTTGTGAAACATGGCGAGGAAAATAGAATAAAAATAAGGCGATAGAGGGAAAATGTAAATGTGTTTGAGAGCTTGATGGAATCACATTTGCTGACTGTTGCCCTCTAGAGTGTCTCATTGGTGCCATAATGACGCCACTCAGTCGAAAGTGTGTAGTGCAGCTCACACTGACCTGTGTTTGTAATGATTGCAGATCTCAACTGTCAGACAGATATATGTTCGTGGGAAACTGTTTTAAATATAGAGTTAAAGGGATAGTTCACCCCAAAAATGAAAATGTTGTCATAATTTATTCACTTTATTGTTGTTCCAAACCCATATAAATTTCTTCCTTTCCTTTCTTGAAAGTGTCTTACCTGCAGTTAATAAATGGTGACTGGACTTTCAAGCAACATAAAACATCATAAAAGTGATTAATACGATGCGTGCACTATATTTCATGTCATCTGAAGTCATACAATATCTTTTTGTGACCAACCACGATTTGAATTTTTATTCACTGACTTCTTCCCACCAGTGAGCTGTTAACCACTGCGACCGGATCATTGAATCTGAGAACCGTATCAGTCCAATTTGTGGACAAATCATTTACAGTAGGTTGGTTTTGTGAACTGGATCAACTGAGTCATTGAAAATATCTGACTCAAGAATGATTCGTTCATGAATCAGACATCGTTACTTTCTTATGACCTCTGATGAAAGATGTTCAGTGGATAATGACTCAGTTCTTCACACAATCTTATCATATGGCTTCAGAATCTTATAATTTTTTTTTTTTTTTTTTTTATCAGTCATTTTGAGTTCCTAAGTTGACATAAGGGTTAAGTAAATTTTGGGGTAAACTATCCCTGTAATAATTTACCTCATTACACTCCTAAGTTGAACTAAAGTTGCGCTGCAGTTTACTGGAACTCATCCAGAACTAATTAAAACATTCCAACGTAACAAAACACACATCTGATAGTGTACATCCCTGAATTCACAAGAGAAAGAGAGACTTTTACCTCTGACCAGTCTCCACCCATAATAGCCTGCCATCCAGGAGGGAGTGGCTGACCGAGGGAGGGGAAAGAGAGAGAGAGAGGGGGAAAGCTGGAGAGCTCTGCGGTAGCAGTCAGCGCAAAAACCAAAGCAGAGAAAGACTGAAAGAGAGAGAGAGAGAGGGGGAAAAGAAGGTACATTTGAGAAAGAAACTGTGGAATTAGCCACTAAGAAATAAAATTAAGGAGAAAAGGGAAAGAAGGAAGTCTGGAAAATAACTTCAGACCAGGACAGAAGACACACACAGAGAGAGAGAGAGAGAGAGAGAGAGAGAGAGAGAGGGGAAAAAAGACAGACACATGAATTAAAAGAAGTCTTGGACTTCACATTGGAGACACATGTTCATGCGTGGACTGTTTCTGCTGCTGTGATCTGTCATTCCTCCTCACAGCGTGTGTGTGTGTGTTCTTGAGAGGCTGAGAAGAGTGTGTGTGTGAGCCTGTCGTTCCTCTGGAGTCTACGGGACCATGGCACCTGTCAGGAATGGATGAACTTGAGGCTTAAACTCGTGGAAGAAAGAGATAAAAACAGAAAGAAAAAAGCTGAAAGAGTAATAGGTAAGTTTCTTTTCTAGCAATGCTGTGTGTGCATGTTGGAGTGTGTGTGGAAGGTTCTACCTCTTTAATTTGTGATTATCTGAGATGTTTCTATGTTAACCTGTATTTAATATTTTTGATATTTGTAATACTTTGAATAAAGCCCGTACACACAGTTTAAAAAGTGAGAATGTGTATATTGGGTAGGGAGCCCTCCAATGCGACAAGCTGTTCGACCTCTTTGTGCATGTGCATGCATGATGGCTTGGTATTGTATTTTTAGATATGAATACTGTAGTAAATTATGGGTGGATGTGTTGTTACGGGTATAAACACTTGTTTAGATTGTGTGTCTCTCTCTCTGTATGTGTGTGGACTGATCTAAACTGGACTGTTTTCTTAATATAGGGTTATATTAAAAGATTAAATGGTCTGTGAATAAGCAAGGGAGATAGAGACAGATAAAGAATGGAAGAGTGATAGGGAAAGACAAGTTCGTTCTGTAAGTGTGTTTCTGCTGAAATATTTACCCTGGTGCAACTCTGACGGTTCCTGTGGTGCTCATGGGAAGATGTTCTTTGGTTCACACAAAGAGCAAAAGACTGTTATCATCACTTCATCATTAACATTTTATGATTTTATATTTTCAACCCCAAAACATCAGAGATTAATGGAAAGATGACAAGATAAGAGTGTACATTCACCCACAAACACATGTTTAGCTTTTTTTCTGAGTGGAAATGTTCCATAGACATTTTTTATATATATATATAATGTTCATTTTAAATTATATTATAAAGCTTATTAACTTAAACATAATAATTATTAACTTATTAATATTATATATACATTTTTCTTAAAAATGTGTACATTACATGTTGTATAATATTTTTAAATATGATTAAATTGTGTGTGTGTGTGTGTGTGTGTGTGTGTGCGCTCAATCAATCAATCAGTTTTTTTAAATTACGAACATCCTGGCCATCCCAAAAGAGTGTTTGTGTCAGATTTTGGCCCCAAACTATAGCAAAGTATGTATACAAACTAAAACACACATAATCCATACCATGCACTACCCAAAACAGTAATTAGACACACAAACACTCACATACCTAGCCTCCCTCTCACACACACACACACACACACTCTCTCTCATTCACATGCATTCACACAGAAACACCGTGTGCTGTGTTTTTGGTCAGCTGTGTTTTGGGTGAGGGGAAGAATGTCGTGTTGTTTTAGTGGCGACTCTAAGAGAACATTGTGTGTGTGCATGTGCTTGATGAAATTACACGCAACGACTCGCGCAGCACACAACCGAACGGTCCCAGACTTTCCTTCAATGTGAATCACCAAGTGACTTTCTTCATTTTTCTCTGGCTCCTTGATTCTTGCTCTCAGGATTGGGGGGTGGGTAGAGAGACAGAGAGAGAGAGTAAGTAAGAGAGATTGAGAGTGAGATGGCTTTTAGCCCGGTGCCTCAGCCGGTGTGGATCGTTAATTGAGCTGCTCCCATAGGGGGGTATCAGACCCCAGATTAATTTGGCTCCCCCTCCTCACACAAGCGCACACACACTCATGCTTTCACCCTCACACAAACTCACACTCTCTTTTAGGGCCCTTTATATCCATCTATTAGACCACAGTTGTCAGATGTCGTGGAGATTCTATTCTGATTGGAGATTGCGGGTGGGTGTGGGCGAGTGTCTCTATGGTGGGGTTATTGATTGTTTTGTGGAGTGTAGTACTATTTAACTGTGGTGGGACCTGTAGGCCTAGACACATTAGGTTGTCTTGTAACAAAGAAATCATTCTGTACATCACTGTGAATGTTTCTGAGTTCCAAGCCATGGAAAATATATCAGGAATCTTACAAGTGTGCTCTCCAGGCATAATATACTTCACTTTAAAACATTTCATCAGCTAGACATTGCTTTTGTTTAGAGTTAAACTTATCAAGTTTATAGTGATGTCATTTTGAGTCGGTTCTTTTCAATTAATCAGTTGAATCAGTTGACTGATCGAATCAGTCGAAATCAAAATGATTTTTTAAAGTAATCACTAATCACACACACCTGAAAAGGTCATGGAAAAGTGAAATGTCAATTATGTTTGCACAGACTTTGGAATATTTTGGGTAGATAAAGCAACCTCTGAAATTCATTTTAAACTTCCTTTAAATACTGTTGTTACATAATCAATTCTCCATTGTTGCTCTATTATGAAAGTTACAGGGAGATGAAGACATATTAAATACTCTGCGGTATTTTTAATATTTTTTGTGGTTTAGAAAACTCGATTAGGGCCGACAGCAATGTCTTTTGAACAGCAGTGTGACTCAGTGGTTGCATCCGAAATTGTATGCTTTCCTACAGGCGAAAAACAGGATGTGACAAAAGTATGTAAAAGAGTAGGCAAAAAGTAACTGGATGACCTACTATTTCTGAAGATTCTGAAGTGTTTACTATCCCATGAGGCCACGGGAGATGATTTTTGAATGGAGGTAAAGCAACGCAACTGACGCTGGTAGGTCACACGATAATGACAACATGGCGAATGTAGTACGTCCAAATTACATTCATACTACACACATTCAAACATTTTTAGCACTCGCAAAGTAAGTACTGGAGACTATGCAATTTTGGATGCAGCCAGTGACTCAATATATCAATTTGAGATCTGTCCGAATGAAGATGTGAAGGTGGCACATGGTGTAGTGTAGGGATAGAAGATTTAACGGCTCGTGTTTTTGAGATGTGCGGGATTATGTGGAAAAACATCATTTGGGATAACTGCAGCAGCTTTCCCGAACTATGTTCAAAACATATAAATCTAACATGGTCACTCTTGGCTCTTCCTAGGCTTGGTGAGCTTGGAGATTTCAGATTCTGACATGCCATTCTGACATCCATTGGAAAGTTATTCCACAACAACATCAAGTTGACTGTTCTGATTTTGTTATTTTCCATTTGAATTTATTAAACTACAAAACAACACATCGGTTTATGTTATATACACTACCGTTCAAAAGTTTGGGGTCGGTACGATTTTAAATACTTTTAAAAGAATTCTCTTCTGCTAACCATGGCTGCGCTTATTTGATTAAAAATACAACAAAAATCAGTTATAGTATTAAATATTATTCCAGTGTAAATCAGCTGTTTTCTGTGTGAATATATAGTAAAGTGTAATTTATTCCTGTGATCAAAGCTGAATTTTCAGCATCACCAGTGTCAGTGTCTTCAGTGTCAAATGATCCTTCACAAATCAGTATAATATGAGGATTTGATGCTCAAGAAACATTTATTATTATTATCAATGTTGAAACAGTTGTACAGTTTTTTATTTATTTTATTTTTTAGGATTCTTTGATGAATAGGAAGTTCAAAAGAACAGCATTTGTTTGAAATAGAATCTTTTGTAACATTATAAATGTCTTTACTGTCCTTGATAAATAAAAGTATTGATTTCTTTCCTCCAAAAAATAAAAATAAAATTCTCACTGACCCCAAACTTTTGAACGGTAGTGTATATTTTCAAGAAATCATAAGTCAGTTGATAAATAGGTCTATGTAAATAATGCTATAATGCTTACATTTATTTTTTTGCATTTAAAATGATTGGTTTTAGTTTTTAGTGTCTTTAACTTTTTACAAAATAGTACAGAATTTTAATATTGTCAATTTATCTCTTATTGCCTATTAACTCTTTCCATCCATGTTTTTACTGTAATGCAATTGGGGGGCGCTATTATGCATTTTCTGAAAGAGTACAGAATCTCCGGATCAAACAGTGTTGCCAGACGTACGATAATTATCGTATTTGTACGATAATTTTGACCTCTGTACGATGTACGATCAATAATGAAAAAAATCCCATAATGTACGATAATTTCAGAATTTTGTGACACTTCAATCGGAGGTCATTGTAATCATAGTGCTTCTATACTCATTGATCTAGCTGTGGATCTACGTCATGATTGTGAGGAGAAAGTGAAGGTGAGAGAGCACGGCAGAGAGGGAGAGAGCGAGAGACGTGGCATGTGTGTGCCTCATGAAAGCTACACCCGTCAACAATCTAGTCTCCCCCCCCCCCCCCCCCCCCCCCCGTCAACCCGTTTGGCTCGTGTACGATAATTTTCTTCCAAATACGATCATTTTGAGCTTCTGGTACAATACTTGGATGTTTCCAATCTGGCAACACTGGGATCAAAACACAGGCGAAGAAGCAGAAACAAGCGATAGAAGCATTGCATGTAAGCTAACGCAATCATTCAACATTAAACGGCAAAATAAACCAAAACTGCCTAACAACCCCTTGAAGAGGAATAGGACTGTGAAGCTTTGGGGGGTTTGATGGACGTGATTTACTTCTTCTGAATACGATCTGGACGAAGTCTTAGACAAAAATGTGAATTTCTCCGCTTTTTGTTCAAAATGTTGCTTTTTTTAATTACTAAGTTTTGATTAAAAAAAAGGAATGCACGAAGCTTACATAATTTGTTTTTTAAAGCAGAGGCTCTGTTCTCTCTTTTGATATATTGTATATTCAGACATGTTTTCTGTAGTCACACATAACACCACCCTGTATGCAACGACACTTCATTACAAAAGGTTTTGTAATCTTTTACAATCTCTTCAAGTCTAAACGAAACTTTCATTGTAGCTTGAGCAAGACCAAAGTGCTGGTTTGGTATGAAGCTTGCCGAAAGTTAATAATTTAACAATAACAGAGCTGTCTATAAAACGTTTTATCTCTTCCTGTTTTGATTATTCAGATATTGAGTTTATGTCGAGTGTCTTTTTTGAGAATGTCTGCCGAGAGTTTTTAGAGGATATTAAGATGGCGAGAGAAGAACAGGACCGAGTCAACAAGTGCAGAAACGTTGAACAGGTCAGTTTACTGAAGGTGGGACAACATACTGGTGGGAGAGGAGAAGATGAAAAGATAAGAAAGAATGATAGATCAGGAAGGATTAGAGAGCAGTGCAGGAGGGTGTTGATTTTTGTAATGATACTGTAGCATTTGCACATCATGTTTGTGTGTTCACGCAGTGGTGTGTGTGCGAGAGTTGTTTTATGACGTAAGTGTGTGTGCATGTGCTGATTAAGGTCATTGTGATGGTCTTTTGTGCTGCTGTTGCCACATTTCACTTCTCACTTACGCACACTTTCACTATACACACACATACACAGTTTCACTAGACAGACACTACCGTTCAAAGTTTTAGGAGCAGTACGATTTTTTTCTATTACGCTGACCAAGGCTGCATGTATTTGATCAAAAATAATTTAAATTTTAATAATTTAAAATAACTTTTTTTTTTATTTTTTTTTTATTTTTCAGAATGTTCAGCCATTATTTCAGTTGTTCAATGTCACAGGATCCTTCAGAAATCATTCTAATATGCACAAGAAACATTTCTTCTTCTTATTATTATTATTATGTTGAAAACAGTTGTGCTGGAAATCATGATACATTTTTTTTTCAGGATTCTTTGATAAATAGAAAGTTCAAAAGAACAGCATTTGTTTGAAATGGAAATATTTTTAACATTTATAAAAGCTTTAGTTTTTCTGTCACATTTTATAAGTTGAATGCATCTTTGCTGAATAAAAATGCTAAATTATTTCAAAGAAAAAACATTTTACTGACCCAAAAATTTTAAACAGATTTCTAAATGGAGGTAATGATATTTTCTAAACCTCAAGTCTGAATCTTTTTGATATCAGTAGAAAAACATGACAGCAAACCATTTGACCCCCGCACAAATACTGTACATTTAAACCTGTGCACATACAAATACTGTATACACTTCTTTCTCAGTAGATAGACGTAACACATACCACTGAGCTCGATAAACCCCTCTCAGATGAATGTGTTTTTGACTGAAGTATTTTCCATCACTGCATGTTTATTTTTTAAGTAAAGCCATCATAAAAGGTATGATGTCATTAGACAGTGCCCGCAGAAGTGTGTGTGTGTGTGTGTGTGAGAGAGCTTTCATATGGGTCTGAAAGATGACAAAACATTGCTGCTTGATTAAAAAAAGGGGGGCATTCCTGAACACATGCTTTTTAACACACAGGGAGTGTGTTTGTTTGTGTTGTGCATGTAAGTGTGTACGTCTGTTGTTGTGTGGCTATGATTAAAGAGGCAACAGATAATTCATGACGACCTGCAAGTTGTAGGTTGGTTTGGAAAGACACATTATGAGTTTTGTCAGTGGTATTTTATAAAAAATAAATAAAAAAAAGAATTAAATGAATGAAATATGTGACCACTTTGTTTCATTTAGTATTGAAGTAATTCCAGCATTTGGTAACTACAGAGCCCCTAAAGGGACATGGTGATCGAAAAAATATGAGATGGAAAGAAAAATCATACTGTATTCAATGCTTTTGTGTTCGCTCGTAAAAGTTTTGCATTCCCCGTGAAACTTTTTTGTTCTTTGTGATTGAACGCAAAGTTTCTTGCTGGAACGCAATTCATTTGCGAGAGAACTCAAAAGTATTGACATATCATTTTTCCTCCCATCTCAGTTTTTTTCTTCACCATGTCCCTTTAGGTAACAGAATTGCATTTCAGTTATCCAAATAGTTCTTCCTCAAATTCAAATGAAATGTTAATGGAAGCTTTAAGGAACAGGAATTGTTAAGAGGCATTGAAACAACTGTAAATAAAGAACATTCCTCTGTCTCCCTCTCTACTTCCTTCCCAACCTGTTTGTCATTCACCTTCGGCCTCACTAGAGCTCTAGGAACTGCTTGTAATAGGGGATGGAATACAGCGTGACACCTCTGTAGAATGTGCAAATGACTGTGACACTGATAGATTTCCCCTTTAATAGAACCGGACTGAGTGTGACTGGACAGACAGACACACAGGTTCAAATCCATCGGCTAAAGATGCCACTACATAGAAAGAGAGAGAGAGACAGAGTGAAAAAGTAAGAACGATACATTAAAAAGGCATTAAGGATTATGGGTAATGGAGCAGGCCCGTCAGTGTGGATTAGCTAATGCTCATCAAGGAGTAGAAGTGTGTGTGTGTGTGTGTGTGCACGGCGCGCATGAAATGGGGGAGAATGTGTCCCTACATACACCCCTCAATAGTATGCTGCTCATGTCTCTGTGTGTGTGTGTGTGTGTGTGTGGTTATGTTGCATCCTAGCTCATTATTCCGTAGTGGTCGACTAAAGTGTGTGTTCAGCAGCAGCTTTTAAATAATGAAAGAAGATAGAAGATATTGGATGTGCACAGATAGCAGTGTGTGTGTGTGTTTGAAAAATGGAGTCCCAGGATAAAGTGAGATTGGGGGTGGTTGCAGTTTCTGATTTGATGCCCACAAACTCCTAACAAGCTACCTGCTAGAGAGAGAGATGGGGAGAGAGAAAATAATCCTCTCTTAGCAAACTTATTTGATTTCTTAAGTGGGATAACCTTCATCTACAGTGGATATATTTACATACTGCAGAAGCACCACTGCAGAAACGAATGATCAAGTGAAATATAATAACTGTGTGTGTGTGTAGTGTTGAATGTCCATTCCCTTTGAGATTCTACCCACTAGCACTCTCAGCCATAGTAAATCAATATCTGTCAATCACATACACACACACACACACAGACACACACCTGGCTGCTGTACACACCCTCAATGGTTATTTGCCCTAGGGCACCTCAGAGCAGATAGTGGGGCAGTTTTGTCTGTGTATGTGTGTAGAGATGAGAAATGTGGAATTCTGTGGTTTCCTTATTACTGTGCGGATTGTTTCTTCAAGTAATCAACTCAAGTAGTGATTATCACTTGAAATTCCCACATTTCCATTAGCACGGACACTTTCTGTACTCGATGTCAGCTGGTATTGACCTTTCCTGAACATACAATATTGTGTGTGTGTTTGTGTGTGTGCACGCTCAGTGGAGAGACAATGATGAGAATTCCTGCTTGCATTCCTTTGGAAACTACTCACACACCGTACTTTAGGATTGGACAGCATAAAATGTGTTTTATTTTAACTTTTCATTAAACCTTACCTTGGTCAATCCATAACAATTAATAATAATAATAATATATATATATATATATATATATATATATATATATATATATATATATATATATATATATATATATATATATATATGTGTGTGTGTGTGTGTGACCTCATTGAATTAATAGTAATGGTGGAGAAATAGGTGTTTGATATAGAGAAACAGAGGGAAAGAGATTCTATGTCATTGTAATCACATATTATGAATAAATGTATTCATTTTGCATTCATCTTGAACATTCTGCGAGGAACCTCCATGTGTGTTTTATGCAGGATAGAAATTCATACGCATGTGGAAAGACATGAGGGTTAGTAAATGGTGACAGAATTATTATTTTTTTAAGTAAACTACAGTCAGGGTCTATAAATATTTCCTATCGACCTTGGACTGCATGGTGCATTACTTTTATATTTTTTGTATGTTTAATATATTTGTTTTTATGACAATGTAAAATTGAATTATTTAGCTGTTTTTTGTATGTACATTTTTGTACATAGCATCATAGAGTATATGAGTTGAGCCAGCCTGTGTGAAACTGCACCCGTTACAAAAATTTGAGTTTTTTTTTTATATTTTCGTTTTGGTGGCTTTATATCTGAAATGAAAAAAAAATCAACTGAAAGATAAACCTCTGATAGTACAAAAAACACTTTATTTAATCTCTAAAGCCGCTCTTTCTTCATCAGTATATATAGGCCGTTTGTTCTGTGTGAAATTACATTTGTTCAGTTTTCCTCCAGCTGCACTCATTACTGGATTAAATTAAACATTCACCCAACTAAACACAGTCTTGAGTGTACACACACACACACGAGGCTGGCGTCTGTGCTGTCTACTCCCTGTGTAGATCTGCTTATCCACGTTTAGTTACTTGACATTTGTCATGCCACATATCGTTAAAACCCGCTGTTCTGTGTTCATAGTGTTTGCGCTTCTATGATCTTTTATGTGTGCGTGTTACTCGATTGTGTGTGGGTGCACAAGGTAAAGATGGAGTATATAAGTGCATATCTCTGGATAATGATGTAAAATAATTAAATATAGTTTTGCTGTGGATGCTGCATCTGTGAATCTAATAAAGAGCTTCTTTATAGAACATTTTTATTGTTTGCAGGCCATTACATAATTTGTTCCACTACAATATAACCAATTCAGGTTTCTTAGGCTTCATTTACAGATGAATTTAGAAGTTTTGTCTCTGTCTCAGTCTGTCTGTCTGACTTATAATAGATGGGTTTTGGATTTTTTGGCTTTAGATGAGGAGAAAAGTGTATTTTTGTTTAATCAAAAGTGAATTGCAGAGGACTAGATGTTTTTTTATGATGTGTGTGTGTGAGATTTTCCCTTGACCTGTTAAGTACACCTTGCTCTGTTTCTTTCTGAGGGTGATTTCCCAGCTGGGTGGTTCCTTGGAAACCATAAATGGCCCACCTGCACGGTCCAATCACACTTTTAACTGACACCTGAGAAACAAGGTGTGTGTGTATGTGTGTGTGTGTGTAAACCCCCTCTATCTCTCTTTACTGCTGCCCCTGCCTTTCAATTACACTCTAATAGAGGGGATTTCTGCCTCTTTTGAGACAGCTCATCCAGAGGTGTGTGTGTGTGTGTGTGTGCAACAGAAAGAAAGACTCAGAGTCAGTCAAACTTCAAATTTAGCAAAACTGCAATAGAACTGACAAGGGATTAAATGTAAGGTGATAAAAGTAGTATACAGTGCAGCGAAGCCCGCGTGTGTTTGCGATGCTCTGATGGTCTCATTGGGTTTGTGTGGAACTGAAACCCAGAGACTTGTGGGTCGAAGGCTCAAACTCCCGCCGTGATACGCCACTCTCTTCCCATCACGTTCCCGGCATAATCAGTCATGCCACTGATAATCTCTCACCATCCCTATGAATAATGTTACTGCTGTGTGTGTATGATCATTAGTATTATACCAGAGGCCTTGACAGCTTCCTGACGGTATGCTGTGACACACTCACACACACTGTCTCTTTATCCAGTCACCAGAATCTCTTCTGACAGCTCTTACTGGGAGCAGATCTTCAGCCGCTCCAGGGAGTCAGGCGCTGTGTGTGAAGGCAGGGACAGGAACGGGAAGGAGAGCAGAAAACTTGTCAAAGCGTTTTCCAAATCTACTTCCACTTCCATCCAAATAAGTGTGACCTTCACTTCTACTAGACAAAATAGAGAGTGAGGAAAAAAGAAGAAAAGAGAACAAGAATAAAAGGTTGAAGTCATATTAATCAGTGTCATTTTATTTATAAAGCACCTGTCAATCATCTATAATCCTACCAGGGGGCGGGGCAAGGGATTGACCCTGTCAGTTTGTGAGTGTGTGTGTGTGTGTGTTTTATGTTGGATTTCCCACTGGTTCCACTCTGCTGCTGTTTTAGGTCACGGAAAATGGCCCGATGGAAGTGGCCTGGGACTAAAGCTAAATCGGTCTCATGAGAAAATGCTTTGTGTGTGGAGCAAAAGAGCTGAAACAGATATGTGCAGCACTCTGATGATGGTTTGATCCTTTTTAGATGGTCTCTGTTCTAAAAGTAGGTGTGCATGGATGTACTTAGCTACTTTAATCAGGGGTCTTTGAACCTTTTTCAGGCCAGGACCCCTTAGTGGATAAAGAAACAGAGCAGAGACCCACTTTACATATTTTATCAAATAAAGACTTGCATTTTTGGCCTGGCATTATAATAACATGAATTTAGTACCATATTAATGTATGTTTCTATGAGCTTACATTTTTTTATTTTTTTTATGTACAAATTCATATAAATTACATAGTAATTTTATTTTACTGTGGAAGGATTGTTAAACATTATTTTTTAGCTTCTTTAGCTTTATTTGAAGTTAACTTAATATTGTTTTAACATATATTTTCTGTTTTGAAAATATATTTTCCTTTTTCACAAAAATTAGCTGGAGATAATTGACAGTTCAGGTGAAGTTAATTGACTGACCCTTGCAATACCACCTCAGACCCCCTTTTGCAGATAAAAAAAAAAAAGATAAATCTGACAAACTTTTGGACACATCCAGGAATGTCCTTCATTGGAAGAACAGTTCATAAATAATATATTTTTATGTTCTAGAAGTGCAAATAAGTCTACGATATGTCCTCATTTAGATAACTAAGTGTGTGTGTGTGTGTGTCCACTTCAAAGACACAGAGGATTATGGGTGAAAGGGTTTAACTTCATGATGGTTTGACCCTGGGGGAGAGATAAAGGCGGGGGGGGGGGGGGGGGGGGGGGTTTGAGAGTGAAATAGACTATAGATAATATTCAGTTTGAGAAGCATGCGGAATGTGTGCAGACCCTAATCACAGGTTCAGAGGGGACGTTTTGTGAATGTCAGAGGAGAGTGTGTGAAAAAAACAGAACCATGAGAAGCAAAACTCTTAAACCGGGGCTGAAATGAGGAGCGTGTAATTTTCACCTTCTAAATGCTGGTGTGCTTTTAGCCTTAATTAGCACATTTAACTGTCAGCTGGGTGAGTTATGACATCCTCAGTCCCAAAATGTTAAGCCAATTGCGGTGGTTCACGCCTACTGGCCAATCAGATTTGAATATTATGGCCGGACTCGAGTGGATGACACTGCGATGTCGCCGTAGTGATAATCACCCTCTTAGTTCTGGAATTTGTTTAATGTCATGTTGCCGAGTCAACCACGGTCATGGTGATTAGCTACGGGTCTTACAACTCAAGTAACAATGACCCAGAATCCAACATGGGCTGAGATGGACTGATGTCCCTGTGTACACAGACGCACTCATACACTGTGCCATCCCGAGTTCACACAGTCAGGACAGCAATCATTCTAGTGATGGTCTTTGTGTAACACACACACAATTTATAGGTATTTCTTCAAATTTGGGGTCTGATTTTTTATTATTTTATTGAAACTTACAGATTTTAACTATTTTGTTTTATATGAGGATGACATAAAAATAGTCTAGGAGCCTTTTTTATTATGCCTTCATCATTTTATATATATATATATATATATTTGCTACATTTCAAATGTGTTTTTTGTGTAGGGGTGAGTTCAGGTTGATCAGGACACTTTTTCCAAGTCATTTCAATGGCAAAAAGTGTCCCAATCACCCATGAATTCACCCTTAATTTTGTAATTTTTGCCTCAGAGCTAGACTTTAAAACTCAAACTATAAAAATCTAAACAAATAGTGAAAACAAAATCAATATTTATTGTGTGAGAAAGTATTTAGATACATTTTCATTTTCACCGCACCAACACTTTTGCCCCAGTAAAGTTAGTACTATTTTTGAAAGGAGAGAACAGTCTCCGTAAAGAGCTTGAAATGTGTTAAGTGAAGAAAATATAAAAATCACAATAAATATCACTGGTTTATTTTTATTGTGTAATTTTCTAAAATATTATTTAATTGTGTTTATGTATAAATTGCTAGCTGTGAAATTAACCTTAGTAAGACAAGAGTTTGTCATTTTATTTCAAAAATATTATAAATGTCATCATTGTCATTTGCATCACAAAATGCTGTTTAACACAATACATCATTTGAGATGTGATGAAAATGAGCGCTTTAATGATTTTCAGAGAAGAAATAACTGAATTTTCTAGTGATGCATGTATATATCATACACAGTTGGACATGTTTGGTGGACAATATTAAATGAACTACAGTGAGAATGTGAAAAGTGTGTTTTAAGAGGTTTTATTTTTATTAAGTCCACTGTGCCTGTAGTACATTGTAGCTGAAATGACGTTACCTTCTGCATTGCATAAGAGACTTTTAAAAGTACTCTCAGAAAGAACTAGTCCCTTAACAAGAAGTGAATCTCTCATGTGAATGTGTAAGTGTGATGAATCAGCTGTTATTGACGTCAGCTGCTCATGCTGACGTAATGCTCATTTGTTTAAAAGTCGTGGGATGTTGTGGTGTGGGACAAGAGTTTATTTCCTTCTGAACTCCAGAGTGTGTGTGTTTGTGTATCTGTGTCCTCTATTCAAACTTTATAAGTGAAACACCCTTCATTTATTGGCAAACAATTGAAATGACATCTTCTTAAAGCTCACCACTCTATCTGCTCTTTTACACAGCTGACCCTACAAACTCTACACCAGAAACAATACATTAACAGGACATTGTGCATACACACACACACACACACACCTACCCTAACACACACAGCTGTAGTCTTTGAGTACAGTATCAGAGTACCTCTTGAACTCAAGGGGTTTAAAGTGTTTAATAGACTTTAAAGATTATACAGCAGCACACACATCAAATACCCAACGTTACCATGGTAATCAGAAAACCAGACTGGGGTTAAGGAGCACTATTATCTGGGACAGAGAGAGAGAAAAAGAGTTTTGTCCTATAAGTCCTTAACCCTCCAGAAGTGTTTGCACCGAGCCCCGCAACCATGGATCCTTGCCAAACACACACACACATTATACATTACAGATATCCTTATGTGTGTGAGTGAAGCTCTACATAATGTTAACAATAGTAATCCTAAAAAGGTTTTTACATTTTGTGTTTCTAGGGGGTTGCTAGGGCAATTCTTGGTGATTACTAGCATGATTTGGATCGTTGGCAGGGCATTGCTATCACTATGCAGTTACTAAAAGGTTTTGTAGTGTGTTGCTAGGGCAAATGTTGTGGGTGGTTGCAAAGGTGTTTCTAGGTCGCTGATTGCCATTTCGTTGCAATTAAGTTACAAGGGAGAGTTTATGTGGTTTCTAGGGCAATTGTCAGTGGTTGCCAGGGCATCACTATGGTCATCACCAGGGTTTTGCTAAGGTGCTTTCAAAGGGGCTTCAGTGTGACTTTATGAAGCTGCAAGGGTGTTTTGCATGGACACAAGGGCTTTTCAATGTGGTTTCTACGGATTTGTGGGTGGTTGCCAGAGCGTTGCTATGCGGTTTCAAGTGAGTTTATATGTGGTTGCTAGGGCAATTGTAGATGTTTGCTAGAGTGTTGTGGGAGGTTGCCAGGGTGTTGCTATGCAGTTTCTAAGGTGCTCTCAGTGGGGCTTTAATGTAACTATGCAGCTGCAAGGGTGTTTTTGCATGGACGCAAGGGCTTTTCTATATGGTTGCTATGGTTTTGTAGCTGGTTGCCAGGGCATTGCTATGCAGTTGCTAAGATGCTCTCATTGGGATATTAGTGTAACTATGCAGTTGCAAGGGTGTTCTGTGTGGATGCAAGGGCTTTTCTAGGTGGTTACTATAAGGCAAAGTTACTTGCTGAAATCTAATACTTATGGTTACTGGTTTGTTCAGATCACTAACTAAAATATAATTAAGTATAATCAATAGTAATAGTGGAGCTCGTCGAACACACACAGACTTACACAATCAGCCTGAAAAAGAGCTCTGAGTCTTTTAGACCATCTGAAGTTCTCTCCTGAACTCTCTTTCTGTATCTCTCTCCCCTCATTTTTCTTCTAATTTAAAGTTCATTCTATCATTCTGACAGAGTGCCTGTGTGAGAGAGCTTTGTACTTGTGTGTATTATTTTAAATGGACTGAGGGCTCGTGGCTGACCTGGTAGATCGCTGCAGTCACACACACACACACACACACACACACACACACACACACTCACACACTTGCCGAAACTTGCTGTTGTTCCTGACGGGTAAGATCCGCCAAATTCATTATCTGGACTCCATTTGAAGGGATTTGTGTCTGTCTTTGTTATGTGTATACACAGTTTTATCTCAGAGAATGTAGTAGTTGATCTAAAGCAAGAGGGTTTTGAGTGGTTTTATGTTCACATCTATGTGTCTGAGACTCTCAGGCTGAGAGAGAGAGAGAGTCACAAGTGAGAGACTAAGGAGGGAAATATAACTCATGTTAGTGTGCCAGCGTGCCCTTGTTGGACCTACAAAGACTGAAACACAAAAGAAAAGTCAGCAAGGTTGGTTGTTTCTTTCCAGTACAAAGACTGAAAACACTTAACAAAGAATGCCATTTCTCTTTGTCTCTCCTTAAGAACAACAACTACCTGCATTTGCTTAAAGGGATAGTTTACCCCAAAACAGAATCAACAGATTCATTGAAAAGATCTGATTCAAAAGAACTGTTCATTTATGAATCAGACTTATGAACTCTCATGCGGCCGTGCAGGTTTTGAACAGTATGGGGTACTAATGGCAGAATTTTCTCTTTTTTGTGTGTGTGAACTATTCCTTTATTTCCCCCTGCATGTGAGCAAAGCCTTTCCTCACACGTTTCGATCTTTCCTTTCTCTTTCGCTCCCTTACTGGACGTTCTGACAGTTGGTCGCAGTCCAGAGGAGCCGTTCAGCAGAACAATCGACTCCTTTCTCCTCTTCTCTTTCGCTCTCTCTCGCTCTTTCTCTCTCTTCAGGGTCTCGCTTGCACTGAGCGTCATGAACCGAGAGGCTTATGCCACAGTTACCTCCTTCTCGCTTCTCTCTCTCTCTCTCTCTCTCTCTCATTAGGCTTGTTTTGTCTGGTGTTGTCATTGTGGCATTGAGGTCTTAAGGTTAATTATTGTTTGTTTATTTTGGATTTAGCAGCATTTAGTCTGGTTTTAAGCCCTGGTTCCTGTGGAAGAGCCTTCCTCTGTGTGTGTGTGTGTGTGTGTGTGTGTGTGTGCTCGTGCGCGAGCGAGTGAGCAAGCGTGTCCTGCTACAGCCTTGGCTGTAATGATGATGTATGATTTGCTGCGTTGGCACAGCCTCTTTGCTTAAAGAGATGTGAAGGGCGCTGGGATGCACTTTTCTGCTCTACTCTTGTATAAATCTCCCAGGATGGGGGGTGTGAATCTTGCTGGATGTACTCGAATGCGGGCCTGCAGTAGCTCATATTAACTGTGTGTTTATAGTAAATTAGCACAGCTAATCAGTTTGACAGCGCTACAGAGGGACTGTGTGTGTGTGTGTGTGTGTGTGTGTGTGTGTGTGTGTGTGTCAGTGTGTGTTTTATTATGAGACTTTTGCTGTCTGCCAGTGTGAATAGTTCCATTATTCACAGCGATAGAAACAGAAAGAGAGGAAGAAAGAACAAAGCACTTTTATATTTGGTTTGGTTTGTTCCTCTGTTTAAAATACATTTTTAAAAAGTTCACACGCTGGTCTTGTTTTTCAGGATTCTGTACATTTTAGCTTTGCAGTAAAACTGTGTGTGTAAGTGTGTGTGGGGCGGGGGTAAAATCTATATTCAGTGGAGTCAGTAGGTCTCCTCTCATCTTACTGGTGATGCTCACTAACACTTATTAAAATTCAACACTGCAGCGTGTGTGTGTGTGTGTGTGTGTGTGTGTGTGTGTGTGTGTGTGTGTGTGTGTGTGTGTGTTGCTAACAGGGTTTTGGAGATGTAGCAGATTTAAAAAAATTGTAATTTATCACTCTCTGTTGTATTATCCTCTTATAACACTTATCATTTATCTCTGTCTTCATTTCAACATACAGATCATAGTGGGACGTTTTCAGTTAACTTCTTTTGTTTTTAAACCGAGCTAAATATATATTTCTATCATCTAACTTAAACCTAAAACTCACACATGTATACAGTTGTGATCATACGTTTACATACCCCTGTGTAATCTTCAAAATGTTCATATTTTAAGAAAATTGATAGGGATCTTAAAATAAACATTTTTTTGTACTGCCCTGAATAAGCTATTTTACATAACAGATGTTTACTTATGGTCCACAAGACAAAGTAATAACTTAATTTACACAAATGAAACAATTCAAAGTTCATGCGTGCTTAATACTGTTTATTGTTACCTGGACTTTATATAAACATCTGTTATGTGAAATAGCTTATAAAGGGCAGTGTTAGATAAAAACAAAATGCAATTTTTATAATCGCTCTTACTTTTTAAAAATGTTTAACATGTTGCAGATTCTGCAAAGGTTGTAAACTTATGACAACAACTGTATGTACTTAAATACAGCAATAATCTGTCTTTTACTAGCACCTGAACATCAGAAAGAGATGCAGAAAGAAATGTAAAGATTTTTTAATCATTTAATCGTGTTTTATTTTGGCATGCATTAGACAAAAGGGAGGACAGATTGGAGGACTGAATGGACACAAATAGTATAAAATGACCATACGGTTTCCTCTTAAAGTCTTACATAACATACTGAACTCATACACACACACACACACACACACACACACACACACACACAGTCTTAAACCCAAAATATGAGATAAAGTGAGAACATTAAAATCAAGAAGTGTGTAAATACGTCAGTGTGTTCAATTATCTGACTGTTTTGACTAAGTGGTTACTGTTTTAGCTTGAGGATTTTTGCAGTTTATCTGAATGATATGCTTCCAAATGATACTGTATAGAGTCAGACCGCTCCTCTCCTGTTCTCTCCTCTAATTCATTATTTCTTTACCCTCCACATGCTGAATATGACCTAGTGCAGTAAGCAAGCACACACGCACACACACACACACACACACACACAGACGGCAGCAATTAGATGTTGTTGGTCTGAAGTGAGAGCTGGACGGTGTTCTGACCGAGTGGATCTTGGCTTTCAGTTTGTGCGTTCAGTGAATCTGGACCAGAACCATAAAAAGATCAAAATGAACGGCTCAACAAGACCGAATGCTTCATATGTGTATGTGTGTGTGTGATATGAGATCAGATTTCTCCCTCCTCATCTTAGATAGGACAGTAGCTTTAGACCATCTGCTACTGAAATAAAGCATGTGTGAGTGTGTGCGTCTGCATATCTGAAATATCATGGCTATTATCGGACAAATGTATTGTAGGAGCGGGTGAAAAGGGGGTCAGGAAGTACTAAAAACTAGTTATGAAAGGGAAATGAAAGTGAAAGTCTTAAACAGTTTTTTTTTTTTTTTTTTTGGTGTCCAGCTTTCGGTGTAGAGAGGAAACTCCACATCCACAGCATCACTGTCACAACAAGCAGGACGACTGAGATCCGCCACGGCAACAGCTGCCACGACAACCAGCATCCCAGTCAACCATCTGTGTGGCAGCTGTCTGCTGTTTATAACTGATACGAAGTTCTGGTCCTCCTCAGAAGATGATGACTATGATGACGATGATGATATGCAGCTCGCTGGTCCTGCTCGGGCTGATCGGCATCAGTGCTTCATCTAGCGGAAGTTCACCTTCCTCACCCCGGATGAAGCTGTCTTATAAAGGTGATGAAACTGGCTTGTACCTCATGTACACATTTATGTCTGTATACATGTGTTTGGATTTACATTTGAGTTTTTTGGTGTGTTCTCCAGATCTTCAGCAGTTTAACGGCGTTAAGCGGTTTGACTTAGAGCGTTCGTGTTGTTTCGGAGCTCTCCTATTGGACGAGGAGAGGGGGCGGCTGTTTGTTGGAGCTCGTAACTTTCTTTTATCTCTCAGCCTCGACAACATCAGCAAACAGGAACAGAAGGTAGAGCACATTCCTTACTCTCCTTCTTTCCATCTTCTTCTTCAATTCCTTCATCCATAATGTAAGAGTGAAAGGAAACATCTTCCATTCTGTTTTTCAAAGTCAATCATTATTTTTAACAAAGTCAATCATAACTCACTGATATACAGCATAAACACCTTGGGACGGAGTCACAAAGTTCACAAGTTTGTAAGATATTTCTTAAATACAATTCTTGAAAACATAAAGTCTTAAAGTGTTCATAGATATTTTAAGAATATGTATATATATATGTATATATATATTATATTATAATGTACATGTGTAATATTAACATCATAGTAAGATTTGTATTAATAATATTATATATTATGTATGTAAATGATAAATTTTCTATACTAAAATATTATATACCACAACAATATTGTGGTAATAATATCTGTTGTTGTAATGCTTAATATTTAAAAACAATACAAAAAATTCATTAAATATCTTTCATTTTGAGATTTATCCTAAATGTTGAGGTTATTTACAAGGTGAATCTGATTTCACCAAGTACAACATGTTCCTGGGTCAACATTCCAATCAACCAATCAGATTTGAGGGACAGGTTTACAGTTTATGTCAAGTTTAGGCTTACAGCCATGTTTAGGTGTTTCTATAGCAGTGTTATTCTCCTATCATTCCCTCTGATTTTAGGGAGAAGTTATGGGTAGGGTTAGGTTAGGGGTAGGTATAGGGTTAGGGTTAGGACTATGATTTCGGACAGGAATGTTGTTCCAGGATCAACAAACTTGTGTTTCAGATGTTCAACAAACTTTGTTCTTAGGTATGTTTTGTGAATCTGCTGCCAGCTTTTTTCACTCCTGTGCTCTCTATAATATCTCTGTCATACATTTATTTTAATAAAGTAGTCCAGGGGCATAACTTGACCCTGCTTATATTAACAAATGAAGTGATTACACGATTGGATGTTTAAAAGCCCGTTTACACTTGTATTTTGTGCCGCCCACACGTGATTAATTGTGTGTTTGTGCTAGAGAATCAGTGAAGAAGCTTTAGCATTTATTGTGTGTAAAGTTAATCAGCCTTTAAAGTCACACCAGATGTTTTATGGTGGTCCAGGCCAATGTGCCGATGACAGAATGATGGATTTTTATTTCTTTAGGAAGGAATGATTA
The DNA here is from genome assembly GCF_029890125.1 of Rhinichthys klamathensis goyatoka. NCBI lineage: Eukaryota > Metazoa > Chordata > Actinopteri > Cypriniformes > Leuciscidae > Rhinichthys > Rhinichthys klamathensis. Next base: position 907,528 of record NW_026606708.1, read on the forward strand.
GTGAGAGTTGTCGGTCACTGTGTGCTATAGCTCTAGACTCACACAAGCACACACAGGTGTGGTTACGGGAGGATACGTCCGGATGTATTGTGCATGTGTGCATCGCCCCTGGACGTGTTTTAACTGTGTCTCTGATGGGGTTCAGCGAGAATGTCCCTCAAGCTACTAAACACGTCTAACCCTGCAAACTAAGATCCTAACCTTAAGCCAAAACTCTTCCTCACCTCTGAACTCTCTGTTTGTCAGATCTACTGGCCAGCGCCTGTTGATTGGAGAGAAGAGTGCAACTGGGCCGGGAAAGATATCAATGTGAGTCTCTGCAATAATCAGATCTTGTGGTCATTAACATATCTGGTTTACACACTTATCGGTACCATCTCTCCTATGAGCTGTTTACACACAAACACACACAAGGCAATTAGCACTGCTATCACCAACAGCTTTCCCAAACGGCTCTATCATTTACAGACATCAATGTAGAAATACAGCCAAAGTTTTCTATCAGGGGTCTGTGGGGTCCATGAACATACTTCAAGGGGCCCACAAAGAAGATTTATAAAATATTGAATGTTCTCATAATATTAATGAATATTTGCTTATCTGATAAGCATCATATATTGTAATAATGTTAGTTTTAGTTAGTTTTTTGATACATTTTATTATAAAGTGTTACTGATAAAATCTAGTGATTTCATTAAATTATTATTATTATTAAATTATTATTTCATTAAATTAATCAAAAGTGGCAGTAAAGACATTTATAATGTTACAAAAGATTTCTATTTCAAATAAATGCTGTTCTTTCTATTTTTTCTAACTTTTCTATTCATCAAAGAAAAAATTGTACTACAGTTTACAAAATATATGTAGCAGCACAACTGTTTTCAACATTGATAATAATAACACGTGTTTCTTGAGCTCTAAATCAGCATATTAGAATGATTTCTGAAGTATCGTGTGACACTGAAGACGACTAATGATCCTGAAAATTCAGTTTTGCCATCACAGGAATAAATTACATTTTAAAATATATTAAAACTCTTTTAAAAAAAGAGTGTTTTGTACATTTTTACTGTGTTATTGATCAAATAATTGCAACATTGGTGAGCATAACATGTTGCCGACCTCAAACTTACATAGAGTATATCCAAAAGGCATGATTTTTTCCATGGCATATTAAAAAAACTAAAACAAAATAGTATAGTCATGTATTGTCTAATTCTATTACCATGGTTCTTTTGCAGTTTTCTCAGTATCTCTTTGATACTTATGTTGTAACATGTTGAGCATGTTTGTCAAAAGGTCATAGTTCATGTATGTTGTAGCTTGTGTGTGTTTTATCTGGAGTGTTAAGCGGATGTGTGTGGGATGTTTTTGGACACTGTGTCTGTCTGAATGTTCTCTTTATATTTTAAAGGGCGTGGAAGGTTGTGTAACTTCAAAATGTGTGTGTGTGTCGGGGTTCATTCTACGGTGGGACTGAGGTCAGCTGACAATGAGATCTGCCACACACACACACAGACTTTGTTCAGTGCACTGACCTGTAAGTTGACCCTCATTACATGTAGGTGTGTACAGGACGACAGGGACAGAACCAGACCTCCATGAATAAAGACTTAAGATTTTCCCTAAGACTCTCCCCCTGACCTTTCACTTTCTCATGCTATCTCTCTTTTGTTCAGTCTCAGTCTGAACTCTGATTTCTCACTCAATATTTCTTTCAATTTACTCAGTTCCCTTAATCTCGGGTCTCTGTCTTTCAATCTCTTTATGTCCTACTTCTTTCTCACTCCCTTTCTTTCAGTCTCTGTCATATAACATCTTCTGAAGCCAAACAGCAGCTTCATATAATGAGACTGAAATTGAAATGAACTCTTCTCTTGAGAAACTCTGCAATTGAATCACTGAGTCAGTGAGTGGAACTGGAGAACCAAATCAGTCCGATTTGTGAACAAATCATTTCAACGCATTCTCACCCCAAGGCGTCACTAAAATGACAATTTTGACCATGCTTTAATATTCGACGCTTTAGGCACCCTTTAGCGTCAGTTACATGACGCGATCCTAGGGCGTCATCTTACTGACGCTTTACCTAAGCGTCAGTTAGATGACGCGGGTAGGTTTAGGTCTGGGGTAGGGTTAGGATTAGATAGCGTCATCTAACTGACGTTAAAGGTAAAGCGTCATCAAGATGACGCCCTAGGATCGCGTCATGTAACTGACGCTAAAGGGTGCCTAAAGCGTCGAATATTGAAGCATGGTCAAAATGATTCCCAAGGCGTCAGTTTCATGACGCCTAGGGATGAGAATGGGCTGATCATTTGGCTTGATTTTGTGAATCGGATCAACAGGATCAACATGAATCATATAAAACTTTGATTTTCAAGTTCAACTCAGTGAACTGACTGAATGATCCCTCGGCAGTTAGTCAAAGTCAACATCTTTAAAGAGAAGAAGATTATTTGTGAATAATGACTTAAATTTTAATCAAATTATTTTTGAATGAATTCCTTGTATTATTACATTGACTATAATTTGAACAATGTCTCACAAACTCGCAAAGCTGTATTTATAAATTGTTGATAGTAGATGTCGACTACATGTGGACAATCACACAGGGATCCAGTGATCAGGCCAATAAGGTCAAAGTTGAAAGTTCACCGCACGCGTCTCAGCAGGAAATTCACACACACATACGGTTTATTCCTCCTGAGAGACATTGTTCATTTTAAAGCTCTTTTTCTTTTGTTCTGCACTCTGTCTCTTTCTTTCTCTCTTTCTTTCTTTTTTCTTTTTCTGTCTTTTTTCTTTTTCTGTCTTTTTTCTTTGTCTCGTGGGCTCACTTCAAAGAGCCCTTCAGCACACACACACACACACATGCTCACACACATCCCTAACACGTCCTTCCCTTATTGAGGGCTGTAAAGCTCTCGAAACAGAAGCACCAGTGTGTGTGTACAAGAGGTAGAGAGAAAGGGAGAGACCCCTTCCTGTATAAACACAGTTTGTCAGCAACTTAATTGGTCTTCTATGATTCTATTCCGCCACCCCCTCCGTACAGCGTGCACACACACACACACACACACACACACACTCTTCACAGGGTGCGTTAAGCTCAAAGAGAGGCCTTTGTTCTCCACAAGCTCTGTATGTGTGTGCATGTGTGAGTTTGTGTGCAGGGTTTAAGCATGGCAGGAGGGCACATGTCAATCACATCTTTCTGTAGAGGTAGCAGAGAGGTTACACACAAAACACACACACACACACCCTTTAAGCTGGCATGATTATGCTGCCTACTAAGATACCTTGTTTTTGCCATTTTCTAGCATCCCAGAATGCATTGTGATGAGTAAAATCTAACATGGTGGATGAAATGCAGGTTATAAATATTTCATTTAATAGATTATTATAGATACACAATCAAGTTATTTTGTAACTGATTTGCTTTGGGACAGTGGGTCAGTGTCACATTGTCCTCTGGAACTTAAAGGAGAAGTGCCTAATATCTGAAGTTCAGTGTGTGAGTGTATCTTGAGCACATTTCAACAGATGTTCAGTTCAGGGTTCATTCTGCTGCTGAAAGCCCACTGTTAGTCAGAGAGAGAAGATGGAGTGAGGCATAATTACAGTCCAAACAGCAGGAACATCTGCTTCTAAAACTGGAGAGTCCTCTCCTCTCCTCCCTTTCGCTCTACCTCTCCTCTCATCTCCTCTCCTCTCCTCCCTTTCGCTCTATCTCTCCTCCTCTCTCCTCTCCTCCCTTTCGCTCTACCTCTCCTCTCATCTCCTCTCCTCTCCTCCCTTTCGCTCTACCTCTCCTCCTCTCCTCTCTCCTCTCCTCCCTTTCGCTCTACCTCTCCTCTCTCTCCTCTGCTCTTCTCTTCTCTTCTCTTCTCCTCTCCTCTCCTCTCCTCTCCTATCCTCCCTTTCTCTCTACCTCTCCTCCCTTTCGCTCTACCTCTCCTCCTCTCTCCTCTCCTCCCTTTCGCTCTACCTCTCCTCTCATCTCCTCTCCTCTCCTCTCCTCCCTTTCGCTCTACCTCTCCTCTCCTCTCCTCCCTTTCGCTCTACCTCTCCTCTCATCTCCTCTCCTCCCTTTCGCTCTACCTCTCCTTCTCTCTCCTCTCCTCCCTTTCGCTCTACCTCTCCTCTCATCTCCTCTCCTCCCTTTCGCTCTACCTCTCTCCTCTCCTCCCTTTCGCTCTACCTCTCCTCTCCTCCCTTTCTCTCTACCTCTCCTCTCCTCCCTTTCTCTCTTCCTCTCCTATCCTCCCTTTCTCTCTACCTCTCCTCCTCTCTCCTCTCCTCCCTTTCGCTCTACCTCTCCTCTCATCTCCTCTCCTCCCTTTCGCTCTACCTCTCCTCCTCTCTCCTCTCCTCCCTTTCTCTCTACCTCTCCTCTCCTCCCTTTCTCTCTTCCTCTCCTATCCTCCCTTTCTCTCTACCTCTCCTCCTCTCTCCTCTCCTCCCTTTCGCTCTACCTCTCCTCTCATCTCCTCTCCTCCCTTTCGCTCTACCTCTCCTCCTCTCTCCTCTCCTCCCTTTCGCTCTACCTCTCCTCTCTCTCCTCTCCTCTTCTCTTCTCCTCTCCTCTCCTATCCTATCCTCCCTTTCTCTCTACCTCTCCTATCCTCCCTTTCTCTCTACCTCTCCTCTCCTCCCTTTCTCTCTACATCTACTCCTCTTTCCTCTCCTCTCCTCCCTTTCGCTCTACCTCTCATCTCCTCTCCTCTCATCTCCTCTCCTCTCCTCCCTTTCGCTCTACCTCTCCTCCTCTCTCCTCTCCTCCCTTTCGCTCTACCTCTCTCTCCTGTCCTCTTCTCCTCTCCTCTCCTCTCCTATCCTCCCTTTCTCTCTACCTCTCCTCTCCTCTCTTTCTCTCTTCCTCTCCTATCCTCCCTTTCTCTCTACCTCTCCTCTCCTCCCTTTCGCTCTACCTCTCCTCTCCTCTCTGGTCTTCTCTTTTCATTTCATCTAGTCTCTTCTCTTCCTCTTTTAAGGTTATCTCATCTCCGCTCTCTCTTCTCGTCTCTTTTTGTCTCATCTTGTCTCTTCTCCTGGTTTCTCTGGACATATTGTCTTTGGTTAACCCTTGTTGTATTTTCTTTTCTTGAATCATCTTCTCTAGTCGTCTTATCTTTGGTCTTCTCTTCTCGTTTAGTCTCATCTCGTCTCGTGTCTTTTCTTCATCTTGTCCCTTTCATTGCTTATCTTGTCTGTCTGTTCTCTCGTTGTCTTTGGCCGTATTGTCTCTTCTTGACATAAATTCTCTTTTCTTTTCACCTTTTCTTTTCTCTAGTCATCTCATCTATTCTCTTGCTGTCTATGGTTATCTTGCCTCTGATTGTCAGTTGCTGTCTTTTCTCGTCTCTTTTTGTCTCATCTCGTCTCACATATATTTTCTTCTCAAATCTTCTCGTCTCTTGTTAACTCGTGTTGTGTGTTCTTGTCTCTTCTTATCTTGAATCATCTCATCTAGTCACCTCATCTAGTCACCTCATCTTTGGTCTTTCATGTCTCTTGTCTAGTACCTCTGGTCTTCTAGTACATCTACTTTTTCATCTTGTCTTGTTTCTACTCTTCTCCTGTCATCACAACTTTTGTCTTCTCCTCTCATACAGTATTTTCTCTTCTCTTCTCGAGTCATCTTATCTTGTCCCTCCTCTTCTCTGGTTATCTCATCTAGTCTTTTCTCTTGTTGTTTTTGGTCATCTTAGCTCTATTTGTATCTTCCTGACTTCTCTGCTTGTCTGTTGCTGTCTCTTATTGTCTCATCTCAATCTCCTCCTCGTCCCATGTCGTCTTTTTAAGTCTCATGTCATCCTTCTTGTCTCATGTTGTCTCTTCTCTTTCACATTCCTCTCTTTCGGGCCATGCTTCATCCCTGCCGCCTCTCCCTCTACCCTGGAATCCGAATGTTCCCGCTCACTAATGTTGTCGTAGTGATTCCAGGCACTCTGGGAAATGTGGCATGCTCCAGAGAGCACATTCACAAAGGAAAAGAGAAACAGAGACTATATGTGTCCATGTATGTCAGTTGAACAGTCGATGTGTCTTTGTTTTTATGTGTGAAAGAGAGAGCGTGAGAGATTACAGAGAGATCCGGGATCACGGCGAGCAGGCAAAGGTCAGCGCTCATGTCAGACTGTCGTCAAGGATATACGTAATGCAATGACGTTTCATTTATGATCCGCCCCATACGAGGTCCCTTAAGAGATAAACCGAAAATGTTTTCGTCTGCCTGTGGCTCCGTGCTACTGATAGTCAATCCAGATGGTGGCAGTCTCCCTGTCTCACAGATGAACTGGTGAAAGTATGTAAAATATGTCCTTCATAAATTTGATTTGTGCATGCATGTGTTGCAGACGGACTGTGTAAACTATGTGAAAGTGCTTCACCACTATAACCGGACTCACCTGTACGCCTGTGGGACTGGGGCTTTCCACCCCACCTGTGCTTATGTGGAGGTGGGACAGAAGATAGAGGTACGTTTGTGTTTGTTTGGATGCATATGAATAAGTTTGTGTGATAAATGGCCCCAGTTTGGCTTTCTGATGGCCAAATGCACAGCTACAGTATATTTTGCTTTGTCTCTATAGGATCATGTGTTTAGAATTGATCCCTCTCTGGTAGAAGATGGGAAAGGAAGGAGCCCGTATGACCCACGCCACACATCAGCATCTGTTCTGATTGGTTAGCTGCCACTGTTCATCTTTCTATCTCCCATCTAAAAGACACTGTTACATCATGAACAATCAGTAACCATATCTACTTTATAGGTGATGAGCTTTATGCTGGCGTTGCCACTGATTTGATGGGTCGGGACTTTACAATATTTCGCAGCATGGGACAAAGGCCTTCCATACGAACGGAACAGCACGATTCTCGCTGGCTCAATGGTGCGTTTGTGTATGATTTATTTAAAAAAAACATTTAAAAAAAAATGCAATTCACACATACAGTGACTTAAATAGACATCCTCTGTGATAAGCATGTTTTGATTTTTTTTTTCGAGGGTATAAAGTCCAAAAATTCTTAAAAGAAAAACATTATTTTATCTTGCATACTCTTATTTGTTATTGACCCATGTGTTTATGTGCATCTCTGTTTTTGTATAATGGCAATGTGCCCTATGATGATGGTGTGTGTTTCAGAGCCCAAGTTTATAGCGGCATTTGGTGTTCCCGAGAGTGAGAATCCTGACGATGATAAAGTCTTCTTCTTCTTCAGAGAAACTGCTGTAGAAGCTCAGGGATTCGGGAAGGTTACATATTCCCGGATTGGCCAGCTTTGCAGGGTTAGGAGCCAATCATTTATCACTAAGCCTAATGGCTATTGGCTGCTGTTTATCATCTAGATTTAAATTAACATGCGTGTTTTTTTGGTTACAGAATGATATGGGGGGACAGCGCAGTCTAGTAAACAAGTGGACGACATTTCTAAAGGCTCGTCTTGTGTGTTCTGTACCAGGCAATGATGGCACTGAAACGCATTTTGATGAACTTAGTAAGAACGCTCACAAACACACACAGACACTAGGGTTAAATTACGCTGATATAACTGACAATTGCATTTCATTGCCTGCTGACCTTTGTCTGGACCTTTAGGGGATGTGTTTCTGCTGCAGACCCGTGATAGAAAGAACCCGCTGATCTACACTGTTTTTACCACCTCCAGGTCAGAGTTCATCTTAGGGTGTGGTTTAAAGGTTGTATCAGCGATTTCAGGCCTCAAAAAGGCCCAAACATAAATGATCACATTCATCTAATCTTTCCTAACGATCCGCTAGCTGCCCGCCCCATAAGCAGGCCGTCAAAAAAACGCGTCTCTGTAGGCAGCCTTGGCTCTGAGATCTGTACACAAAAACAATTGGTTTCACCAACCACTCAAAACCAAAATAAATAGTGTTCCAACCAATCACCGACATGGGTTCGTTGATAGACGCTGGCTTCTTCTTCAGCTCCGACCTCACAACACCCACCCCCTGTCGGTGATTGGTTGGAACACTATTTATTTTGTTTTTGAGTGGTTGGTGAAACTAATTGTTTTTGTGTGCAGATCTCAGAGCCTAGGCTGCCTACAGAGACGCGTTTTTTTGACGGCCTGCTTATGGGCCGGGCAGCTAGCGGATCGTTAGGAAAGATTAGATGAATGTGATCATTTATGTTTGGGCCTGAAATCGCTGAAATCGCTCACCCAAGAAGTTAAATATTGAAATTGGTTTCTAACCTTCGTGTTATTCCATACCTGTATGACTTTCTTTCTTTATTGGAACAAATTTTTTTTTTTTTTTTTTAAAGAACGTTAGTCATACAAAAATGGTAAATGATAACAGAATTTTATTTTTTAGCTGAATTGTGCCTTTAAGATTTAAATAATTGGATTTGTATGGGAAGTGTTTATATTCACTGTCTGATATCAATCTATTTTGAAACATTTAAACTAAAACATTTAGGGTAAATTCAAGTTTTGGTCATTTCAATGAGAAAAAGTAAATCCAAATACCTGAATTCAGCATTTGTGTGACTATTTTTATCTCCTTGTACTGTAACGTGTTAACGGTCTGTGTGTGTGTTTTGTCTTACAGCAGTGTATTTCAAGGTTCTGCAGTGTGTCTCTACACCATGAATGACATTCGCCGGGCATTTTTAGGGCCTTTTGCCCATAAAGAAGGTCCCAATTATCAGTGGGTTCCTTTCCAGGGTAAAGTGCCATACCCACGGCCAGGCATGGTGAGAACAGATTCATACGCCTCACATCATACACTATCATTCATAAGTTTGGGGGTGTAATTTTTTTAATGGTTTTGAAATTTATTTGATCAAAAACTGCAGTCTTCAGTGTTACATTTGCTTTTTCACGATTCTTTGATGAATAGAAAGTAAATTAAAAAAACATAATTCATTTGAAATAGATGTTTTTTAACAATGTAAGTTTTTGCTGTCACATCTGATTAATTTAATGCATTCTTACTGAATAAAAGAATAAAAAAATCTAATTGACCACTAACTTTGAACAGTAGTGTAAAGTGTAGTGTAGTGTGAATGTTAGAAAGTAAATATAGGTTTAGATTTGTCAATAACTGGTTATAGGTTTGGTCTTGCTGACCTGTGTAGACTGTTGATATCATGTGAATGGGTTGTGCTTCCGGATTCTACAGATATCTCTCTCTGTCTCTCTCTCTCTCTCTCTCAGTGTCCCAGCAAGACCTTCGGCAGTTTTGAGTCAACTAAAGGTTTCCCTGATAACGTAATCCAGTTTGCAAGGCACCATCCGTTAATGTTTAATCCAGTAACTCCACTGGGGGGTCGGCCAGTGTTCCTGCGTACTGGAATACCATACAGCTTCACTCAGATTACTGTAGACCGTGTAAATGCAGCTGATGGACACTACGATGTAATGTTCATCGGCACAGGTAGAATACTGTCTGAATATTGACAAAAGGATCTACAGTCCAGACTAAACTGTCTTTACTAGTTACGGCCCTGGTTAAAGCCCCTCTGTGTTTCTCTGCAGATGTCGGCTCTGTGCTGAAGGTGATCTCTGTGCCCAAGGGAAGCTGGAGTAACACAGATCTTCTGCTGGAGGAGCTTCATGTCTTTAAGGTGAGATAAGGAATGTGGGGATTTTGTGACTGCAAGTGAGCTAAATCAGTCAAAACATGCATTTATTGATGTTCTCATATGGAAAAAATATTGTTGCATTAAATAAAGGTTCATTCTAAAAATGATTAAAGCTTTCTTTTCTGGTTAAAGGGTTAGTTCACCCAAAAATGAAAATTAGCCCATGATTTACTCACCCTCAAGCCATCCTAGATGTGTATGACATTCTTCTTTCAGACGAATACAATCGGAGTTATATAAAAAAATGTCCTAGCTCTTCCAAGCTTTATAATGGCAGTGATCGGTTGTATATTTTTTTAAATCCATCAAAGTGCATCCAGTGCGTCCAAAGTTAATAAAGGCCTTCAGAAGTGAAGCGATGCGTTCGTGTAAGAGAAATATACATATCTAAAACTTTGACCTTGACGCACAACGTAATGACAAACGCGGAAGCGCAGAGGATAGAGTAAAGCAAAACACCTGTCACGAATTAGAAGTCTAAAATTACCATTTTTAAAGAGAAATGGTGGAGGAGTTTGAGTTTGTTGTCCAGCTGTTTGTTTGAACCGCGAGAGGCGTCAAAGCTTACGATACTCTTACATCCTATGTCATACATCGTCAAGTGTTACTCTTTTGGCGTAAGTCCACTTGCGTAGGCCGTCTGCTGGAAGCTAGTTATTTTAGTCGATAAAGATTTAAATATGGATATTTTTCGTACACAAATGTATCGCTTCACTTCAGAAGGCCTTTATTAACCCCCAGAGCTGCGTGGAGCACTTTTATCATGGATGGATGCACTTTGATGGGTGAAAAAATCCATTTTAAAGCTTGGAAGAGCCAGGACATTTTTTTAATATAACTCCGATTGTATTCGTCTGAAAGAAGAATGTCAGATACACCTAGGATGACTTGAGGGTGAGTAAATCATGGGCTAATTTTCATTTTTGGGGGAATAGTATCCCTTTAAGGTTCTATTTGTTAATATTAGTTAGCTACAATAGTTAACATGAACTAACAAATAAAAATACTAAAGCATTTATTAATCTCAGTTAATTATTAAAATCAGTGTTGTCTAAAGTTGTCTTTGTTAATGACATGAATAGTTGTATTTTTATTATCTAACATTAAAGATGAATAAATACTGTAACAAATGTATTGCTTATTGTTAGTTAATGACGGGGCCTTATTGTAAAGTATTGTAAAATCTTATTGCAGGATTCTTCATCTATTACCAGTATGCAGATTTCCTCTAAACGGGTGAGAATGAGTCTTTGTTTTTATAAAATATCTGCTATTTTTAAACAGTATTAAAGAATCACATGAAAGCAGCATATTAGTAAGTCATGTGATCATTTTCTCTGTCTCTACAGCAACAGCTGTACATTGGCTCAGATACAGGTGTTGTCCAGGTTCCTCTGCACCGCTGCAGTATGTACGGTAAAGCCTGTGCCGAGTGCTGCCTGGCTCGAGATCCATACTGTGCCTGGGACGGACACACCTGCACACGCTACCTGCCAAACACAAAACGGTAAAACCTTCATGGGCTTCAATCAAACATGTTGTTTTGAATTTTAGACCACGTAGAATATCTGATTCAAATTGCAAAATAGATGCATTTAGAGACAGTCAAACCTGATGAAGTATTTTTTTGCTATTTTTTTGCTTCTTTATAGTATATATGTTTATGTGTGTGTATTCATGTGTAGAAGGTTCCGGCGTCAGGATGTGAGGAATGGGGATCCTAATGCTCTCTGCTCAGGAGGTAATACTGCAGTTTCTCTCTCAGCCTCTAGGAGGAGTCATTTCTCTGTTCTCACTACTGTTATTCATTCACAATGTGAATTAAAGCAATGGATCTCAACTGCTGGGTCACAAGTCTGCAAGTACCAGAGATAAAATACACTACTATTCAAAAGTTTGGGGTCAGTAAGAGTTTTTAAAACGAAATTAATATTTTTATTCTGCAAGGAAGATTTTTATTTTGTTACAAAAGATTTTAATTTCAAATACATGCAGTTCTTTTCAACTTTCTATTCATGAAGGAATTCTGAAAAAATAAAAAATAAATCTTGGTTTCCACAAAAATATTAATCAGCACAACTGTTTTCAACTTTGATAATAATTAGATATGTTTCTTGAGCACCAAATCAGCATATTAGAATGATTTCTGAAGGATCATGTGACACTGAAGGCTGGAGTAATTATGCTGAAAATTCAGCTTTGCTATTAAATTATTATTTTTTTTAAATCTAACTTTTGAATAATAGTTTATGCTATTAAACATAAAATGCCAACATGGAGAAGTTCCATGACATCCCGTCAACCTAAAAGTAATTAATTTAATTGTATAGAATATTAGCTGCGAATTTTAATATTGCCTATTTATCAGTTATCTGCCATAACATTTAAATAATTATTGTGTTATTGCTGTTGACCAGAATTTTAATATCGGTGCATCCCTTTTTTTACACATTGTTGAGCCTGTGCAGTTCATATATTTCAGTGTTTGGTTTTATTGACATTTTTGTTTACTTTTTGGTAACATTTTTGTATGATAAACAATTTGTTACTGTGTTGTGTGTGTCGCCTCTTTATATACAGTGTAAAATCGAAAGCAAAATGATTTAAAATTATTTCTAATATGAGTAACTAGAAGTGGCTGAGAAGTGACAATGCAAGTATAACAGTGTTTTGCGTGTGTGTCCTGCAGACCATCAGAAGCAGCGTGTCCTGGAGAAGAGGCTGTACGCTGTGGATGGAAGCAGCTCCTTCCTGGAATGTATCCCAAAATCACTACAGGCCCAGATTACATGGACCTATCAGAAGCATCCGGAAAACCCACGGGAGGAGGTGAGAGAGAGAGAGGCAGGCTGGGTTAGATATGTGGGGTTATTATGAGAAAGACGGATGCAGACAGCTTTGATGAGAGATGATAAATGTGTGTCTTTGTTTAAATTAATGACTTTCATTCTCTCTCGCCTATCAGTGTAATCACTACTGATGCTTGATGCATTTATTGTGTATGTGTGTGTGTGTTCACAGGTTCGTCTAGATGACCGTGTTTTGCAGACCGAGCGAGGCCTGTTGCTGAGACGAGCCGTGCGTAGAGATGGCGGTGTGTATCAGTGCCACGCAATGGAACATGGATTCACCCAGAACCTCCTTGCGATCACGCTGGAGATTTTGCCTTTGGCTGGCCCCGCCCCCTCCGCTCTTAACCCTCGCAGCCCTGCACACACCAATCACGGGCAGTCCACCAATCAAAAGCTGTGGTACAGGGACTTCATGCAGTTGGTGGATCACCCAAACCTAAACACAGTCGACCAGATCTGTGAGCAAGTTTGGTCACGCAAGCACAGCCTATCAGGGAAGACCGCGCCAGGTCCAGCCAATGAGGCGCCGGCTCACGACCCGCTGCACTCTAAAAAGTGGAAGCACCTGAAGGAAGTGAGGAAAGGACGAAATCGCAGAACGCATGATGGGAGACCCGCACCCAGAGCGCCGCGGAGCGCAGGAGAGTAGCGAGGGATGAGAGGTGGAGTTGAAAGAGAGACTGAGAGACAGAAAGGAAGAGCAAAATAACCACTGGAGGTGGACAGATTCTCACACAGCATCTCATTCATTGACTGTTTATTGCCTGTTCAGCTTTTTATTACCCCTGTGACGACACTCCACTGCCTGTTATTAGTCTCTATATACTCTATTGGCCTCATCTCCAGTCTGAAGACTCAATCTAGTGCCCCCACGACCCCAATCCCGCTCCTGTCAACATCTATTACAAACCTTCCAACTCCTGACGGTTCTCCAGAAACCCATACTCCATCCAGTTCTTCTAAAATACTAACACAAACTCAAAAAACTCCAAAAAATCCCTTTGAGTTGTAACAGGAAAATCTTCGAGACGCAAAGACATGCATGTGCTGCGTAATTCAGTAAACACAGGCTCTTGTGGACACGCATTGAGTAAATCCATGTATACTCTTCTATGTCTTCATCTGGGTGTTTGTGCTACATGTGTTCTGTAGATTAGATTATCCTCTCACTTTGGCCCTGACTCACCAGCACCAGATGAACATCATCTCTCTTCTTATTCTTTCACTGCTTGAAGACTTAAAACACAACATTTCAAGCTCAAAAGACAAAAAAGGAGAAAAAAAAACTGTACATTTGTGATCTGGTAAGGCTGTATGAGTGTTTAAGTAAAAGTTTTTTCATTTGACAGTAATTCTATACCTTAAACGTGGTCAGCGAAATTGACATTTCTGGCACATCTACAAAGTAACAAAGGTGAATTATTATTTTGAGATACTAAGTTATGTGTCAGGTGTTCTGATTATGTATTGTATGAGACTGAGATAGACACAGCATTAATGTATAGGGGGATTATGGGTAATGTATGGTCCCAGACAGTAAGGAAATCTACAGAGAAACCTTTTTAGATACTTTTAGGTCTAATCTCAGAACTAACCTGTTGAAACCGAATAAGGCAGAATAGTTATGTATATTTGAATGTGTCTGTATAAAAAGCAGGAAAATCGCACTCTCAAAATCTTACACAGTTTTACCATATTCACTGTTTAAATGAGCATTCTGCGAGCATCATATTCTGTAACAGCACAGCGAATGTTTTATGTATGCTAGTACATAATGGGTAAAATGAGAAAACATGGATCCAAGGCCATCTCTCAAGGCAAGAAACAAGAAAAAGTGTCCAAGAAAAATGTTGTTAGCTCTAACACGTTTTGATTTATTTTTAATTAACTCTTTCTGTCTCTGGGGAAAAGGAGTGTTGAATTAGTCAGTAAATGCATGTTTACAGACGCTTGATGCCAAATTTCTTTTTTAATGCATTGCAAATAGCGATGTGGGAGCGAATCATACAGATTGCAAAAGTCAAATTCTACAAATTTACCATGGAGCGTCCTGGGGAAAAAATACCATAGGCTATTATTATAGTCGCTACTCTAAAAATGTGGTAATTGATATCCACCACCACAAAAAGGCAGAAATTGAAAGCATTCAAAGGCTATTAAAGTTTTTTACAGTGTTTTAGACTGTTCTGCAAGGTAGTGAGTGGTGCTCGCGCAGGAGAGATAGTGGACCCGATGGCCTCGCGCTGTGTTGTTATGGCGCTCTCTTCTGGTGTTTGTGGTTTCTGCTGTGTCGATGAGAGAAACTTGACATTAAATTAATCGATTCCGAATCCGATTCATTTGTAAACGGATGTAAGAATGTTTTGAGTAGAACTGGTTGGTTATCATGTGGTAGTATTTATATCAGTTGTCTAAAAGTTATACTTAACGGTAATTTTTGCATGACTTTAAACGTCGAGAGTTTTTGTTTGTTTTACAATGGAAAGACCATGTTTTAAAACTGTTCTGCGAGATTATCTGATATTTTCATCGTATATTTATGGATTGATAAAATAAGCTAAGCTTAATGTGTTGTTGTGGTTTGTGAAAAAAACTGACCTATGTGTAATGAGGAGAATATGAGAACGTCCTTGTGTGTATATTTTGAAATTCTTTCCCAAATTTTGAATACATAAAGACCTAACCTGACACACTCCATTTAAAAACCACATTCTGGGTCATTTAAAAGACTATATACAGCCTTTCCAACTAATCTTGTTCTCTTTCTGCTTTGTGACGCTTCTCAGCTTTTGAGAGAGAGAGAGGGGGATTGTGTGTGTGTGTGTGTGTGTTAATGTGAGAGAGGCTCTGTGTGTTTGTGCTGTTAAATATTAGAATTTCTGTACATTGGGGAAAAGTGAGTTTCATTTTGTGGACAAGTCAAAGGTCAAAGGCCAAAGTTGACATGAACACTGTATTACTCCCTGGGTATTTTCTCTGTGGGTTGTTGCATCAGACTGTAAATGATTAACACAATAAAACATACAGTTAATTCAAAATAACACTGTTTTAGTTTTGATAGAGCGAGTGTGAGGTAAGAGAAAGAATGAAAATTGTGACAAAACTCTGTGTGTGCATTAGCGCAATCTCACCACTCGAGTGCACTGCTGTGTTTCATGCTAGTTTGTCACACTTTTAACTCCATATAAGGTTTGTTTTAAAAATTGTTTTTGTACAAAAAAAAATTTGTCTCATTACTTTAAGTTAAAGGATATCGGGGGGGTTGGGACAGAATAATTGAAACATAAAAGGATTTAAATTAAACATAAAATGATTCTTGAAACAGCAATAAGATGACACTTTTTTCTTTCTTTATTTTTTAATTGCAAAAAATGCACAACATAAAACACAACAACTTGCCACACATTGTTCCGTCTGCTAATTGGTAGTAATGTCTCTTATTGTCTGTCTGTGACAGCTGTAATGATTAATGATGCTAATTAGGCCTAATTAACCCTTCACTATACTCCTTAACCTCTCAGGCTCTCATTAGAGGTGTTGATTTAAGAAAGCATGGTCTCAGTGTCGACAGACTGTCTCACTAGCTATAGATTCTTGCACACATATTTTATTTTCCGTCTTTCGCTCTGTCTCACATACGTCAGATCAGACAGACAGAGCGAGAGAGTATCAGAGGCTGAAAAAACAAACCATGACATCGGAGGAGAAGATACAAGATGAGCAGAGAAAGATGAGTTTGTACAAGTGGCATAGAAAAACACAACCTGCCCAAACAATGATAATGAGTTACTTAAGAGTTAATAAGGCTTTAGAAAATATTATTTGTGGATCTAATTATAAGGGATGTGGGAAACTGGACAGAAAAAGAGAGAATAATAATAATAATTAATAATAATAATTCATTACATTTATATAGCGCTTTTTCTAGGCACTCAAAGCGCTTTACATAGAGGGGGGGATCTCCTCAACCACCACCAATGTGCAGCATCCACTTGGATGATGCGACGGCAGCCATATTGCGCCAGAACGCTCACCACACACTAGCTTACTGAGAAAGCATGTGTGGCCCTTAACCTGCGCTAAACTGGCTGTAATGAAGCCCCTTGACTGATTGTGAGTGAGCAATGGTGTTTCCATTCATACTTTGGCAGTGTGCATCTTTCTGTAAGGTGACTGAATATGTCTACAGCTGTGCTGCTCAGTAGCCTATAGTGCTAAATGTGTATGGGGAATAAAATCCTTTGTAAACAGGTATGCCCGTGTTGGGCAGTAACGCGTTACTAGTAATGCGTTACTGTAACGCAGTTACTTTTGACAGTAACTAATACTGTAACGCATTACTTTTTAAATAAATTAACTCCGTTACCGTTAGGCTACCATATGGCGCGTTGTCCGTTACTTTTTTAAATTAATAAGTTGCTGGAGCGGCTGAGAAGTGTGCGCTGTCATTACACAGTACGAGAGCACTGAAGAGACTGCTAGCATTATACAGAGCGAGAGGACACCTGAGGACACATAACAAACTCACTGGCTGAGTTGTTTACGTACACGTGAGGCAGCGCGAGCACGGAGATTACAAGCTGCACGGAGAGCGCACTTGATGCGCATTTAAAACACAGACAGCGAAACGGTATGAATACAGAACACTTAAGTACACATTGCCATATCATTATAAAGTAATACATTTTTTGACTAGATGCTGCATCAGCAGCAGAGAAAGAACAGAAGCTTGCCGTCGAGTCTGAGAGGAATAACATTAGTAACGGCTAACTTACCTCAAGCGATTAAAGCAATGTGACAAAAACACACGCGGACCTGACCCACATGTTTTATATCGCAATTGTTACCATCTATATGCATTAGTTTATATCCAGCTGGTTACTTTTATGCATTCATTAGCCGGCGAAGTTGTATTTTTAAAACTAGTGACGTGATTGATTGCTTACATTGATATGTTCATGCAGCCGACATCAAGTCTAATCAAGTGTTCTAACATTTAAGCAAATAAAGTGAAAGACTGTAATATAGGTCTACATTTATGTAATTTTAATGCTCTGGCCTTTGCAGATATTTAAATATGGCCATCTTCTTTAAGCTTGAATCATATAAATGGTAACACTTTACAATAAGATTACAATTTTAGCATTAAATATGGTTAATAAATGTTGTAGAAGTATCATTCATTGTTAGATGTATTTGTATCTCCTTAGTTAATGTAGGCCTACTATGAACTAACAAGAATGATTAAAGTACAATTGTATTGCTCAAATATTAATTCATGCAGTAAAAACCACAGTGGTAAAAACGTATACTGTCAGCTGCATGAACATATCAATGTTGAGAAAGCAAACAAGTCGTGCACTAGCTTTAAAAATGCTTGTTTTGTTATTTATTTCAGAAATCCTTGATATATTCAGTTTGTGCTGGTCTGACTTAAATAAAATAGTGTTTAAAAATGACTTTCTGTTTAAGTCAGTTTTGTGTTTGTATACCATAACGCATAAAAGGGCATTAATGGGAACATTTAAGAACTTTCTTTAAAAAAGTAACTAAAAAGTTACTTTTAACAGTAACACATTACTTTTTGGTGTAAGTAATCAACAAAGTAATTGAGTTACTTTTTGAATGAAGTAACTAGTAACTGTAACTAGTTACTATTTCTTAGTAACTAGCACAACACTGTGCCCGATTGGACCATGAGGGTGTTTGTTCATGTTTCTAAACAGGAAGTGGGTCAGTAGTGTGCGTCAATGATGACAGTTCCTGCAGCTGCGGTATTTCACTGTTTAGAGCAGTTACTTACACATACTTCCGCAGCCTTCGCTTAATGACTAAGTGTTTGTGTTTGCTAAGCTTGAGTTAGAGCACTTCAGATAAATGTGAGGTTGTGTTGAAACAGGATACAGTCAGGCAGACTTGGGATGAGGTGACCCTAAATTAAAAGGTTTTTGTTGTAAAAAATAAATACATTTTATTAAAAACTGACTGAGTTTTGAGTGGTGCTTGCTCGCAAAACCTGCTACAGAGTTGGAGTTAGTCCTACAACATTCCCAAGTACAGTATGTTTCTAAAGTGTGTCTATTGGTATTATGGCCTTGTTTCGTCCAGTAAGCAACAAAGTTGTCTTCCGCTGCTTTGTAAATTCTGCAACTTCGATATCATTATTGTCTGTAGCACAAACAGTGCAAGATATGTGCCAAAGTTTGGTACAAATAGCATAGGTTTAAGGCTTTGAGCAAGTTACTAACCCCGAATATGAACAATAGCCAAATATGCTACTATGGTTTAAGATCAAACTCTGATTCTTTCTGTGAACTTTCACACAAAGACAAATAAAACACAAGATTTTGGCAAAGAATTAAATGATAGGAAATGCACAGTATCCGTTTAAATACTGTAGACACTAGATGCAGTTCAGTGCCTTTCTCACATTCATGCACTTTTTGATCTGTTACATCCACAATGCTATTTAACTTTAAAAGAGGCATAAAGAGATAATGTTTGACTCCCTTCCCTTCTAAAGTTGAAAGAACCCTGAAAGGTTATTGTAATTAAACTGTTTCAAACACATGAAAGAAATACATTTTATGCTTTCACTTTATGATACTGCCAAAGTGAAATGATTTCCATGCACCCATACACTAGTGAATCCACTCAAAATAAAGCCGAAAGTGATGGTAAAAAACCCCCCAAAAAACCAAACATGAACTAAGAGTAGCCTACGTTTACAAGACAATGATGTGATAAAAACAGATACGTTTTTCAAGCCTATACAGTTGACAACATTGTCAAAAACTATCCCGCTCACACGGATCTACGAAAACTACTAAAAACGATGTATTATCTTATGCTGAAAGGCCAGTAGTTGGCGGTGTCACTTTGTAAAGAAAAAACCACGCACCTATAGACTAAACATGTAATAAGCATGCATGTGACGTCAGTGTTTTCATAAATTAGCATTTTTGTAGTTTACGTGGAGACGGTATCGTTTTCAAAAACTTGCACTATGAAACCCGTTTTCAACAGTTTACATTTTCAAGCCCCCAAAACACAAAATAAAAATGCCCAAACATGGCCTTTTAAATGTGTAGGCCTATTAATTTTCATGACTTTTCCAGACTTGGATATATGATGAAGCCTAATTTTAAAAGTGTGATTTCTAAGTTTTCTAAAACTGTGGGACTCTTGGTTCTTCAAAGAAAGTGGGTACATTTTTTATTTTTTAGTTGTTTTAGCTCATTTGAATGCTTTTCGCCCCTGATTCGCCCCCTGAGTAATTCTGGGTAAATAGTCTCTTGCACCAAAGGTGAGGCGAGTTATGTGACAAAGTTTACTCTTCAGGTCTGGGTTCTAAAAACAAGTAGAAATAAAAACAGAGATACATGACTTTGCAATTAACTTTTTAACACTGAGAGCGAAACCATGGCAGTTTGACATTTATACAATGTAACCACATCAACCTGCTAACTACATCACATATAAACGCACATTTGGGCCTCGTTTAGCTGGTGTTTCGATTCTGGCTGGGTCTAGTTTATGAACGTCTTCACTGATTTTATAGCTCTTTTACTGTGGTCTGTTCTCCAGCAGAAATATATCCCAGCACAGCCGCTTTGTTCCTAATGTCGAGCCTCGTAATGACTAATGACACTAACATATGACCTCACTTGAATGGAGTCATTTTTAAATTGAGCACTGACAAAGACAATCTCAGGAGAAAAAGACCTTTTCAGCATGATAAACCAGCACACGATGGAGATCGTAAAAGGAATATCTGTAATGCTGAAGGGTCACACCCAACCCCTGGGTCCCGCTAAGAGGGGGTCGCTCTGAGCTGACCCGGTGTGAAGCAAAAACCCATAAAACTCTCTGTGAAATATTTTATTTATGTATCACTGAACCAAACAGAGGTCGGAGTTTTCTGCATGCAAGAATCACTTTTAAATAACACATAAATATATCAGACACACTGGTTAAAACACTGCATTTATGCTGTATTTTATATACAGAGAAAATGAACTAAAATCAGTACAATCAACGTTTAAAAAGAGTGAAAAAGATGCTGTTCATGTTATTAAAAGTATAGGACTCCAGTCAGATTATTGTTTTAATGTTGTATTTACATTAAAAAGCTGATGACAAATGAAGGATCAGAGCAGTTCTGCTGTACCCATTCACAAAAAGCAGTTTCAGTGCAAGTCTATGCAGTCAGTCCTGTCAGGGCAATGAACAGATAAAATTATATTAAGTGAGCTTGTTTCTTTTGTTTGATTTGTTCCAGAGGTTTGATGATTTTTCTCCTGAAGTTCTAAAAAAACATTGGAGAAAGTTTGCAGGCCAAACACTTTCTCTCCATCTCCAGGAAAGATTTGTACAGACAGCAATGTTTTAGAGAAAGCGTTCATTTTCCCCCCAGACCTTTCTAACTATAAATAAATAAATGGTTCAAGTGATGCAGGAGTTTTTCGTATAGATGTACAAAGTAAACTAGTGAATGTGAACAGCGAGAAAGGGCACAGATGTTCGCATCAAGGTTACTTTAGCCGCTGAACAGCTTTTGCATCAATGAATGGTAAAACATCAAATCAGCTGTCTGGTATTGCATCAATTAAATTATATATGATTAAAACATTTTAATACTTTATAATAAGGTTCAATTCATGAAAAAGTTAGGTGGTCGTTAAAATACATGGTTATTCACCTAATAAATATGTGCACATGACATATTGAGTTTAAATTATAGTCTTACCAGAATAGCATCTTTAACTGCGGCTAAAACAAAAAAAGTCCACGACAACATACTGTACAAAATCGGCATAGAAAAAAGATGAACACAGCAAAGGCCTTGCAGTAATATTAATAATAAAAGTTCTCAGAGGTCATTTCCAAAACAATTGATAACTCACACACAAGATAACACCAGCCGTGTTTCTATAGTCATGTGTACACTATGCGTTTACTGTATATGCACTATGTACTCAACCGTCTTGTGTATGAATTTTATCCAGTTATTTTCTCATCCAGAATTGGAGTCTGTTAGCCTCTCCCCCTCCAGTACACAATTAGCGCTGTGAATTGGGACGCACCTTGAGTAGTGTGTTCATACTGAAAACACCAAAAAGAAAAAGTTCACTTCAAACACCCAGAGAGTGCATGGATGATGATTAACCGAGATAACTAAGTGTAGAATGTTGAACACTTCTTGCACTCAGCAGTCCAACTTTAGAGTAGAATAAAGGGGTAGTGTAGGGTTCAGACGACAATGACAAAATGCTGAATGACAAAATAAACCTTCTAAAAATCATTCACTTGACGGAAGAGTAATACATAGTTATAGGTACACAGTGTCTAGTTGGGCATTTGGACACAACTTGAGAAACAAGAAAGAGCGAGTCTGCGGTGTGATACATAACGCCAGTTTCAGTTACAGCATTGCCATGCATAACAACAGAGATTAAGAAAAATCAGACCACTGAATGCCATTATTGACCAATTAGAGTCGAGTATTCCAGTGAGCTGCGTGATAACATTAATGCATTAAGTATCATGAACTAACAACAAACAGTATTTACAGCATTTATGAATCTAGGTTAATGTTAATTTATAAATATACCATTAATTCATGTTCATTCATAATAAATTGATGTTCATTTATACAATGTCAAAAAAGTCACAATGCTGTAAAATTATTGTCCATTGCTATTTCATACTAGCTAATGCATTAACTTAAGAATTAGACCTTACTATAAAGTGTTACCAAAACTTTGCAAAGAATGAAAAGTAAACTGACCCTGTACAAAGCTCTGTAGCTCATGATCGCGATGTGGTGTTTCAAGCTGATTAAGAACAAAATCAGTTCTGTTGAAGTCTCAACGGTCGTCAACCTATGATTTAGTTACCAGAAAATAGTCTAATTAGTCCAAACTTTTAATTCTTTACAGCTTAATGAACTGGCAAGCTGAGTTTTGTTGAGCACTGCCATAGCTCTCAGTTGAGGAAAAGTCTCTAAGCATTATGCCCTGTCGTATCACAGCCAGACGAATCTTAAATGAATATATGTTTTTTGGCACCTGTTATAGCAGTGGCAGCGCTCCAGTCTACTAGTCCCATCCTGTCTACCCTCATTTGTTCCAGTAAAAAGATTTTGCAGCTGCTAAGTTCTTAAGTGAGACATTAGCCACGGTCTACTGTGAAGTGATGAGGGCCGGCTGTCCTGGTCACAGGAATATTTGGAGAGGAGGCTCAAGAATGTCCTAATTAACATGGAGAAAGCTTGGACTGCTAGACATAAAACCTACATTATTTTACATCACCAAACGCAAGTGTTTATGTGTGTGTATAAGGGCATCTAAAAATCCAGTCCACTTTTCCATTGGAAGTCCATTTTGCTTCACGTGGGTCTGTATTTTACTCTAGTGTGTTGAGGTCCCGTGGAGAGCGGATTCGGGATTCTCCCGTGCTCTTTTGGATTCGTGATTTCCGTGTGGAGTCCTGCGCTTGCCGATATTTGTCCATCATGCTTTTGTGTTTGCGTCTTAGCTTCTCATTACACCAAACGCGTTCGCAGTACTGCTCCACCTGCGGCAAATTTGAAGGACCAATCAGCTGCAAGACGTCTTTGAACCACGCCCTGGCTGGCCCACGGTTGGCAGGGGCTGTGCTGGCGGGGCACGGTGACCACACTTTATACTTGCTGTCACGTGACAGGAGGTCCGAAAGGGCGTCGGCGTGTAAGACGTCCAACCAGAAGCGTGAGAGTGTTTGCGAAAATCCGTGTTCCCGAGATCGACACACGTAGATGCCTTCGTCCTGACGTAACACACGCCGGAACAACAAACCGTCATCTGTCTTAATGATACGTTCATCTAATACCACCTGAACAGAGAGGAAAAGAGAAATGATTGGAAATGTACAAATCACATGGTTTCTTTCTCAAATACAGTAAATTAATACATAAATAAAATGAATACATTTCATTGCATTAGAGAAACAAAATGGGATCTGCAAACAAATTAACTTTTCTTTCCCAATGACTGCTCACCAATTAGTTTCAAGGTTATTTTCAGTAGATATTTGAAAGTGTCTTAAAAGTAAAAACACACCTATTCATAACAATGGGTGTGGCGAGCAGGACGAGGCCGAGGGCCGTGAGAGAGATACGAGACCGGTGCGTCGCACAGGTGTCGCTCATCAGTAGCCTAATCATGCCACCGGCCTCACACCTCTCTCACGGCCCTCGGCCTCGTCCTGCTCGCCACAATGGGCATTTCATATACAAAATGTGTCCAAATGTATTCATTTTAAAATGTATATTTATTGGTTAATAATTTAAACGTGAAATATATTGTGAGCTTTTGTAAAAATTTTGAGAATTTTGAAAATTTATATTTTGTTGTTCATTTTTACTTCTTTGTAACATAGTACTTTCTAGAATAGTTTGTACTTGTTTCTCCTCACCATTACCGCCTTAAGTCTGCTCAGTGTGTGTTGTAAACCAAAATTCATTCTAATGCTACTTTGGAACAGTATTTTTGTGTGTGTGTGGTTGACTATACAAACGAAACTGATTCCGATTTTTTTCCTCCCATGTGGCACAGATCGGATATGACCCACAAACGTGCAAGCAGGAAAAAAGCACATGGATCCTGATATTCTCAGATTTCATTCAATATGTGGAAATAAAGCTGATATGAATCGGATATGCGCATTTGCGTCTGCCATGTAAGTGGGCAGATCGGATATTCACTTGTCAATGCGAGTCGTACATCATTGAAAAAGTGAAGGTGACGAATGAGGTCAACTCAGGTGGACACCAACTGCAATCACACGACTCTTTTCAAAGGGGCAATAAAGGATGAAGGCTCAACCCAATGTTTTGCTGACCTTTAAATATGGTGTGGAGAGCAAATGCTTGTATTATCATTTCCTCTGCATCTATTGCAAATCGCTCCATTTTTACTTCCTTTTCAGCCTAAGCTTTTCCGGGTCAACACGTCTACCTTGGGTTATTTCGCCAAGTGTATAGTGTAAGTGCAGATATCGGATATGGGTCACTTTTAAAAGATGTAAGCTGGTCATCAAAAAAATCAGATATAGTCAACAGATCGGAATTGGGCATCAAGACCTGAAGTGTAAATGCAGCCTAATAGTAAAGAGAATAAATACTGCATATGAAGTAAATATTTTGTATTTTACATCTATTTTAATTTATTTGGACTCTAGTGCAATGACAATATAAAAGGCACTTTTATAAAATGTCACAATTTGTAAAAAAAATATTATTTTACAGCTTGAGATTTCTCTTGAAATTTAACAGCATGTTGTCCTTATCGCACTCACTATTTTTCTAACACATTATAAAATGGTCTTTATAAATGAAAATATATAGTTGCCTTTATATCCACTTGTTAAACCTGATGTCACACGTCACCATTTCCAGGTCCAAATCTATGAGATCCCAGAAGCAAACAAAAATGCTAATATACACTCAATGTGTGCTGTAGTACTACTGCAAAATCATAATCCTAACCTTGATCTCCATAGTAAAATCTCAGTTGGGCAGACACATGATTCATTCTTTCTGAAATATTTGTTTTAATTTCAATTAAATGAATGTCCAATTACATTTCCAACTTAAACTGCCGTAAAATCTCAAATGCTTTAGAGCACAGACTTAAGTTTGATCTCTTTGCAAAGATGACACTTGGCAGAGTATTGCTGAAGTGAAAAAAGTTAAACAGTGAACGTAAAATTTAATTTAATTTAATTTGGCCGCATTAGTTTTCACTAGGTGAAATTCGTCTCCCATTTATTCCCTATGAGGTCATTTTTGACAGCGAAGAGTACAAGTGTGACTATTTTTTTCAGGACCATTTAACCTGTTAGAATCATGTCGTTTTTTTGTGTGTTTTTGTGTTTCATGTTGTGTTCACAAGTGCCAAAACCTTTACCAAGTTTCGTACCATTCCGATGAAGAAAAAAATTCAAAAAAAAAAACAAAAGTAAAATTTTTCAGTCAAAAATGACCAAAGAGGTGTTCTATAAATTAATAGTCCACATAAAAGGCTTTTGAGATTCATTTGAAACGGAGTAGACTTGAAGCCAGAAACAGTATGTCTTTAAAGCTGCAGTCCGGCGTTTTTCCTCTTTGTCGCCATCTCTGTTCGAAATCTGCAATTGCAATCATTCGCGGAATTATCAACTTTACGTGAGTAGTACTTCAACACCCTCTCGACACGGCACAGCGCGGATGAACACAGTGTTTGAGGAGAGTGAGCAGCTGTCAATCACCACGCCGGTGTGGATGCATTCAGAATCACAGATTAGCCTATTCTTTTTGGAAGTATAACCAACATAAGAATTTTCACCGGAAAATGTCATCTGAACAAGTAAGAAACATCCACCCTTGTTCTGGTTCTGACATTGCAGTAAATCGCGCTGATTAAATCTAACAATCGCTTATAAGTTATTATAAGTTATATAATTATTATTATAATTATATCACGCAAAACCGTGCAAATGATACTTTGTTCTCACATTGTTAATGTTAACAACGTCAGCATTGCGTGACTACATGTAATGTCCTTCCGATATTATCCTTGTTTTCGCATGGGTCCGGTTGCAGTCTCTTTTTTTCTGTAGCCACTCCGATGTCCGAACGAAGTCTTTTGTATTTTACAGTGGGTAAATCTGTTGTCTCTGGTGATTGTAGTTTGAACCTTTCTGGATCCGCCATCAAATTGATAAGTTTAATTATATCAAGTGCTGTGAGAAAAGGCAATAAATCTCCACCTCCAACATCCTCACACGCAATATAGCCTACTAGCCGTGACTCCTCCTTTATGTGTACAGATGTGACGTAATGACGCAAAGATGCTCACATCTCCCGCGGAAATCCACCAGTACCACTGGAGTTAAAAACATTATTACAAGCTTACCGTTTTGAATCGAGCTAAGGCAAGCAGATAGTTTTGAACACTGGCTGGTTATGTATTTTATCAAATATGTATTTTGGATCATTTTTAACCCAAAAAAAGCTACAGACAGCAGCTTTAACAAAGAGAACCCTGGCATCAAATAGTTTAAAACCCCTTATATAATGCAATGATTTTTCAACATTTTTAAGTGTCCAAATACTTTTTTGGTGTCCTTGTAGATATCTTCTAATCCTTTTGTATGTCTCTCACCTCTTCTAAGTGGTCATCTCTCTGAATGTGCCATGTGACAGTGGCCTGTGGTGATCGAGGGATGCACTCCAGGAAGGTGCTGTTGTTCTCAGTGCCATAAATGACCCGTTCTTCAGTCAGATCCAGATCCTCCACTACAAAGAAAATCACATGACACTTTAACACAGTCACACAACACGGTTCAGAGTAAGGCAAGTCAGGGATTTTCCACTGCATATGTGTTTGGATAAGAGTACACATACATAATCCCTTTTCATCACCAACATCCTCACCTTTGGCATGCAAACACTCAAGCGCTCTTCACTCACACCTCTTTTGTTCTTTCCTCTCATTCTCTCTCTCCTCTGTGATGAGAGATGGGGAGTGATCTGTCTGTTCATCTCTCACTCTATCAGTTCCTGTCTTTCACAGAGAGTTTGTCTCAGTTTGCCCTTTAAACCCCATTAATCTTCCTATTAGAACAAGCTCAAAGGTGTATTGAAGTTTCTAATTCAAATGATTAAACAATTTAACTTCAAATCTCCGGAGGAATTGCTCTTCTCTTATGCTTTCACATCAGTGAGCTCTTTGACATGTAAATGAAATTGAAGTTGTCAGAGGATGCCACTGGTGCATTGACATTCATGCTGCATGGCTGCACTCAGTTAAGGAGGCTGCCACCTCTCTCCTTCTTTCTTACCACTGAGGTTTTGGTCCATGCACTGCAGTGCTGGGTTTGCATGTTTGATGTCCTGTCTCCGGTAACGCCGTTTTGTGTTTGGCAGGTAGCGTGTGCAGGTGTGTCCGTCCCAGGCACAGTATGGATCTCGAGCCAGGCAGCACTCGGCACAGGCTTTACCGTACATACTGCAGCGGTGCAGAGGAACCTGGACAACACCCGACTGTGAACCCACGAACAACGTTTGCTGTAAGAGGGGGAGAGAAAATTAACAGTTTTGGTTGTTCCCTTGAGCAAAATAGGGATAGTTCAACCAAATAACAAATTCGGTCATCATTTACTTTCTTTCCTCTCTGAAACACAAAAGGGGATTAGTAGAATGTCATGGCTGCTCTTTTCCATACAACAAAAGTGAAGGACTGGTGCTGTCAAGTTCCAAAAATGAACAAAAAGCACTATAAAAATATCTGACCAAAATTTAAAAGTACACTATGTAACTTTTTTGTGTTCAAAATTAACTAAATTTAAATGATAATACATCATCAATCCTTCTTCCAAAATATATATTTTTTTAACCTTATTCACTATGGTAAGCCTATTTTAAGTGTTTATATTTTAGACCTGACAGGATGGTTTTCGCAGTAAATTGCGTACATGCGTCGCTCGCCTGTGCATGTCTCGTAATATCAATTGTAACTTTTTTGTGTTCAAAATTAACTAAATTTAAATGATAATACATCATCAATCCTTCTTCCAAAATATATATTTTTTAACCTTATTCACTATGGTAAGCCTATTTTAAGTTTTTATATTTTAGACCTGACAGGATGGTTTTCGCAGTAAATTGCGTACATGCGTCGCTCGCCTGTGCATGTCTCGTAATATCAATAAATAGAGAAAAGCTGCTCAAGCCACTTTGATGAGTGTATGCTGTGGGAGTGGCATAGTTGTCAAAGCGAGCAAGAAAGGTTGACATGGAGCACGCTAAATCTCCAACCTCCGGGGAATCACCCGTTTTAAACAAATGCCGAACAGACGAGAGTCTGCTGCCAAAAAGAGAACACGATAGAGCTCATAATAAAACGAGAAAAAACATTGGCTTGGCTTTTCAAAGATGGCAGGAACTGAGGTTCCCTTTTGTAGTCACTTCGAGTTACGTCGAAATGACGACGAAAGGGGGTTTTGCTTAGAAGCCTATCACCTTTGAGTGTTAAAAAACGAGCCAATGGCAAAGAAATGCCATGGGTCTGCGGAATTTGCATAGCGTAACTCCGCCCCACCTCGTGGGTATATAAGGAAGAACGCTGGCAGAATGCAGACATGTTTCTGCTTCGGAGCCAAGAGATCCTCTTCACTCCTGCAAGCCTGATTTCTCTGACTGTCATCGAGTGTCTTCGAGACGAGCAGCTCTCCAGTCTGTGTTGGTGCAAAGGCGATTTTCCAGCGAGATTCACATTCCTGCCTGCTGATCTGTGCAGTGGTCTGCATCCAGCGTGTGTGTTTCTCCCTGGCCGCTTCAGCGCAGGCTGCTGAGCGTCCTCTCACAAAAGAGCTTGCACGGGCACGTCTTTTTCAAGATATCTCGCCCGTGTGTTTCTGGGTGCGGTCGTGCCATTTCTCCCTCTGATGGGCATGATCGCTGTCTTGCGTGTTTAGGCTTAGAACACGCTAAGGCAGCTTTCATGGATGAGTCATGTTCTCACTGTGGGAACATGACCATCGCTGCGTTGAGATCAAGACTCCATGACCTTACTAAAGGTAGAGTCCCCTCTGCCACAACCCGATCTACCCCCTCCTCGAGAGCTGGTACTTCGGCTGGTGGCCAGGGTGATCTGAGGGTTACGGTGTGGAATACTGCCCCGACGATGCTTCCTTGGGCCACACACCCCTCACCAGCGCAGCAACCCACGAGTTTCTTGGGTGCAGCCGCGGGGCCGTCTTCGGATGTGCCTCGCATCTCATTCGGGGCTCCAGAGGAGGATATGATGTCGATCGCCGCATCGCAAGGAGAGCTGGAATCTTCTGGGGATGAGGATTCGGCTGTGCTGCCGCCCCCCGGGGTCCCAGCACTGTCCGAGTCCGATCCAGAACTGACAGCTATGCTCTCCCGGGCCGCCGCGAGCATCGGGTTACCGTGGAACCCTCCACCCTGCCCTGAGCGCTCGCGGTTGGATGATTGGTTCTTGGGGGCTGCACGCGCTGACTCTCATCAGCGCACCCGTCTCGTCTACTTTGGTGGCGAAATCCTACAGAGCTGCGGGGAACGCCGCCGCCTCGCTGCATGCCATGGCCATCCTCCAGGTCTACCAGGCCAGGATGCTCAGGGACATGCACGAGGGTAGAGCTGACCAAGGGCTCTTTGATGAGCTGCGTGCCGCCACCGACCTCGCTCTCCGAGCGACGAAGGTGACCGCATGCTCGCTCAGTCCAATCAGTCTGTTCGCCGCCGAGGACGCCCTCTTGCGACTCCCGCCCCTCCCGCTCGGCCCCAGCAGCAGCCTTCACCCGGGCTGCGCCGTGGAGGTGGACGCAGGAAGGCGTCCCAGTCCGCTTAAGCCCCGCCGCCCGCTAAACGCCAGGCCAAGCGGCACTCCTGATGCGGACAGCTCAGAGAAGGGCTACAGTTCTGCGAGGAGGTGGTAGCAGGGCCACTCCTTCCCCCGGTGGAGGGCCAGGGGAGAATCTTTTGGCCAGCGGCACCCCAATGTGGTTAATGACAGAACTGACTCACTCCCAGAGTGTGCGGACGACAGTGCGTGCCGCTTACGAGCCTCACCACTCTCGCTCCCCTCTCACACAGAGTTCTCGGACGACAGTGTGCGCCGCTTACGAGCCTCGCCACTCGCGTCCCCCTCTATCGCCAGACCCCTGTCAGACGAGACCCCAGTGGACGCGGTCTATGACTGTGCTCCCACACAGGGACGCTATGCCTCCCCAGTCCGAGCCAGTCATACTGCCTCGCTGTCTCACCGAGGGTACGTCTGTGGTCCCCATGACCCTGCTGGTACAGTTTCTGGGAACCTGGCTTCAGCTTCCCAACCTGTCCTGCTGGGTCGCCAGGACCATCAGGCTCGGCTATGCGATTCAGTTCGCATGATCTCCTCCCCGCCTCCGGGGAGTCCGCTACACTATGGTCGGTGGCAATGCCCCTGTCATGCGTGCGCAAGTCGCAACCTTGTTGGCGAAGGTGCGGTCGAGATTGTCCCTCCAGCCGAAATGAAGTCCGGGTTCTGCAGCCCCTACTTCATTGTACCGAAGAAATCCGGTGGGTTACGGCCAATCCTGGACCTGCGCGTTTTGAACCGATCCCTTAACAGGCTTCCGTTCAAAATGCTCACGGCCAAACGCATTTTCGAATGTGTTCAGCCAAAGGATTGGTTTACAGCGATCGACCTGAAGGACGCCTACTTTCATGTCTCCATTCTTCCTCGACACAGACCGTTTCTTCGGTTTGCTTTCGAGGGGAAGGCATATCAGTACGCGGTTCTCCCCTTCGGGCTAGCACTGTCTCCTCGCGTCTTTACGAAGTGCCGTCGAGGCAGCCCTTGTGCCTAGTAATGGGCGATATAAACGATATGCGATATAAACGATACAAAATTGGCCTACGATAGAGATTTTAATTCTATTGCACTATCGCGATAATGCATGTTGATGACGCAATCTACCCGCGAAATTTAGAGCCACGAGCTGCAGCCGGCTGCAACGCATCATCATATTCGTCATCTTGAATAAACATGGCTGAAAGCGTCAGCGAAACAGAGGAGCTCGTGAAAAAGACGGGTGCAACATCTATTATTTGGACTTGGTTTGGATTTAAGCCGTCCGACGAGCAGCAGGAAAATATACTCTGTAGAGTGTGTGGGGCAAAAGTTCCAGCTAAGAGAGGTAACACGACTAATCTGTTCTACCACCTCAAAACTAAACATGTCGTTGAATACCAGCATTGCCAGGCAATGCAGCCAACCGCAAAATCCAGTACGAAGAAGAACGCAGGACAGAAAAAACAGGAACTGATCCAAACCTCAATCCAACAGTCATTTTCAAAAGGTACTCCTTATATCAGGAAGAGCCCGCGATGGATTGAAATTACCAGGGCCATAACTGTTTACTTGTGTAAGGACATGGTCCCTTTTCAAACGGTAGAGAGACGCGGCTTTAAAGCCATGATCAGAGCTATTGATCCACGATATGAGGTGCCAAGCCGCAAATACTTCACAGAAACAGAGATGCCAAAAGTGTATGCCGAGCTCCGTGAAAATGTTGAAAAAGAGCTGCGTGACTTGAAATACTTTGCTACTACAACGGACCCAAGCTGCAACGGTCAGAGAGCCACTGCCGCACACAAGCACAGAAGCAGCAACTGATGGTGCTGAAGCAGCTTCTTTGAGGCAATCAAAGAAGGTAAAACGGAGCCTGGGAAGCTTTTTCAAAAAGACCTCCGATGGCACAGCTGCTCTCGCTGACAGAGAGGTCATCGAAATAGAGCTAAAAAGTTACCTGCAGACAATGCAGGTTGATGGAGAGACTGACCCACTGGACTGGTGGCGGCTGCACCAAGCTAATTTTCCAAGGGTGGCTAGACTGGCCCAGAAATATCTCTGTATCCCGGCCACAAGTGCTCCTTCGGAAAGGGCATTTAGCTTTGGTGGCAACATTGTTACATGCCACCGGTCTCTGTTGAAACCAGAGACTGTGGACAAGCTTGTGTTCCTGGCTAATAATCTTTAGGGCCTTACAAATGACAAATGGTGTGTATTAAACAAAATCTCAGTGTTGTGCCTGATTTTAGGATTCTTTTTAACTGAGAAGACACCAGACAGTTTTTCTGTTCTTTGCATATTTTGTGTCCTTTAAGAAAATAACTACAACTACATTTGCACTTTTTACTGTATATATGGCATGGCTCTACTGTAAAGAAACTTTTATACTTTAAAAATTTTCTTTTGTTGACGTATATGTCCCTTATACTGGAAGTATTTTATTTATTTATTTATTTAGAACTTTCATTTAGCACTTTAGAATGTTTTCATTTGAAGTATCTATGCACTACACTTGGAAGACTTTTCTTTATTCAAAATAGCCATGCCTAATACTGGAAGTATATCCCTAATTCACGGTGTCCGTTCCTTTATTAACAAGACACCAGTTTTAATTTCATTAGGAGAACAAAATGTTTAAAACCAAATGCGTTACCTTAGGCTGCAGGTTTGAAATATGTTTTTATTTAAAGTATCTCTGCATTACACAAAATAATTTTCTTTGCCTAATTAATACTGGAAGTATTTTCAGTACAGTGTGTATGTTGTTCCTTAACTAAAAAGACACCCGTTTTTCTGTTCTCTGCAACTTGGGTGGCATTTAAGAACCAAAGACTTAAACAAATTAAGTGTAGTGCCTTTTAGAAGGCCATTTATCTGCAAAATTGTGTTGTATAATTGCAGTTTTGCTTTTGCACAATAAATGTTCTTAAAACGACATACAACGTTTCTTTATTTCTTAAAAAAAAAAATGTAGCAGTTTGGCTTTCCTAAGGGTCTATATAGCCTGTTCTGAAATGGTTCTATTATAATTTATATATCGCAATATATATCGTTATCGCAAGAGGCTGCAATGTATATCGCAATATGGATTTTAGGCCATATCGCCCATCCCTGTGCCGCTTCGGCTACACGGGGTTCGCGTCCTGAACTATCTTGACGGCTGGTTAATCCTAGCTCACTCTCGAGACCAGGTTTTCGAACACAGGGACCTAGTGCTTCAGCACCTAGCTCGTCTGGGCCTTCGGGTCAACTGGGAGAAGAGCAAACTTTGCCCCGTGCAGAGGATCTCTTTTCTCGGTATGGAAATCGACTCGGTCGCCATGTCCGCGCAGCTTACGAGCGAGCGCGCGCAGTCACTGCTGACTTGCCTGCGTCAAATTCAGAGCAAGAGTGCGGTTCCACTGA
Organism: Rhinichthys klamathensis goyatoka; assembly: GCF_029890125.1. Lineage (NCBI taxonomy): Eukaryota > Metazoa > Chordata > Actinopteri > Cypriniformes > Leuciscidae > Rhinichthys > Rhinichthys klamathensis. The sequence goes on from NW_026606708.1 coordinate 940,792, forward strand.
AACTATTTCAGAGGCTCCTGGGGCATATGGCATCCGCAGCGGCAACCACACCACTCGGGTTGCTTCATATGAGACCGCTTCAGCACTGGCTTCGCGATCGAGTCCCGAGGTGGGCATGGCAACAAGGCACGCTCCGAGTACCAGTTATTCCGACCTGCCGTCGAACCTTCACCCCGTGGTCAAACCTCAGCATCCTATGGGCCGGTGTGCCCCTAGATCGAGTTTCCAGGCATGTTGTTGTCTCAACAGATGCCTCCACCACGGGTTGGGGTGCCATGTGCAATGGACATGCTGCCGCGGGCTCCTGGACAGGACCCCAGCGCCTTCTGCATGTCAATTGCCTCGAGTTGCTGGCAGTACGATTGGCTCTGCACCGCTTCCATGCGTTGCTCAAAGACCAGCACGTACTAGTCCGTTCAGAGTAGACAATACCGCGACAGTAGCGTACATTAACCGTCAGGGTGGTCTACGCTCCCGCCGTATGTCGCAACTCGCTCGCCACCTCCTCTTATGGAGTAAGAAGCATCTGAGGTCGCTTCGTGCTATTTACATTCCAGGAGACCTGAACTGTGCAGCCGACGAGCTCTCATGGATTCAGCCTCTCTCCGGCAAATGGCGACTCCATCCCCAGTCGGTTCAGCTGATTTGGGAACAGTTCGGGGACGCTCAGGTAGATCTGTTTGCCTCCCACGACTCTTCCCATTGCAGCCTGTTTTATTCCCTGACCGAGGGCATGCTCGGCACGGATGCACTGGCGCACAGCTGGCCGCAGGGCCTCCGCAAGTATGCGTTTCCCCCAGTGAGCCTTCTCGCACAGACCCTGTGCAAGATCAGGGAGGACGAGGAGCAGGTCATTTTGGTTGCACCCCACTGGCCCACCCGGACCTGGTTCTCCGAACTTGTACTCCTCGCGACAGCACCTCCCTGGCCAATTCCTCTGAGGAAGGACCTCCTTTCTCAGGGATGGGGCACACTATGGCACCCTCGACCCGATCTTTGGAACCTCCACGTGTGGCTCCTGGACGGGACGAGTTAGGTTTGAGTACCCTACCACCAGCGGTGGTGGCTACCATCACTTCCGCTAGAGCATCGTCCACGAGACATGCCTATGCGTTGAAGTGGAACCTCTTCGTCAACTGGTGCTCTTCTCACCGAGAAGACCCCACGATATGCCCGATCAGTGTAATGCTTTCCTTCCTGCAAGCAGGGTTGGAGCGAAGGCTGTCTCTCTCCACCCTGAAAGTTTATGTTGCCGCTATCGCCGCACATCATGTTGCAGTTGAGGGTAAGTCCATTGGGAAGCACGACCTGGTCATCAGGTTCCTGAGAGGAGCGAGGAGACTGAATCCTCCTCGTCCTCCTCTCGTACCCTCTTGGGAACTCTCAGTGGTTTTAACTGCCCTGCGGAGTGCTCCCTTCGAGCCCTTGCAATCAGTGGAGCTTAAGTTCCTGTTGATGAAGACAGTGCTCCTGGTTGCATTGGCCTCCATCAAGAGGGTAGGGGACCTGCAGGCATTTTCCGTTGACGAAGCGTGCCTGGAATTCGGGCCGGCTAACTCTCACGTGATCCTGAGACCCCGGCCTGGATATGTGCCCAAGGTTCCTACCACTCCCTTTCGGGACCAGGTGGTGAACATGCAACCGCTGCCCTCAGAGGAGGCAGACCCAGCCTTGGCACTGCTCTGTCCAGTACGCGCTCTCCGTGCCTACGTAGACAGGACGCAGTGTTTCAGGACCTCAGACCAGCTCTTTGTCTGTCATGGTGGGAAGCTGAAGGGAAAGGCTCTCTCTAAGCAAAGGTTATCTCACTGGATAGTTTTTTTTATTTAATTTTTTTATTATTAGGGACCATGTACAATCTATAACATAAATGTTGCCATTTGATGCATTGTACCAGAGTTAGCCATAGGCTATTTTACATCTGCAGTCCCATTGCACTGCACGCCATTGCTTTGGCATACCAGCAGCAAGGTCGACCGTGCCCCCTTGGTGTGAAAGCCCACTCCACCCGGAGTGTGGCTTCCTCTTGGGCTCTAGCGCATGGCGCCTTGCTAACAGACATCTGCAGAGCTGCAGGCTGGGCGACACCTAACACATTCGCGAGACTTGGCTTGCTTAACACAACACTTTGCTTGCTCGCCATTCCACTCCACGGACTGGATACGTGCGATATTTTCCTCAGGTGAGTTTCCCCGAGAAGCCCTGGGTTCCTCCAGCACTGTTGACGTCAACGCTAAGGTTATGGCAGCTTTCGCAGTTGGCTAGGTGCCTCCATGTGCACGGTCCCCCCGCTGGGTGACTCCCACGTGTGTATTTCCACTGTAAGCCTCCTTGAGCATGTGTCGGCAAGCCACCTTGCCACTCCTGGAGTTGAAAGATTCCACCCTATGGACTGGATACTCCAGTGTTCTTCCGTATGCTACCCTCTCTCGGGCCATACGTGTATTCCTAAGACCTCCCTTCGGGCGGGTATGGTTTGCATATTTCCACTGAGATATGCTCCCCAGTCTACCTTGGTATTCCTGTGTTAAGTGGGAGTCCTTCGTCCGTGCCAGTCTCACGACAGGGAGCTCACACTTACGCAGGGCACTGGAAGACAGCCGAGAGGTGGCGTGATTAGACTGGTACCCCCATTTCGTCGTCATTTCGACGTAACTCGAAGTGACTATGAAAGGGAACGTCTCGGTTACGTATGTAACCCTCGTTCCCTGAGTAGGGAACGGAGACGTTACATCTTCCTGCCACTCCGCTGGAACGCCGAGCTCAGTCTTGGCTCCTCAGCAGGGAAACATGTCTGCATTCTGCCAGCGTTCTTCCTTATATACCCACGAGGTGGGGCGGAGTTACGCTATGCAAATTCCGCAGACCCATGGCATTTCTTTGCCATTGGCTCGTTTTTTAACACTCGAAGGTGATAGGCTTCTAAGCAAAAACTCCATTTCGTCGTCATTTCGACGTAACGTCTCCGTTCCCTACTCAGGGAGGGTTACATACGTAACCGAGACGATTTGAAATGATGTACAACCCCATTTCCAGAAAAGTTGGGACATTTTGTAAAATACAATAAAAACAAGAATCTGTGATTTATTCATTCTCTTTAACCTTTATTTAACTTACAAAAGTACAAAGAAAAGATTTCCAATGTTTTCACTGAACAACTTGTATTTTGTTAACATAAACATTTTGATTTTGATGGCTGCAACACACTCCAAAAAAGTTGGCACAGAGGCAAAATAAAAGTGAAAAGACTATAGAATATCCAAGTTAAACAATTCACAATTATCAGGTAAACTGGTAGGTGAGGGTATTGGGTCATGGCTCACCACTCTGTGCCAAATTTCATGAGAGAACTGTCAAGCAATTAAAAAAAAACACATTTCTCAATGCAAGATTGCAAAGAATTTAGACCTTTCACCACCTACCATATATAACACTGTGAAAATATTTAATGCCAGGCCTGACATTCTACACCATAGAGTGGATGTGCTTGACTGGCCTGCTTGCAGACCAGATCTGTCTCCTATTGAAAATGTATGGCCCATCATGAAAAGGAGAATCAGACGACCATGGCTTATTGAGCAGATGTCTTGTATCAGGCGAGATTTGGCAAAAATTCCACTTGCAAAACTGCAACAGTTACTATCCTCAATTCCCAAATGATTAAACAGTGTAATTAAAAGGAAAGGTGGTAAAGAAAAAAAATACAATTTTCTTGGTCAGAAAAAACATTAGAAATCATTTCTTTGTACTTTTGTCAGTTAAATAAAGGTTAAAAGAATGAACAAATCACAGATTTTTGAATTTATTGCATTTGAAAAAATGTCCCAGCATTTCTGGAAATGGGGTTGTAAAAGCGACGAGGAGATGGGGTTTTTATTACTCAACAAGTGAGTATATGAAGCTCTCAAACAGAGTTAATTGTAAAGTATTATATATTGTGAAGGGTCATATTCATCTGCACAGTCAAGCAGAGCCAAAGCAGAACCAAAACAATGTTCCTCCACAAAATGCATGCAGTTTTGTTTTTTAACCGCTAGAGGGCCAAAAGTTACATAGTGCACCTTTAAGTCATTATTTAATAAAAATTCAACACACAAGAACCAACACCATTTAGCATTTTTGACATGAAACCTGGTGCATTGAGTCTTGAGGCACTTTAGTTTGTATGTGTTTAAGTGTGAATCCTTTTTTGAATACCATGAAAGTAAAAACAACAACAAAAAACAGTTTGGAATGATTTGACGGTAAATAAATGATGACACACTTTTCATTTTTGGGTGAACTTCCTTTAACTCCTGTGGCTCCAGTACTGTCCATGAAGTAAGTGAACTGTCAGTTGGTTTGGATATAAAGCACCTGCTTCATGATGAATAACTAAGCAACTGGTTGTTTTGCATGAATGTGTAATGCTTTGGAGCCAAAAAGCATATACACACAAAGTGTCTCTGTACAAAGTAAAAGCCTCTTTGGGAATTTTGTGGAAAATGAATTTATGGTGCTGCTTACGTTACTACAGTTACGTTCATTTACTGGAACAGTACAGTGAGTGTACATGATGCATGCAGCATGAACTTACCCTTTTCACAGATATATCCATGGAGGTTATGGGAGTGGGTACCTGCAGAGATAAATATAATGAGAAACAGATCTAAAGGTACTCACATATACACTATTGTTCAAAAGTTTGGGGTCAGACTTTTTTAAAGAAATTAATACTTTATTCGGTAAGGATGCATTAAATTGGTCAAAAGTGACAGTAAAGACATTTAATTTATTACAAAAGATTTATATATCAAATAAATGCTTTTGAACTTTCAATTCATCAAAGGATTCAGCATTGATAATAATAAGAAATGTTTCTTGAGCAGCAAATCAGCATATTAGAATGATTTCTGAAGGATCATGCGACACTGAAAACTATTATTATAATTATGCTGAAAATGTAGCTTTGACATCACAGGAATAAATTACATTTTAAAATATATTCAAATAGAAAACGTCCCACACTTTTGAGCTCACAGACCTTGAAAACCTGCATTTCCTCCAGCGTGATTTCTTCACTGGTGAGAGAGTTACCATTTCCTAGTACGATAACCTTTAGCACTGTCCCAATATCTGAAGAGGTCAAAGGTCACAGTTATTCAATCATTCAACCACGATTACAAATACACTTAAAAATGAACTAAAGTGATGACGCTCCTTACCAGTGCCGATGAACAGGACATCATAGTATCCGTCTTCGGCCTGTGTGCGATCTACAGTGATGTGTGTCAGCCTGTAGGGGGCGCCGGTGCGGAGCAGCAGTGGTTGCCGATGTGAGGGGTAAATGGGGCGCCACATTAGTGGGTGCGTTCGAGCAAATTGCAAAACGACATCTGGAAACTCCAGTGTGCTACGGAAGGCACGGCCAGGCTGGGCTGTGATTTTACTGGGGCAAACTCCTGGTCGTGGATAAGGGACTCTTCCTTCATAAGGTCCCCACTGATAGTCCGGTCCTTCTTTATGAGCAAATGGCCCATTAAAAGCCTCACGGATATCAGCCATACTATAGACACACACTGCATAGCCCTGAAACACATTACTGGAGAGAGAAAATGTTCTGTTAAACTCCCAAACACCTGACTGATGCCCTTAAAAATGATGAAGTTTATTTAAATAGTACATTTCATACACAATGGCAATTTAAATTCTTTACAATGGCATAAAAAAAAATCAAAATCAAATATATATATTTTAAATATTTAAGAACATAAAAATGAATAAGAAAAGACAAAGGCATTAAAATAAATAATGAAAAGTAACATTTAAATTGGATTAAATTGAGGAAAAGGCGTAATTTATATATATAATAAAAGACATTGAAGTGTAATTTAAAATGCATTAAAAAATTATACAAAGATGAAAACTGAATGAAAAAATACAGTGCAATTGGTGAGCTAAAGTACGGCACAGAAATGCACATAAACAGATGTTTTCTCAGTCTGGATTTGAGACAGACCTGATTGTGCTGAATATTGCGTAGATCTCTGGATTGGTTTCATCTTTGGTCCTTAACAGAAACACATCCTCTGCACGACAAACACATCACAAAAGAGGAGTAAGAGATCAAAATGATTTCAAGTTTATATAATATTGTATATAAAGAGCTGAGGGAGTGTTTGTTTATCGTCTCACCCAGCTGGTGAAAGTGTGTTTGGATGCCGTGAGGTCCAGGAACAGAACACACCAGTCGGGCTTTAATAAATGTACTCCACTTATTCACCAAAACCCTCTGCCCACCCACATCACTCTGAAATCACATAAACAATAAATCATGAGGCGTTGAATTCACTTCTGAACTCTAACAGATCGGCAAAAACTCAAATCCCAGTATCATTTACCCCCAGACCACACACACAATGACCTCTGGGTAAAACAAACTATCCCTGCGTCTCAATTTGTATACGATCCATCCTAAGTAGTATGCAAGATTAGAATTAGTGCATCCCAAGGATATGAAATAATAATATACTAGTATACGAAAGGTGCCACAGTGCATCCATACAATGCTTTCCCCCCACAATCACTTACTAAATTGAGTTTGTGACAGTTCTCATTTGACTTTTTTGGGTGAACTGGTTTAATTAAAGGGGTCACACACCACTAACCCCTGTAATTTGAATACTGTTTATACATAAACATTCAGTTCTAACTGTTCCCGTGGGAACAAGAAGAGTTTCACAAAATATCTCACAGCAGCACCCAGTTATGGAGATTAAGGCACTGTAAGGGAGGGATTGTTACGGATCCCAAAAAAGCAAAACAGCTGGGTGGTGTAAAGGATCTGAAATCTGTGTAATCTGTATATGCGGAAATAATCACCCTCTCTGCAGTTTAAGTGTGTGTGTGTGATTTGGGAATGTGCTAGAGCTGAACAATGAATAGCAGTCAAAGTGACAGTAATGTGCGATTGAACCCGGCTCTTTGAACACTGACCTCTGAATGACAGAGAGGGATTTGTACTGCTCCCCTTACTCTACAGACCCTTGTGTGTTAGCGGTGTGTATGTGTGTGCACGGATACTGGGGTAATCGGTGAGTGTGTGTGTTTCAGAGGCATGCAAACCATCCAACAGCTGTGTTTATGGGGTTGACAACAAGGCAAAAGCATTGCATTACAGTATACTGGTCTACTTGTGCCTGGATGTATGTATATGGTGTTTGTTGTGGTTTGCCTCACCGCACACAATCGCCCAATGCGTGTGTGTATGGCTCCTTCATCGTCTCGCTCTGTGGTCTCTGTTGCTCTTTCAGTGAAGAAAAAATAAATTTTATCGTCATCTCTGTCTGCACTGTCAGGGATGAGGTGGGCCGCAACAAACCTGGGCTCTGCATAGACACACACACACACTATTATAATGCTTATACTGATCTGATTGTTTGTAGTATGTAGATTTTACAAATCAAGAATAATTGTTTAAGAATAATTGGGTGTTTCATAAATGATGAGCACTTAAAGTCCCAAAATTTAAAATATGAAAATACATAATAAAATAATAAAGATTATTATGAATATATAAAGACTGAAATAACTACTGCAATATTTGCCGTGTGAAAAATACACAAATTATGATTGCTTATTTCCACCAGATATTTTAGTATTATTTATATATCATTTTTTGGAATTTTATTTTATTTTATAAAGAAATTTATCTTTTAACACTTTTTTAAAAACAATATCAAAACTGATTTCCACAACAAGTTTTCCACTAATAAAGTATAGTATTTCATTTCCAATCAAGCTTTTCAATTGAATAATTGTTCAAAATATGTGTATGAAAATATTCTTTAATTTTGTGTATTTATGACACATTGTGCTAACTATGAAATTAGTTTTAGCAAGACAAAGGAGTCATACATTTTCTTCCAAAAATGTTAAATTGTCATTTCCATCACCATCATTTCCACCAGAAAAAAAGCTATAAAATACATAAGAAATAAGAATGTTTATTCAAATCAATATCAAATATTTTTGTACCGTGTAGAATTCTCTGATCTGTCTCTGTTCTCATGGGTGAGCGAGTTCCTAAACCTCTCAAAATCACAGAGTCTCTCCCCAAAAAATCCGCAGTAAGACCGGTGTACAGCTCTCCACCTGAGAGAGAGTGAAAGAGCATTGGAGGTCATTGCAGACAGCTGAATTCTCAATATCTTATGTGAGAGATAAGAAAAGTAAAAAAAATTCTGAAGGAAGCCCCACTGTTAACGTTTTCATTAAATCATCTTATCAGCAAAAAAAAAACACATTCACACACCTATAAATCAGTCCTGATTAGGGTTGGGTACCGAAACTCGGTGCCAATAGGGAACCGGTTCCGACGTAAACGGTAGTAACCAGACCGAATAAGAACGAAAATTTCGGTGCCTGATTTCGGTGCCTAACTTCATTAGGCACACACGCGCACACACACACACACACACACACACAAGGTCTCTCGCTCTCTCTCTCTCCGCCGTGCGTGTGCTACACAGTTTGGAGCACAGTTTCTTCTGTCTCGGATGCGCGCTGTTTCTCGCAAGGTTTGGCTGCATTTCACGTGTAAAATTACCTGTCAGAACGCCCTCTGGGTGTGCCGATAGTCTGAATCCCATATAGAATCAAGCCAATTCATTGGCTGATGGCGCGGGCGCCGCATCGACGCACTTACGTCGTCATACTATGTTGGCGCGCGGGCGCCATCTGCTCCTCAGATTTCTCTGCCGAAAAAGGAAGCTGGTCGGCAGCGCGAGGAGCTTGGCAGCGTCCCGTTCCCTATTGGGAGATATGTTACACCAACCAGAGATGTTCTCTTTCATAGGTTCACTCAACGCTGCGTAGCTTAGAAGCAGTGGATTTGTAGGCTGCTGTATCATGTGCCGTTTGAACTGACGCGCTACAGCGATCTGTCACATTTCAAAGAGCCAAAACGTTATTTGTTGTGTGAATCTCGTAAAAATATTGACAGAATCTGACAGCTGTGGATTTGTTCCATATCAAAAGTAACCTTCTCTGTCTTGTCTGTCAGTGTCCTCTTTGTCCGCGATTTTTCTGTGTGAAAAGGGTCATTTGCGTGAGTCTCACGGTCAATGCGTGAGAGTTGGCAGCTCTGCCTGCTAGTAATCTCTATTAATCTCCAGTATTATTACATTGTTTGATACAATATTGTTTCATTTGATATTATGTAAATATGAATTTTTATTTTATATTGGTTTTATTATTACCATATGTTACTTGTATTTATATTGTTTAAAGATTTAAGTTAATATTGTGTCCAGTTTGGCCCTGTAAATTAAAGGGTATTATTTTTTGATAAAGTGTGTGCGGTTTCATTTTCTTAAGTACCGATTTAAGAACCGTTTAAGCACCGGAACCGTTTAAAAAATACCGAGTAGGTACTGGAATCGGATAAAACCCAAACGATACCCAACCCTAGTCCTGATATACAGTCAATAGCCGTTCAAAGTCACACAAACACGTTACTTCTGAGATTAGAAGTTTTTATAATACTTCTGTACCTACTAAACTTAACTACATGTTTATAATTTGCATCTATTTGTATGAACACATACTTTAAAAAAAAAAACTCTGTTACCCATGAATTATCTGACAGAAATGCGTGTATGTTAGTATGTGAAAGATCTCCAAGTTCACTAATACGCAACCTTAAAAATTTGTCCCAAAACATATTGCATCTGGCAAAATGACAAGCAAAGAAAGCCAAGATTGTGCATTGTTGTAAAGACACACACAATACGCACTGGGAGATGTGTCTATGCCCCAGAAGACTGTAACACACCCACAAACACACACACAGAAGACCCCCGTAACACTAAACCTGGCCTGAAGAGCACCTCAAATTTCCCCCATCAGAGCAGTCAATCTACAAAGGCCCATAAACTCTGACAACTGACAAGCAGAAATCTCCACCCTACACACACAAGAGCCAAAACACACACACACACACACACACACACACACACACACACACACACACACACATGTAATGGCATGAACTTTTACACAGAAACTTGACACATTGGCACTGTACCTGTGAAGGTGCTTGCAAAGGGTAGTTTGGGGTCATGAGGACATTTCCCCCTCCCATTCTGAACTGTGGTACGGTCCAAACTGAACACATGCTGCCAACAAGAAGTCAGAATATTCACATCAATTTCACAACTCAACAATAAACTATAGTTGACACATACATTTCTCTTGCTAGTGAAAAAATTTATTGTTTAGTTTTTACAATCCTCATGTTCTGTTTGGGGTATTAGAGACCCCAAGGCCCTTTTAATATTTCCAAAGATATATTCAATATTGTTACTACTTCTTGATTTCACCTAATCGTATAATAACTGATTATAAACAAAACCTGATGGTTTTACATAATAATTCTACAATACTATAAAAACATTTTCTGATGTACACTACAGGGGGGGCTTAATGTTCCTGTGATGTTAAAGCTGAATTTTCAGCATCATTACTCCAGTCTTCAGTGTCACATGATCCTTCAGAAATCATTCTAATACACCGATTTGGTGCTTATGTTTATTTTTTGTTTTTAAAAAATAAAAAACTTCACGAAACTTTGTGAAAGTTCAAATAGAATAGAAAATAGAATAGAAAGCTCAAAAGAACAGCATTTATCTGAAATAGATTTTTTTGTAACAATGTAAAAGTATTTGCTGTCACTGATCAATTTACAGTAATGCATCCTTGCTGAAGTACTTACTTCTTTAAAAAAAAAAAAAAAACTTACTGACCCCCAACTTTTGAACAGTAGTTTATTGTGATTTGTTTTGAGTCAAACTGACCCCAAACAGAAACTATCAATGTTAGGGAGTAACTTTTACTTTTTTCACTTTTACTTGCTACATTTATCAGTAGCCTGAAAGTATTTCAGCTGAATTCATAATAGCATAACTTTTCAAGTAACAAACTACTTTTTGAAACAAGTACCAGAATAGCATAACACAACACTACATCATAGTTATTCTTGACATGGTCTATCATACACGTAGCTTTACAGCCAAAAGAGCTGAGGCAATGATTGTGCTTTCATACACAATCTTTTTCTCTCTCTCTCTCTCTCTCTCTCTCTTACTGTAAGTAGAACAGGGAAATGGTTAGTTTGGGTTTACATTTATATGAACCGGTTCAAATAAATGGTTTACTGATTCCTGATTCATGTTCCGGAGAATAAATCCCTGTGTCTTCTTTAGTGAAATACTGAAGTTTGTCTGCATTTAATTTTTTACAAGTAAAATATCCACATCAAAGTTTTAAATAGTTTATTGGTTGTATATGTATCATTAACATGTATTTTCAATTCACCCTAATTAAGTTCTTAAATGTTTTTTGCTGCAGATAAATACTGCTCTGATTACAAAACTAAATGGTATCATCTGACTAACTATAAGTAACTTTGCAACTACATGTCAACTACCAGTCATTAGAGGATTAGTAGACTGTCTGCTTAATATCTGATAACATTTTATTTTGATGGTCCTCAACAGACATTCTACTGACTATAAGTAACCCTGCAAGTACATATCAACTTATTCTACTAAACATAACCTAACAGTCTACTAGTACTCTAATGAGAGTTAGTTGACGTGTAGTTTCAAAGTTACTTATAGTTAGTAGAATGTCTTGGACTATCGAAATAAAGTGTAAACGAGTTTTCATCTAATGTGTAATAATAGTAATGGAGTAGTTTTTACTGTCAGTGATGTCAGACGTATGGGTGAGCCCAGTGATGCCAAAAACAGATTAAACCTGTGGTGAACTGTGCCAGTTCAGTTACACAATGTACTATTGTCTATTTGTCAGACATCTCTGACGCCCTGTGAGGTGACACATAAGATAAAACACCTCAGAGGAAGTAAGAGCAGCTCACTCTGTATTCTGTCCAATGCCAGAATATTCATATGACTGTATCACACACGCAAGCGATATCTCTCTTTTCTATCCTCTGCTCTGAATCCTCTGAATTAGTGTGTGTGTTTTTGCTTTGTATCTTCTCTCATGATCTAGTCTTGACCTCTAGTCTGTTGGTGGGTGACCTCTGACCTTAAACAATTTGGTCTCTGATATACATAAGTAAATTAGATTCTCCTGATGTGCATACACAAACAAACTAGGTGTGAAGTAGTGGGAGGGAGTGTTAGCTCATACCTCTCCACGGTGTCCGACGTTCACATACGCACACACGGGTTGGAAAGCTCCAGTTCCACAGGCCAGCAGATGAGTGCGGTTAAATGGCTGCAGCAAACGCACAAAATTTGCACACTCCGTCTGTCCCAAACACACAAAGATAGAGGTCATTTTAAAATATTGGGGGTTTTGGTAGCAAATGAGCGTACAATTTGGATCATTACAGCACAATTATTTACATAAACATACCAACACATGTATTTTACATTGGACAACCAGGTTAAACCCATCAAATGCAGTTTGTGCTCATTTGAAATCAAAGGATTTTGGTATGTGTGAGTTTGACTGATATTTCCCTGAAGTGTTTACAGTAAATGGAGAGTTACAGGAATCAGCTAATTTTAATGGATCAGAGAAAAAGAGCGAACAAATATCAAGAAAAGGATCCCTACTTAAAACTCACTGAAGCCCAATCAGAGCTTTCAACATGGGAATGAAGCTCTTAAGTTTAAATTACTGAAGGGTTCAGAAAGAGGAAGACATCACACACACAAACACACACTATCAACATGTACACACTCTTAACTATGGCCACCTGTATGCAGCCTCATTGACTGTGTAGGGTCAAAATCAGTGGAGCATAAATGAACGAAAGGTCAAGGGTCATAAAAGATGCAGGCAGATGCTCAAACTGCGACCAGATGTTAACCAGCAGGGCTGAGAGCGCAAGAGAGATCCAAAGCAGCAATGTGCCAGTCACTTAGCATAAACAAGGCATAAAACAGAGCCTGAAGCTTAAAAATAAATAAATAAATAAATGTTGTCAGTAACTTAGAGAATAAAACAAAATATTTTCATTTTACTCAAACACATAAATATAAATAGTAAATTTATAATTTATATACAATTTTTGTAGCCCTGTTATCAATATTTGGGACAAACCCGATTTGTGATAAAACACTGATTTGTGAAATTTTATTTAAGCAATAAATATTTAATTAAAATGTACATATTCAAATAAATAATAAATAAATAAATGAATAGATAAATAAATGATTTTGGTCATTAAATTGTGTTAATAATTCAAATATTTGTATTACAATAGACTGAATATCAATTCAACTGATTATGTCAAAATTAAGAAATTGCTGCATGATTTTAATTGTTGAATACAGTTAAGAAGGCCAAGACTTCTGAGGTTTGGGTTTAAAACAATCTATTATGTATTTAATTTATTAATCTATTTACATTAGTTTATCCACAATATCTAATAGTTCTCATATAAAAGAGGATTTGCGCTTCTAATGCTAAAAAAAGGAAACTAAAATGTCCCATATTCATGTAAAGACACCAGCCATTTTTTGGGATGTGTGAGCTGTGTCCTGTGTTAAATAAAACTCAGTTCATATCTGTGACTGTGTGTTTGTTCAGTGTTACACCAGCTAGAGCATAAATGAAAAACAAATATTCCCTTACACATACTCACAATGAACAGAGTCATTAAAACACCGCTGTGAAATCACACTCACCTGTCACATCAAACAATACTGCCGGGACAGTCACCAGAGCATGTAACCATGGAGGCACCTCACATTTCCACTTTATGAGGGAAACATACTAAACACTAGCAGATGCAGAGTGTATATCCCTGTGTGTGTGTGTGTGTGTGTGTGTGTGTGTGTGTGTGTGTGTGTGTGTGTGTGTGTGTGTGTGTGTGTGTGTGTGTGTGTGTGTGTGTGTGTGTGTGTGTGTGTGTGTGTGTGTGTGTGTGTGTGTGTGTGTGTGTGTGTGTGTGTGTGTGTGTGTGTGTGTGTGGAAGACATTCCACCATTGGGGACAGAGGACAGGAAAGCTTTAACTTGAAACATAATTAACCTATTCATGATGCTGAAAGAAAAAAGGGAGAGGCTGAATGAGAAGAAAAAGAACAAGAAACAGAAATAGAAAGAGAAAGCAAAGAGGAGTTTAAAAAACGAGAGAATAACTACGTTCTGTGTATTGGGACAGCCTTCTTCGGTCATTAGGTTTAAGAGACTCATGAGTCACACACACACTTGGTTGGAAGCAAGACAACAATAAGTTAGTGGATCAAATCTCATTTATGGGCGTTTGGCTTCTACTCTCCAGTCATAACGCCAACTGCAGTACACTCACAGTATAGCTGAGGATGGACAGATGTTTTCATTTGAAACTCCAGATTGAACCACATGAAATAAGTTTGAGAATCACACTAACCAAACAGTCCAAAACAAACATTTGATGATTTTTACTGTCATCTGATGGATTTAGGATATTCACCAAATTACCTGACATCTAAAGTATGCCAGCTTCCCCCCAAAAAAACTTTGGAAACTATGACACACTGACCCGACTTATGAGTTTGTTGATGTTCTTAGTGAATTCAGAACCAGAACCAGGAATTCACTCACCTCGGGATCTTTCCCTTTGAGAATACAGTCCTCACGGTTCCCAGGCAACGAAGGCCAATGAATCTGGAGATAAAGAGGAAAAACACATGAAATTTATCATCTCATAAATTAAACACACACTAAGCACAGCGCTGTTGTTACTTGTTAAGACTAATTAAGCCTCTAAAGATCCAAACAACTACAAAATCAGACACCAGTTAAAGCCACCATGAAATCAAAATGGACAATTGTTCTTTTTTAGCAAATGTTGCAGTGTGCATAATTTTTTCTTATATCTTGTAATCTTTTACTCACATGAGATCACAGCAATTAGCAAACAACAACGATCCAATGATTCAATCCATTCTAGATGGACAAAATCAAGTCCCGCCCTACATTCATTTTTTTTGTGTTCACGCTCTGTTCCACTCGAATATTCATCACAATAGTGGAGAAAATATGATCACAATTTCTGATAGCAATGTAATTCTGATTTTAAAGCTGAAGTGAATAACATCTGTGCAACTTGCAGCTTTAAATGGAATTGCAAAAATAATGAACCTTCTGAACACCAATAAACTGCTATTGGTCAGACAAACAGACAGTCTTGAGCCATTGGTTGAGCTGATGTTGCTGTGTCTGTACACTCAATTAAACAGTGCAACGTTTTGAAAGTCTCACAGAGCCAGTGTTTACACTCTTCTGGGAAACCAAACTACAAATGACTTATTATATTTGACTCTGCTCATTATGTGGGGTAGAGTGAGGTATGCCTCCGAGGGTGGGTGTGTGACAAAAACAAAAAAATGTTTTTTTGCTGCTCCCATGAGTGTCAACAATAAAGATAAAGTTATGAAAATAATAAATCTGAGAGTGTGAAATTCACAAAAACCTATATTCTGATGTTATGAATGCTTGAGAAATAAACAATTTCATCTGCTGGGTCCTCTATCAAAATATATATACAGAGATTGCACATCCTGACACATTAATGTGTCAAAGAACAGTCTGGCACACAACGACTGTCACGTTCAGACCTCACACAGACTTTTGGGTTTGTTTATACAGATCTGCAAACATGATTGCATTATATCTCCTTTAGCAAAACTTAACAGAATATAATTTTAAATAGCAATTTGTGTGATTAGATAAACAGTATCAATTCCTTAAAAGAAGTATTGAAGCAAACATATAACAGTATATATCAGTCACATATGAAGATCATGTTTCCAACAAAAATTAAGCGTAGCGTCAGTTCTGGCAGGTTACGTTAGTCAAGCTAGCATCAGCTGACTCTCAGCTGATCCACGTCTACCTATAGGAATATGACGTCTATCACTGTATATATATAAGCTCCTTCAGTATTATCAGCAGTTATCGCGTTTCTCAGGAGCTAATTACCCTCCTCCATCCCCAGCTCCTCCTCTCGTCAGTCAGCATTCGGCATTCTGATTCCCCTCTAAATAAGACTAAATTCTCGAATTATGTTGTACTTTAATTAATGATATCTGCAATACTTTCATGTTGGTTCTGTTCTATTACCCTAAGGGGGGTTATTGCTGCTAGGCTGCATGGATGGGCAGGGAGTTATTGCCCAGAACAGAACCATACCGCCAATCCTAACTGTATGCTAATTGTCAATCATATTAGAAGATTGTGGTCCTGACAGAAACATATTCAGATAAAATAGAGTAATGTTAAATAGTGATCCTGTAGCTCAAACCTGGAGCATGTACCTGTAATGCCAAGGTCATGGGTTAAATTCCCAGGGAGCTGATGTACACTTTGAATGCAATTTAAGTCACTGTGAATGTCTGTCAATGTAATGCATTAAATGTAAATACTGTCTGGACTTGTTGGCTGATCGACTTTTTTGTATCACACAGTTACAAAGTCGTTCTACTGCTTGTAAAATTGTAGATATCATTCAAAAAATGTTGCTCCTCAATCCAGCTAGTTTGAACAGCTTCACATGATTAAATCATTAGTGAGTCATTAGTTTTTATGTATCCTTTCAAGCTCTTACACATTTTGACATTGTCTAAATCCGGAACCTGTAATCAACGACGTTACCCAGCATCCTTCCTGTGCATAAAGGTATTTCCTGTTTCCTTAATTAGTCATCACCTTTATTCTTCAGGACACTTTGTGACTGGACTAAAAATAGTTATGTTAGCCTACCGTCACTGGGTCATATCGACCTGAAAGGTCATTATTAATCATAAAACACTATACTAGTATAATACATTGTTTATATAAACATGGTGTGAAGAAAAGGGTCTTAATTTGCTCTGGATACACCACTTTAAGATTACCATCCTCCATTAACCATGGGAGAAACACTGCAGCTAAGATTTACAGACGAATGTAAATGTAAATGATTCCTCACACTGAACCGAGATCAGCCATGATGAAGGCTGCAGGTGATTCGGGATTAACAGTAAATACATGCCCAAGAGCGAAGAAGGGAAGAAGGGTCTAATCAGGGTTGAATCATTTTTCCGCTTAAAGAACAATATCATGAATCATTGCTTGATTTCTGTGGCACTCTCCACTTCCACTGAGAAGCTTTACTGATAGCATCTGCAAAACAATCTTTTACACGTAAGTTCACACATCCAAACATCCTCATTTTGTTTTCTGGCTAAAAAAAAGGCCAATTACTGAGTGGCCAGTGGTTGCACAGCGGCCTTACAGAGTGCGTAAGGGTCTAACAAGGCAGAACACGCCTGTCCCAGGCTCAAAGGTCAAGGGGTCATAACCTCAGAGGTGGCAGCCACTCCCATGTGTCTGTCACCATGGCAATGCACTTCCTCTTCCTGTTCATGTCATTTAACAAGGCCACACACAATGATAAGTTCTTTGGAGATTACATACGAAAACAACCACATTTGTTGAGGCTCCAGTGACTTGAGTCAAAACATATTCACATGAACAGAGGCTTTAATTAACCTCAGCCACACACACAAAGATAATTGCATAGTGAAAAAAACCTGCCAAACCCTTGAGACACCAAAAGCACTTCTGCTTTTACAGTCCATTTAGGTCAATACTAATTTACACACACTGAGGCGGTTCTCATAACTCACAACTTTATTTTATAAACTCTACCACAAAACTGTGACAATAACACAAAAAAGGGGACCAAACATTGATCTTGTAAAATCAAGCAAGACCATTTACGTGTTTATATGTCTAAGTGTGGTCTAAACAAGTCTTTGTCACAAGTGGGGTCAGTTTATATGACTTTAATGTGTGTTTGTGGGCAGCTGTTTTTGTGTGATTTTTAATAAACATTCTGATGGATGAGAAAAGAGCTCTAAAGCTCTAAAGGAAACAAAATACAAAGACATTCTTTTTTAATTTTTATTAAATTGGATTATAGTATTACCAAACAAAATTTCATATGTGTTTATTTTTATATTAGTGAGAAAGTAAACAGTTTTGTGATAAAGTTAAACATATTTGTCTTGCTTTCTGTGAAAAAAGACCTGAGCTCTCCAAAATTTCCCTTGGAGTGGGCAGCCTTTTTGTCATGAAGTGCCATTTTTAAGTTTCCAAGTTAATCACTGTGCCATGCATCCCTCAGTGTGTTATTATACATAAACATGTTTTAGAATTTTTTTTGAAAGCTTAATTGAAAGCTTAATACATTTTACAGTAAAAACCTGATGCTCAAACATTACTTGATCAATTACAAACTTGCTAATTTGATTAGCCAGAATTAGCCCCATTAGGTTGCTTTAAATATTATATTAATTTAATGACATTTTTAAAATTATGGTTTTATAATAGTTGTAATATTATAATACATTATAAATATTATATTTATAAAAAAATATGTTTTTTACAAAGCTTTTATATACCTTGTTGTGAGTGTTTCTCTCAATGGTGGGATACATGTTGCTGCTTTTGAAACTCCATGTCAAGTTAAAACAGCTTTTTTCATTCTGTTGCACGTGATCTAGTTTTTAAACGCAACAATGCATCAAACAAGAACCGGCCTTTTCACACCCCTTACTAATCATGTGTAAAATGTGTCAGCACATGTAGGCGTCTCCTGATTTTATCTTTGTCTGTAGATAATAGTCTCCAGTAGAGACTGAATAACATGATACCTCTCACTAACATACCCTCATACAGCTACATCATCACTTGCACTTTTTCAGAGCTCTAACACTTTTTTGTGGCAGCATATTATCTTAACCTTATCGCAACGATAGTGTGTCCGCTACCTCTTTAGCATCATGTGTGTGATCCAGTCTCAGTGAGTAGAGAACATCCTTCCCTCCCAGGAAAAGCCTGTCGTGATATTCATCCAAAAACACAGCCGACAAGTGTAGATCGCCATGGAAACCACTGAAAACGGAGGTACGGTTTGTGGCCAACAGATCTGTGTGAAAGGGAGAAAGAGAAAGAGATATGAATTATGAATGACATGACAATGAACACTACATTTCAACTGAAAAATTACAATAAATCTTTCTCTCCTGGTCAAAGTGGACTGACTTTATTATGTTCTTACTGTAAATCCAGAACAGCAGGAGAAGCACTTGTGAATTATCGGAGTTCTCTGAGAACTAAATCCCTCTTTATCTGTTTCTCTTGTTGTCTATTAAATTTAATTGTGCTTTATTGCCGTGACTATTTGTTCAAAGCTGCAAGTCAAAATTTTGTGGATGCAAGTTTACGTCAGTACTTTTTGTAGCGGAGGCATTTTACCAAACTTGGCAAGTGACTTTCTTGAAGAGACTGTGCTTTCTGTTGAACATCTCAATGCCTTAACACTGAGTAACTATCTGATTTTTCGACAAAGTAATTTGTCCACATTAAATGCAAAAATGTTGTATTGACAAAAATGCAAATAAACAAATCGTCATGGGCTAAATCCAGTAATTTTAATAGGATTCCCCACAATTATAAATTTTGCCTTAGGGTGAAGAATTTCCCCATGCAGATTTCACATCGTGTTCAAGTTGTTCACGTGAATTTGCCATATTTACTAAATTGTAAGTGTGTGTGTGTGTGTGTGTGTGTGTGTGTGTGTGTGTGTGTTTGCGCCTGTGTGTGTGTGTTTGTGTGTGTGTATAACCTATTTGAGGACATACCATAGACTTCTATCGTTTTTATAAAAAGCTAATTATAACTACTACAGAGCCAAACCCAAACTTTTAAAACTAAAACAAAAAAAAGTATTTCCCAGATGAGAATATCCCCCAAATTGCCGTGGTTTTGTCATTTTAAACTAAAGATAAGTACATTTTGTCCCCATAATGTAGGGAATACCTGAACTACACACATTCTCTTGCTATCGTTCTCTAGTATCCTGAAGTACAGCGCTACACTCCCTCCACATTCCCTTCATATAATGTGAGGTTGGACAGAAAAGAGGAGTGAAGAAAGAGCAGCTGAAGAAGGAATGAGGCCTCGTTGAGAGGGTGGCACGCGTCTAAAGCCGCTAATTGGGCACCGCTGAAAAGAGCACAAACAGAAGCCAAACAACAAAGCCAAATGTTAAACCACAATTATAAACACACACATGCAACAAATACCACCACAACACTCCTCTATATAAATCAATTAAAACTCGCTCTCGGCCATTTTAAGAGTTTACCAAAAGACTTTTAGATTTTAACAATCACTGGCAAAGATATATTCAAACACAGTTACATAAACACACAGTTGTGGGGTTTGACATTGTGTGAGGTATTTTGATATAAACCTCAAATAAACTAACAAGCTGAACAAAGGAGAAAGAGTTTTGTTCTTTCTTTAATGGAATGATCTTGCGTGCAAGTTTCACCAAGAGATAAAAGCTTTTAAGGGTTTGGTTTCCAGAACACAGAGTCCGAACAGTGAAATACTGACCCAGATACTCTCTTACTGTAAAAAAGAGCACATATACAGAGTCACAGATCACTGGTTATTTGTCATTTAACAGGCGTCTCATCCAGCGGGTACATACAGGAACAGTAATTGCAGCGAGGCCCTGAGGTAACCTGCGGTTTAGTGCTCTACTCTAGAGTACAATGTTGGCAGATGATCTCAATAAGTCATGAATCAACCCTGTGTTCCCCATAAACACACATGTGAAGACAATTAAATGTAACAGAAACACATACATCTGAAGAAATTCTTTTGAAGAATTTCTGAAGAAGAGTCTTTTCCATTTCTCTCTTACAAAATATCTTAGACCAACGCTGTGAGTGCGTGTTAGAAATCAGGAACGAGAGAACATTGTGCTCAGTACGTTTTTATTCTTTCTTTCACGTGCTTCGTTCTGTCTTCAACCAAACTTAGGTATTCAGCCGACAAAGTTTAAATCCCTTCTGGCTAGCGCTCTTCTCATTATGTTTACGCATTAGGTCAGTAGTTGGAGTTGTTCAAACACATTCGACCACATGAGCATTTACACTATGAAAGCAATCTGGTCAAATGCTTTTTCGACTATGAAAGTGGTCCACAGTGGACAAGCTCAAAACGTTTTAGACCCCGTTTACACCTGCATTTTGCATTGTCGACTTGTGATTGGATTGATGAAAACGCTTCTTAATACCATAAACACAGGGCTTTAGTAGAGATGGGAATCATTTAGTACTTATGAGGAAGAAAATTTACACAGTGGTGGAATAAAGACAAACCAATTACTAACCATAACAATATATTAAACAAACAAAAAAAATAAACAAAAAATTATTTAATCTTAATTCTATAAGCTACTACTGACAATACTCAATGTTCTATCAACACCGCTACTGAATCTACAGCACAAAACAAACAGACAAAACATACAAAATATTTTTTTACACAATTAGATTTTTTAAATGCCGTTATATATATATATATGTACAACATATATATATACATATATATATGTACTATATATCAGACATCATAATTTTGTAATTGTGGTTCCACTAATTAAGTGATAAAAAGCAGTTGCAATCATTTTACAAAATATTTATTCTTGACATTTCGTTCCACGTGAGTTCCTGAACATGGTCAATGATGGGATACTTGGCCTCAAATAAAGCTCTGAAGCGGCATAAGAGAGTGTGAATTTAGTGTGTGTTAAGGGCACTGAGCTTTGGCATTCATCTGGGACAGTCTTGAGCACTAACTTCCTTCCACGTGTACATGCTCTCAAGTGGTCAAGACTGCAATACCGTGTGGGTATCGGGACAGTCCCCCTGTCAGATTATATTAGTATGGCGTTTCGTCTGGATTACAGAAGAACGGAATGGAAGAGGGTGAGAAACATTACCAAATTTTACGGGCTGTATAGACCACCTCCTCCTAAGTGAAAGTGTGTCTCAGACACATATACTACACAGTACACGCTCAGAGAGTATGGTGAAAATTTCAAAGGTAGTCTGGGCTCTCTCCTGTAAAATTCTCTTTTCTGTTAAAATAACAGTTCACAAATCACCAATTTAATGGCATCAAACTTGAAAATATTACGACACGCAGAGATTTGAGTTGGCAAAAAGAACTCGCTCTCTAACACACACACAGTTGTGGTCCTCCTCCAGTGTGACAGTAAGAGGCTATACGGATGCCAGTAAATGTGTAACACTTTGGAACAGAACTAAAAATGTAGTGTTCTGTTGGTGTCAGAACACATGACGTAGTTACAAACAAGGGTGTCTGGTTAGAGCAGGCCAGTTATAGGATGTCATAACTTCATCTGCTGACAAATCATCGTTCTTCTCCATTAAGATGAACTGAAATGCTAATGGATGTTTTCTCCAGGTATTATAGGCTTCATACAACACACAGACACACCTCATAAAGATATAGGCCTGTTCAACTGATGCATGTTTTTTCTTCAAACCCTATGATCTTAAAATCATTTAGCTTATAATCACATCTGTGTTTGCGTAATCAATGAGGAAAGAGGATGATGAATAGTAGAGAAATGCTAAATAAATGCAAACCAGAATTTACAGGGTTTGTTGGAATTGCATTGACACATGTTGTAGAAAATGTATTCCTTTCCTTTTTCTCTTAAACTTTTTCTTACATCAGTGGGCTTTCTACACAGTGGCACACCACCAACTTTTTAAACAAACCATTAATATCACACACATGCTTGTTGGCATCTGGCCTGCCTTTTAGATTTCGCTTACTGGTAATGAAGTGAATGAAAATGGAAGGAGGGAGAGGTCTTGTGGTAAAACCGAATGGGCCGTTTGCCTTAAGGATTGCGTTTATTCTCATGTCTAAAGGGTCGTGTGTCTGTATGTGATTAAGAGACAGAGAAAGAGAAAGATAAAAAGATAGAAAGTGAGAAAGGATATATAAATATGTAATAGATGAATACATAACCCTCAGGAGGAAACATGTCTGCAAAGAAAGTTAATCATGTTCTCCGCTCTGCTGTAGACAGATACATTAATATATAACGTGTATGTACTTTATCATGTGTGTGTGTGTGTGTGAGATCAGTATCAGGTTGATCCTTTGGGGGCTTTGGGCTGATTCTGTCAGCAGTGTGTAGTGGAACTAATTGATTATGGCTGATGCAGTGAGCAGCAGGGGAGAGCGTTCACAGAGTTGAACATCGACAGGAAGATCTCTTGGTGTCTTCCCAGGCACTGAGAATACACAATGTTAAGAACTGCACTCTCTCTCTCTCACAGACTGTCCTTCTCATATAACAAATCGAATATAGAGTATGTCAACATGTCACAGCATGTTTAAGACTAAAACAATCTAAGACATCTCAAATTCACTGAATACATTCATTATCATGCACAAAACACACTTACACCACTCTGTTTTACACTATGTGCACTACCGTTTAAAAGTTGGAGGACGCCGGTAAGATTGTAAAAACAGTGATATTGTGAACTGATTTTGTATGTGTTAAATCTTATCTTACTATATATATATTTAAATTGATTTATATATAAACTGTAATATTGTGAACAGATTTTGTGCACAAGAAATATTTCTTATTAGTATCAATTTTGAAGACAGTTGTGCTGTTAAATATTTTTGTGGAAACCATGATACATTTTTTTTGGATTTTTAATAGAAAAAGCATCATTAATTTGAAATAATCTTTTATAACATAATAAATGTCTTTAATGTCAATTTGATTAATTTATAGCATCCTTGATGAATAAAAGTATTAGGGGGAAGTAATGGTTAGAGAGCCAGACTGGTAACCAGAAGGTCGTAGGTTCAATTCTCAATACTGGCAGGAAATGACTGAGGTGCCCTTGAGTAAGGCAATCACACCCCGGGCTGTGTGTGTGTCCACGGTTTGCAGTGTGTGTGTGTATTTACTACTAACTGATCCTAATGTGTGTGCACTAACTTGGATGGGTTAAATCTGAATATGGGTTACCATACTTGGCCTTCATATGTCATGTCACTTTTTAATTACTTTTGAAGAAAAAAATCTTATCAAACTTTTGAACGGTGTATATATAGTGTACTATAGTATAAATATACATTTTATTTAATTTTTTTAAATAGATGAGTTATACCAGATAGTGAAGGGGAAAAAAATTAAACTACCCAGTATATACAGCTCACGAAGTTGGAGTGTGCAGATCGGGAATCTAGACAAATAATAGCGGGCTTTCTTTAAAATGAGGTCTTATCTCTTATACCCCAAACATCTGTTTGTGTTATTTAATAGTTTTGATGACTTCACTATTATAAAAACAAGAATAAGTACATGTGTCCAAACATTTGACTGATAGCATATGCATGTTCATATACGTAATTCTCTATAGTATCATAGTAGCGCTGTTTCCTCTAATTCTCTCTCTCTCTGTCTCTGCCTGTCTGTCTTCATTTGTCACACACACTCACGTTACTGCAGGGCAAATCCAGCTACACTAGCTCTTACTGGTAAACTCATAAAAGCCCCTCATCCCCCTCAAACCCACTTTTTCCAGCTTATTTTTTCAGCGTTCCTTTTGTCAATCTCATTCTTTTAGTCCCCCTGTCTTCTCCATCTCCTTGGCCTCTCTTGATCCCCTCTCTCCCCAAAGCAAGAATCAGAACATGAGGGTTTAGATAAACCCCTCTGGACAGCAGCCATGAGAGAGTCACTGCCTTCCCCTCTGTACACACACGCACACAATGAGACTCCAGCAGCGAGACAAAACACCTTTTTATGGCTACACACACAGACTCCACGACTTGTTTACACATTTACCAAGAAAGAATAAAAGAAAAATTCTTTCTCACACAATCTATATGACAGTGGGTGAAATTAATTCGGTCCACACCATTCCTCCTTTTATTTACCTCCATTTATTCTTTGCTTTCTCTGACACCTTTCTTCTTTGCCCTTTATAACCCTGATCCCTTTTAGCAGCCATGTTTCCATATGTTAGTGTGTGTGCATTTAGTGTGTACAGAGGGCAGCTGTATTTGTGCAGTGTGCTCGAGATCATTATAGCTGCAATTAAGTGTGCATGTGTTCGTGTGACGGCTCCCAGGACAGTCATCAGCTAAGGGGTTAAAAAATCAAATCATAGTTTAAGTGACCAGCAGCTGTTGTGGTCGTTATCAGTGCGTGTGATCACGTCCAGGGCTTGTGACCTAATTGCGGTAAGCTTGCGAACTCCCCTCAACGCAGGAGGAAACCGCCACAATGCTGCATTGTTCAGCCGCGTTACACCGCAAACTCTTGACTGACTCCACAAGGATGGAGGGAATGTGTGCTTTCATTAAAATTCCACCTGCATCCATTTTACACAGCACAAACACTGAATTCTTGTCTCCTGTGTGTGTGTGTATAGTGTGTAAGTATGTGTCTGAACTCTATGCTTTTGACCTAAACCTTCAGACCGATATTCATTTCCTCAATAGGTTTCAGTTTTGCCCACCTATTTTTTTCCTACTTCACACACCATATTTTCTCTGAACTCCACTTGGACCTGCACACAATCTGTGAATCAGTTCATTTACATGCACTTTAAAAGTTTCATTTTAGTTAGATCTAAAACTTAGACTGAAATTGTATTGTTTTATGACATCGATCTAAAGATGTGTGAAGTCAGAACTGTAAAAGATCGTATTTACAAGTTTTTTGTTTTTTTTCGTACAACGCAAATGAACACCATCAAAATTACAAGTGGGAAACTCTGGATTGTTCTGAGGGCGTGTGAGAAAGCATGGAGGACACAATGCTGTTGTTGATGTGAAATGTATGAAATACATTTTTTAAACTTACATTATAACTAGCTAAGTTGCATGTACACATTATGACAGTAAGACAGTATTGTACAATTACGATAAAATATATCATTCAGTTTACAGCACCTTCATAAATTTAATAAAAAGATAAGACAAAACATCTAATGCACGTTCTTTATTAATCATTTTCTAGAAGTAGAATTAAATTGATGTACATCGCAACCTTACACCTGGCGTCGTAATTATGACTTCCCAGTTCCCACCCATAAATACGAACTTGATCGCACCATTACAGACCTATAATGCAATTGTAACTCGTCTTTGTCTGGCATGTAGGCTACTTGTGACTATAATTGACCTTAGGGTTGAGAGCTTGCTTTGAAAGAAGTGTATTTATAATGCTTCAAATATTAAATTACACATTCTGAAGATTGCAGATCAACTACAGAAAAACTGTGCAGGCTAATAGGCTATACTTTATATAAATAATATTTATCTTTATCTGAAAGATAAGGCATATGCCCTTCAAAGGTCTACCCTTGACCACGCATGATTAAAGGTGCTGTGAGATCATTTTTTCTGGTATGGCAGAAAATATTCCTATTACTTGACAGATTTGACTGAATTAGGCCCTGAGATATCTGTAAACAGGAAAAAAAAAAGTCATGCAGGTACTTTGCTTTGCCAACCAAACGACTTTAAAGCACTTTCTGCCACTCAATCATTGTGCAGATTCATAAAGCTGGCCATATGAGAGAATCTGAGATGCGGACCGTTCAAGCTAAATGCCATGTTCAGCTGTTATAAGCAGATGTTAGTTGGTGTCAGAATGGATATTTTGCTACAAGCTGCTGTTCTCCTGATTCGTCTCTGATTACAATATTCTCAATGGCACAACTGTATCTTTGTAATTGGGCTTTTGGTAAGAGGAAGCGTGTCTAATTCAGTCGCTAGTCTGGCAGTTTCAGTTCAAACATCCCTCAAAGCTCCTTTAATATTTAGAGCAATTCCTAATCTAGAACCCCAATCTCATGGGAGAGTTTCACAACATCCATCTTACAGACATGAAACTCTGTGGCCTTCTCTCTCAAACAAACGGTTCCAGGGAGCTGGGAATATTTAGGGAGTGAGAGAATGTGAACGAAACCAAAGAATCATCAAACATTCTTTTAGTGACAGATTCTTTAGCCAGACCTCACAAAACCCTCCACAAACATCTGGGCAACGCTAAAAAAATAAACGCATTAATTCATTCATGTAAACTAAAACAAACACAGATCCGCCCACCTATGCGTCTCTGTGTATGTTCAACCATAAAAGAGAAAAGTGTGCCAGTGTGCACATATGAATGCATGCGGGTGTGAAAGTGAGTGAGGGAGCTTGGTTGGAAAAACTGTCCTCTCCTAAATTAGCACACACAACTGACCCACCAAGGGACCCCACAGATCCGCACACACACACTTAATGCCCAGCTACTGGCATATACAGGCCGTCCCTCATTTCCCATTCAAAACATAACATGCTCCCTCCAGACCAATCCATACAGCTTTGACAGCTTGATGAGTGTGTGTGCATGCTTTAGCCTTTTCAGTTGGCAGAATGATCAACAGGCATTACCCGTCAGTGGTGAAAATGCAAATATATAGTTCAACTGTATCTCTAGGCTGATCATTATCAAGGTTAATAGCGCGTCCATGGAGAAGAACACAGGCCGATTACATGCAATCAGAGCTCCACGCAGGGACTGGGTGAGCATTAGATGACTGCATTAAACTCTGCACAGATGCGCTCTAGTCACGCACTCACACACCGCTGGAGGGAAACTGGACACTCCATTCAGCTTATAATCATTAATGAAAAGAACTTTTGAGGCACTGATAAACACTTAATGCAAACCAACTTCCTGATACCCTCCAGGTAAATTAGGGTTAAGCAAAATTTCTCTTAAAGGCATAGTTAATCCCAAAATAAAATAAAATTATCATTTGCTCTCCCATATTTCATTCCAAACCCATGACTTTATTCTTACAAGGAACACACAGGGGGAAAAAAGGTTTTACAATGACTTTTTCTGTGATATATCAAAATATAGCCAAAAGTATATGCTAGTTTGCACTGTCCGGAAGCACAATAGCCTACTGTTGGTCTGTTTCTATGGTTCACTCTTAACACAACTTTTTCATTATATGTGGTTAATGAAACGTTATTCCAAAATTAGAGAAATTTTGCAGGCAAAAAAAAAAAAACCGTAGCAATGTATGAATCACAGCGAACACAGAATCGCTGTCAAACCAAGCAACTTTCTGATTTATTTCGCCTTTACGCGAAATTCACGAAGTGAATTGATTCCTATGGAAATTACTGGATTTCGCAAGCGAACCGAACAACGGACCGGAATTTAACACCTAATTTGTGTCCCTTGAATAGTCATACGAAATCAGGGTGAGTTGATTACAGAATTTTCATTTTTGTATGAACTATTCCTTTAATAATTTTAAAGCTGCAGCGTCTAATAGCAAGAGTTAAAACATCTCAAACTCGCCCAGGCCACTGCAACATTCTCCTTGCACTCCATAAATCCGATAATAGAGAGGCAAAGTGCGATTTAAAAAAAGAAGAAGAAGCGCAAACTGTCTCGCGCACCGCTGAGAGTCTGACCGCGGGGATGTGAGCGCGCGCCAGGAGAGCTAGAGGCAAGAGGATCCCGGAGTTTTGGATAACAGCTGAAACAGTAGCCCGGAGTCCTGACGTAGCTTTTTCCCACAGTTTAAAAAAGACCAGCCACAACATCTCTAGAGAAGCTCACTGCCATGCAAAGACGGAAACGGCGCTGTAAACGAGCTGAACAGGGCGCTCAGATTTGAATCTGATAAGGTCACAGAGGGGCTGTGCGCAAAGCTTAAAAAAAAATACTCAATGTGCAAAGCAGGATGCGTGGAGAGGGCAATATAAATGCGAAAAGCTACAGGGGAAACAGCTTACTGGAAACATTGTTCTGTGCAGGTATCTTCACACACTGTAAAAACTGCCTTAGAAAAATCTAAGTGACAATCAGTTTTTTCACTTTTTTAGACCACTTTGATAGCCTACTAATGATGAAAATATAATTGAAACACATACAACCAAGTAAGAAATAAAGACATTATTTGTGACAAAAAAAAAATAGGTTAAATTGATGTAAACAACGATGTTAAACATTGTTGACATTTTACAGTACACACAGTATTTACACTGTATAATCTCTATTTAAATTCATATTTATTCATACTACTTAGTTCTTTTCTGCATATATCGTATGTGCATTCTCTATAGCCTACTACACGTCCATGATTTGTGTTATGCTGGAGCTGTTGCCTATTTGAGTAGCCTAATCTAATGGAAGCGTCCGTTACAATTTTAATGTGTGTTGCACACTACTTCGCAACGAACATTTTTTTCCTGATTCTGATTGCCATTCCTGTCACTCGCACCTGTAACCTATGTAGACTAATTCACACACAAGATGAACCGAGGGATGGCAACATTAACTTTAACACTCAAACTGTGAAAATAAAACAATCATTAATCTAGCTATTTACCGAGTTCTCTCCTCATAGTCGGGTAAATCTTAACCAGGTCATTTTACATTTTCATTAGATCTTTGGCTTTGTGTTCCGTTTGTAAAGATGAGTAATATATATATATATATATATAGCTATAAGTTAAACGCATTACCTTTGTATGACAGGCGAAGACGCGGCACATTCAGTTTAGTGCTGGTCCCGAAAGACAAGATCACCGCCACTAAAACCAGAACCGGTAATTCCATGTTGAATGGATCACTTTCAATGAACCTTTCTTTAGGTTTACTGAAACTGTAAAGACTCAAGGCTGTTTCCCCTTATAAAAGCTTGAACGAAAACCAGAAACAAAAGATGCTGGACATCCACAGCTGGACCCGAGTCGTGAGATGGATCCTAGGTCTCAGGTTAAAGCTCGAGCCGCTCGCATATGCCCCTGTGCACTATTTTCCCACACAGCCCCAGTTCAAGTGCGCAAGTCTGTCTGTCTCTCTGTCTCTCTGTCTCTCTCTCTCTCTCTCTTGTGTAGTACTTCGTTCGTTCGTTCAGTCCTGAGAAACACCCTCCCCGCCCTCTCAGCGTCTCGAGCCCCTGGTCCTCGCCTGTCACTCGAGTCCAATTTCTCTTATTGCATACTAGTGGTATCAAGTGTGCGAGGTAATGGTTCTCAGAAATATTTTTAGTTTTACATAAGTATAATAAGTACATTTACATAGTACATTCAATAAGCGTTTTCAAACAACGTTTCAGTAAAGTTAGTTAGAGCGCTAAACTGACTCTCGCGAACAGTAGTCACGGTCGCGAGATGAGGTTACCATAGCAACAGCAGGCGGCACGAGCGCTTCCCATGCGGCTTCACGGGGCAAACATCAAAAGATTAGGCGACACCTTAAAAATAAAGACAACATATCTTTAGTATTACATCTGTAGAGGAACGCCACTGGGAGGAACACAATATATATATATATATTGATTATTCCAATAACACAGGAATGGGGAGTAAAATTGTGTTAGTAGACCAATTTCCACGAATCCAAAGCTTGTTTGTGAAAATTGGACAACTTAAAAGTTTAGTGCATTTAAAATCACAAGCAAGTAAAAGTTAAGACCACCACATTTATTAAAGATGAGCTTGGGGATAAAGAACCATGGAAATTTCTTCTCACAAAGACAGTGCTTGATCCAGTTAATTTTAAATATATTATTAATAATTTCAAAATCTAAACCATTTAATCACTTCTTTCTGATACACTTCTAATTATGGTTTTCCTTTTAACATACTCTGTCTTGCCTCTCCATAAATTTAAATAAAATTTTGTCAATTGCTGTACACATTTTAGAGTCTACATAAAGAGATAATGCAGGATATACAAGTCTAGAGATCCCCTCAGCCTTGGAAATCAATACACGACCTTGAATAGATCAATTTCTTTGGACCCAACAGTTAAAAATATTTCTAGTTTTTTTGTAATCTTTGTGAAAAAATTTCTGTAATTCTCTCTGAGGCTGATTTGCTAATTACAAGTATCTAACTACCTGTTTAACCTGTATTCCAGATATACTTGAATCATTTAGATGGTGAACAGCTATAAATGTTATCCTAGTTCATTGATAGACCTGAGGCATCAGAGAACAGTTTAAGTGCCTCTAGAATAACAGGGACCTGATCTTTGTTATTCAGAAATAAACAAGTGTAGTCAGTGAGTTGACTAATACTTAAAGAGAAATCTCCTATCAATACCTTTAATTCGAGAGCAATCTACAGATTTAAAGTTTCAGCTACTAATAAAAATAAAAACGGGGAAATAGGGTATCCCTGTCTAATACCTCTTTGGATAACAAAACGAGAGGATGTACCGCCGGATAAAGAAACACTACTTGAGATATTATTATACAATGTGTGGATCATATTTGTAAAGGTTGGGCCAAAACCAAACTGACATAAGGCTTGATACAATAAATTGTGCTCCATGGTATCGAAAGCCTTATAAAAATCAAAAAACAATTTTATTTTATTTTATTTCAGATTTCCACTCTGCTTGCCTCATTCGACCTCAAACGAGTATCTACTGCGGCTACTCACAAATCAGGTAAACAAATAGACCTTATGTACACGCGCAACTGCTCCACTGACCATATGCTGGTCACTCCGCTGCACACCTCAGATCACTTCCTCCTCACTCTCAACCTCAACCTGCCTCAGAACACAACACAAACTCCTCCAGAGGTCACCTTTCGGCAAAACCTACGCTCATTCTCACCCTCTTGCCTATCCTCATTAGTCTCATCCACACTTCCTCCACTTGATCAGCTCTCAACATTAGAAACTAACAGTGCAACTGATACTCTTTTCTCCACTTTAACATCCTGCTTGGACAACTTCTGCCCCCTTTCCTCCAGGCTAGCCCACGCCACACCCTCTGCCCCCCAGTTATCTGATGTTCCAATCGCCCCCTGTCCTCTTGATCCTATTCTACTTCAAGCCATTTATTCCTCAGTTGTGCCCGCATTCACGCACATCATAAACACCTCTCTTCACATGGGCACTTTTCCCACAGCATTTAAGCAGGCTCGGGTAACCCCACAGCTTAAGAAACCCACTCTAAATCCAGCACATCTGGAAAATTTCAGACCGGTATCCCTTCTTCCATTCGTCGCGAAGACACTTGAACGAGTTGTTTTCAACCCGATCTCTTCCTTTCTTTCACAGAACAACCTCCTGGACAACAACCAGTTTGGTTTCAAAAGCGGACACTCAACTGAGACAGCCCTGATCTCAGTAATTGAAGCTCTAAGACTGGCAAGACCAGCTTCCAAATCCTCAGTTCTCATCCTGCTGGATCTGTCTGCTGCCTTTGACACAGTTAACCACCAGATCCTCCTGTCAATCCTAAAGACGAAGGGCATCTCGGGGACCGCACTCCAATGGTTCAAGTCTTACCTCTCAGGTAGGTCGTTCAGGGTGTCATGGAGGGGTGAGGTGTCTAAGACCCAACATGTAGCTACTGGGGTGCCTCGGGGCTCAGTGCTTGGACCACTTCTCTTCTCCATCTACATGACATCGATCTGTGATTCAGAAACATGGCTTTTCCTATCACTGCTACGCTGATGACACACAACTCTACCTCTCATTCCAGCCTGATGATCCGACGGTAGCTGCTCGCATCTCAGCCTGCCTGAGTTGCTTGTGGTCCCGCCCAACCCAACACTACACCACAACTTCTCCATTCAGCTAGGTTCATCATCCATAACTCCATCAAGGTCAGCCAGGAACCTTGGAGTTGTGATTGATGAGATTGCTAGAACTGCCCAGTCCTGCATATTTGCCTTATACAACATTATAGAGGATCAGGTCCTTCCTATCAGAGCATGCTACACAACTCCTAGTCCAAGCACTTGTTCTATCCAGACTGGACTATTGTAATGCTCTCCTGGCAGGTCTTCCAGCTTGCACTATCAAACCTCATGCAACTGATCCAAAATTCTGCAGCTAGAGTGGTCTTTATCAAGCCGAAAAGTCACTCCTCTCCTCACAAAATTGCACTGGTTGCCAGTTGCTGCTCGCATCAAATTCAAGTCACTGACTTTTGCCTACAGAACAACCATTTGCTAAAAATAGACATCTCTGCATTTCGATTTACAAAATAGAAATAAAGCTTTGCGTTTGGTTAAGTTTCTGATTTCCCTATAACATTAAGTGAAAAATAAGTCAACTTAATTGACATAAAACAACAAACAAGAACTTATAACCAAATTAAATTGTTTAGTAAATAAAATTAGAACTTTCTAATATGAACCAGTTTTTTATATTTCTAGTCTAGCTTGAACCCTAACAAAAAACAGTCCCATGAGGATGGCAGACCTCGCTACGAATTATAACCGCTAAAGAGTCACTAGATAACCAAATTGAACCCTGAAACCCTGCTCGTTTACCTTCAAGTCTGGCTTGATTCACGAGTGGCCACAGTTTATTTCGAGCTTCCCTTGCACGTTGTGTTAAGTCCTCCATTATCCTGATGTTCTTTTGTTTGAGAATTTTGGAATGCTTTGCGTCGGCCCAAATGCGGTCATGGTGCGTACGAGAGATGAACTGTACAATAAAGCGACAGAGCTGAGTGACCTTCCTTTCCAAGCCTGTGGGCCACGTCGATTGGAGAACATCTGCCAGACCTGGTGAAACATAACGTAATATTTCCATCACAGCCATCTTTACATTTTCACCTACCATTTCAGGGATACCGGCAATCCGAAGGTTCCACCGCCTTTTGTATGCCTCCAATTCATCCAGCTTTTCCTAGAGTTGCTTGTTTTCGGTCTTTAAGGACGTGACTTCATCCTTCATCACACTGGAGTTAGTAACAGCAAGGTCTGCCTTGTCAGAGATCGCGTCCCTTTTAACTCCGAGATCAGCGATGCGGCTTGAGTTAGCCTACATGAGACCGAGTTTTCAATTGCCGTCAATTTCTCTAAAAAATCGTCTTGTTTTTTCCCTAGCTTCTAAATTGCTTCTAACAGCATTTGATGGCTCTGTAGTGTGGCGTCGCATGTTCGACTGTGGACTCTTGGTAGGAGTATCAGGTAGAAATTATGTAACAGCGACTTTATCCTCCTCCATAGGTGTCTGTACGTAATCATGCACGTTTCACTGCTAAACCATCTTCCATTTGTTGAAATTAGTTTTATGACAAGAATAATACTTTATTGAGAATTAACCTTCACTTCTCAGCTAGCAGGTTAATTCTCAATAAAGTACGTATGTGAGACATCCATCATCCTCAAAATATATATCCAGTAATAAGGGTTCTTGAATTAGTCAAATTATATCAATTAATACTGTTTGTACTCACATGAGGACACGTTAGGTCAAGAATTACACATTAATGTTTAAGAGCAACTAACAACACGACTTAAACAGGCGCCATCTTGGCCCCTCTCCACAATGTCTTTATGTCATGACCTTTTTTGGTTTCCTGGACTTTCAATGTAGGGACAGAAACCTCACGGGTTTCATTAAAAATATCTTAATTTGTGTTTTGAAATGTTACAAAACCTTGTTACAAGATTTTTGGGTGTTACATGTTACAAAACCTTTTTAAGCTGATTAACGTTCTTCTATAGGCTAACTTTTGCCGCTTGTCATAGAAAGAAATGGCTTTTATTATTTAAACTTCAGTCGCTGTTCCACTTTTGCTGGTGATCTGACCCACTGTACCTGGAAATAAAACTGTTCAAGTAAAATGCAGTTCCAAATTGTTTAAAAGTCTAGCATTATCACATAGAATTAAACATTGTTTCAATATATTTACATTTAGAAGGATTGTTAGAATTTGTTAGAAGGAACGTTTTCACAGGGAATGACCTGCTTTTTAGTAGTAACCACAAATTAATTCGTCTTTGTTCTATGCACTTACTCAGTCTGCCCGTAAGTGTTTGAGCTTGGATGTTTTGTTTGCAGAATTCTATTCTGATTATTTTGACTTTAGGGTCAGAATATATAGCAGGCCACATTCCATCTCTCCCTTAAACTGCCACTTGGCACTATTGTTGCGGCTTGAGGATTCTAATTAACTCAAGGGTTGAATTGGGGAGGTGGTTTCACCTAAACTCTGTGGGAGCTTTTGATCAGGACAATCAAACGGCAAAAATGCAGACGTCATTAGCGCATGATGTCAGCATACCACTTCCAGAGCTGTTACTGTTATAGCAACGGTGATTGGAAATGAGCAGAGAGAGAGAGAGGTATTTTATATAGGGAGAAACTTTGGACACAGTATGACTGTTTGCCAAGTGCAAACTGTCTGAAGTACTAGAACCTCTTTTAACAGACTTTTAGTTTATTGTCTAGGACATTTCTTATTTAAAGTCTGCAAGGAGTACTCAGTCATTCCATGTCCAAACACAGCAACTCACGTCTAAATATACAGAAGGTTTCAGGCAATGATTTAGACTGACAGCCAGTATGTAGGTGGGCCGAGAGAACAAATTTAAGATGGTGCATGTGCCTTTCTATAGGTTTAGCTCCTCCAATTGTTTCTTAGCCTTATCTAGATGTTTTAGTATGTAGTGTAGACCAGTAATGCATCTGTATGCATGTAATTTTCTTTATCACTTAGCCATAGAACCCATTATAGTTATGTTGTCTACACTGGATGTGGCGCGACACGACAAACTCAAGACAGTAAACTGATGCCTCATTCTATTTATGACGTACTCCAAGCACTTGTGATACTTCTTATATAGACAAATGGATTTGCAACTGTCGCTTTATCGCGTCCCGTTTAGTTTGTGAATCTGATAAACATGATGAACAAAATCTCAAATGCCCTCTTATCTTTTAACTTGCCTGAAAGTTAGATAGTTTCAGACCAACGGAACAGAAGAGAGAAAAAGAGAGGACTAGAATAAAAAAGGCTAGAAAAGCGAAAAGTTGTTTCACCAAAGAGAGTGTGTAAACCACCTGCTAGACAGATGAAATTTGAGGTATCCCAAAATCCGTACTGGGGCTTGACCTTTGACACTATGAAGAGGAAAGAGGTCAATTATAGAAAGTCTTGATTGTACTGTGACCTCTGACACAGCGCTCATTCTGCTCTCTTCCATTGCTCTTTTTCTCATTAGACTTATTTTCTCTTTGAGGATATGGCAGTGTACTTGTCATCCCACCCTTTCCTGACTTCAAGCTATTTCTGATAACAGACCGATAACAGCTATGACAATGAGTAAACATGCATGGAAGCACATGAACACACACTTATTCGTTAACAATTCACTGCTAGCTTGCTTACAGACATATGTATATGTGTGTGTATATACTGTGTATATATTGCGTGCATGTGTTTCTAGTGTGGGACAT
Source organism: Rhinichthys klamathensis goyatoka (assembly GCF_029890125.1). NCBI lineage: Eukaryota > Metazoa > Chordata > Actinopteri > Cypriniformes > Leuciscidae > Rhinichthys > Rhinichthys klamathensis. The sequence goes on from NW_026606708.1 coordinate 976,953, forward strand.
AATGACAGAGATTAACAGGGGAAGTCTCCAGAATAGGGTGAATTTATAGCGTATGGCTGGTTACACAAGAACTTGAACCTTCCCTGGCCAGTAGAAAGATTAATGAACAGAGTCAAACCCAAAACTTCAGTACAATGACACCCTGAATTGTGAATTATAAATTTGAGGAGGTGATAACATGAAACTCTTTTGTATAATGTGGTTAGTGATGAAGCTCTATTAACACGCACTCACTAGGCCTCGCTTCAGCATGCGGTCTGGAAAGGGCGTGATGCTTCGCAGCGATTGGTCAAGCATGTTATGGTCGTGACCCTGACACAGATAATCATAGTGACATTTTCATTGACTGTGACTCTTGGCTTTTGACCTCCTGCACATTCTGACTGCACTTATTTGTTTACCCTCAAAACCCTGGTGCTCATAAATCATAACTGTCACAACAATGTGCATGTTTAAAGATAATTGTGTGGCTTTGAGTGCCAGTCTGTATGTTTGCAGGTGTGTGAATGTAGATTTCAGAGAAAAATGGGTTAGCATAAATATTTAAGTTTGTGCAAATCAATGGCCATGTTTAGTCTGTTGGACCGTGAATGCATGTGTTGTTTGAAGATGTGTTTTTAATGTGAAAACAGCTGAATATTAGAGATTCATGTTTACAGTGGTAAAACAGGCCAATTACTCACCAGAAGCTACCTGTAAGCAGTAGCGAGGACTAAAAATTAAGACATACTTACAAGTTGTGATCCATAAACAACAGATTGTCCGACAAAATGGGAACGGCTATGTCTTTCAGGAAAAGCTTGTGTGTAGCCTGCATTATACTCTGTCTGTCTGCTGTTCTCCTTAAAATGTGCAGTGTACAGACAAACATTGAGGTAAATATGTTTTATGTACATTGTTTAAAATATATTTTCAGCCTAAATATATCAGCCTTAGGACAAACTTTTTCCTGGGTGAAAAAAACAGCGACAACACTCTTAATCTTATAGCGCATATTAACCAGACCTCGCCAACTTTTTTTGCGTATTCCGTGTGCAGGGATTATTTAAATGAGTAACATTATGAGATCATGAGATCCAAAAAAATCGTGCTGTAGTCCGAGCCATTCGTTGTAGTTCTTGGAAAGTGAATTCTGTTAAATAAAATATCTCCCTTTGGAGTGGACTTTGTGCTTTGTAACCTTGCAGATCTTTTTTTTTATGCTCAAACAGCAATATTACAGACTAAGTGAAAAAAGCATAATATAGGACTCCTTTAATACTTTTATTCAGCAAGGACACATTAAATTGATCAAAAGTGACAAAGACATATGTAATGTTACAAAAGATTTCTATTTCAAATAAATGCTGTTCTTTTGAACTTTCTATTTTTCAAAATGTATCACGGTTTCCACAAAAATATTCAGCAGCACAACTGGTTTCATTATTGATAATAATAAGAAATGTTTCTTAATTCATTAGAATGATTTCTGAAGGATCATGTGACACTGAAGACCGGGTAAATGGCTGCTGGAAAAAAATGAGATTTACCATCTTGGAAATCTTTCCTTAACCATCACAGGAATAAATTAAATATTAAAATATATATATATATAAAAAAAAAACATTTAAAACTGTAAAAACAAATAAATGCAGCCTTGGTCAGCATAAAAGACTTAATTCAAAAACATAAAAAATCTTACTGATCCCCAAAATGTTGAATGTGTGTGTGTGTGTGTGTGTGTGTGTGTGTGTGTGTGTGTGTGTGTGTGTGTGTGTGTGTGTGTGTGTGTGTGTGTGTGTGTGTGTGTGTGTGTGTGTGTGTGTGTGTGTGTGTGTGTGTGTGTGTGTGTGTGTGTGTGTGTGTGTGCACGTTCATGCTTCCAAACCTGTGAGAGCAAGTACTTTGAACTTTTTTCCTCTTTTCATCCTTCATTCTTTTTTTCTTTTATCCTCTACCATCCACATAACAGAGTCCAGAACCATGTGCTCAGTTTGAACAGAAATTAGTGATTGAAAGGATGAAAAGATTTGTTTTACCTCCTCCCCAGCCTGTTTCCTCCCTCTATTTCCTTACATCTTTCCCTGGCTTTATTTCAGTTGTTTTGTGGTTGATCCGGTTACTGTGTTTTGGCTTTTGGGGGCCTCTGGAGTCTGTATCAGCATCAGCAATTCTGCAGTCTTAACTGTTAACACAGCTAAAGTTTGTGTGGAAAAGGTTTTAGTAGCTGAATAGCTCTCTCATGTCAACCCTTTAACTGTATGACATCCATCCACAGAACACAAAAGAAGGAAAGAATAAAGAAGGAAACTGTTTTCCATGCAATTACAATGAAAGCTTTCTAAATGGACAGAAAAGCACCATAAAAAAATAATAAAAGTGGTACATACTTTATTCAAAGTCTTCTAAAGTCATACGATAGCTTTGTGTAACAAAATTTACAGTAAGTCATTAAAGGGATAGTTCCCCCAAAAATGAAAATTGTGATCATTCACCCTCCCTCATGTCTGGTATGACTTACTTTCTCTTGTGGGACATATAAATATATATAAGGAAATTTATTTTTTGTTCATACAATGAACAAAAGTGGCCAATGGCCACCAAAACTATTTACCATCATTCTTCAAAATATCTTCTATTGTGTTTCACAGAAGAAAGAACATTATACCGTTTTGAAATGACATGAGGGTGAGTAAATGATGACAGAGTTTTTATTTTGGATTGAACTATCCCTTAACAAGTCAATAAACCACAGATATTTAAACACACTAAATGAAACACAAGATGTGTGTGTGTGTGTGTGTGTGTGTGTGTGTGTGTGTGTGTGTGTGTGTGTGTGTGGTAGTGTGTGTGTGTGTGTGTGTGTGGCATGTCAGAATGTGCATTTCATATGTGTTTAGGGTGTGTCCAATTAATTTACTGACTTAATCGCCCCACACACAGTTCAGCAACATAACAAATGAATCACATTGATTTATATTGCTACTAAAAGCCATTGCAGATGTCCACCGAGAGGATATCTGTGTGTTTGTGGGTGTGTTCATGGGAATGCCACATAAAATGGTGATATATGCCTCAGTGTACGGATGTATATAAGACATTGAACAAAGCTGGCCTGCGCTATTTTAATTTGAGCACACTAAATAAACATTTGAAGATCATGAAGAGAATGTTTGTCTATGTGTTTGCGTGTGTCCATCTATGTGTGAGGAAATGAGGGTGTTATAAAGCTTATAGACAATCAAGAGGGTTTTATTAGGCTCTGCTACTCTGTCTGAACCCAATGAAGACCAGACCTCACCTTAATCCTGCTTTTATTTTATACAAATACCTTTCTCTTAGCCTCCTCCTATTTAAAACACAGGGATTTATTTTAGATAAGTGTTTGACTCCCAAACCTCCTCTAAAGGAGCACACTTGCCCCCAATGAACCTCTAAACCTTCTCATAACTCTACTAGCCTCCTCAAAAAGACCCTTAATAATGATCCAAACTTCAGTCTGCCCAACCTACTGTATACCAGCTGCCAAACCCCTTTACCAGAACCCCAGACCACCTCCTCTCAAAGAGTCCCATTCCTTTGTAATTTATTTTTATATTTTATTCACTTTGATTATTGTCGTATGGGTTTGACTTCTAAAGAGAACAATACAATGCTGGCTGGAATTTGGCCGCAAAACAAGAAACTAATAACCACTAACACTTGCTTCACATGACATTTAATGCTTTGTTTTTCTTTCTGATTGGCTGCTGACCCACAATGTATTGACACAGAAATTATTACTTTAAAAGTTAACACTCAAAAGTTAGCATCATCCTGGTTACCTCGACAAAAGGCCAGCAATATTTTTCATTGACTTTTGGATAATAGCAGAAAATAAGCTGTGACCAATGATTCTTATTAATAAACTTATGATAATATTGTATGAATTTTGTTGTAAAATCGGCAGAAGTATAAAGATACGGTTAGACTATGAAAGAACTACACCTGGATCGCATGACTTCAATGTCACCACCACTAACCTTCCAAAAACTCTTGCAATCTTTATTTAAAATGTACCACTACCAGTATGAGTATAAACATAACAATGCTGTAAAAGAAGTACTAGTGAGTTTTCCTGCTCATCATGATGACATCTAATGTGCCTTAAAGCTTCTAGTCCCATGTAGCCACTGGTTAGCAAATGCCTTTTTCAAGACACGTAGTTTAAAAAAAAAATTCACAAATGGGCTATTACTGATGTACTTTATGCTGTAGAATAAAACATGAAAATATGTTGAGCTTGTGTTAACCACAGACCTTATTTCAGGCATGTAACCAAAAACAATAAAAATATGTTTTTTTTTCTGTTCCACAGAAGAAAGAAATTTATGCAGGTTTGGAATGACATGAGGGTGAGTAAATGAACACATAATGTTTTAAATAACATGAGGACACCATGCCTCTCTCTTCCAAATAAATATACACAGTCATTCCCTAACCTACGTGCACAGGTCCACTATAAGCCTGTTTCCTGTCAAGAATCTGTGCGCTATGCCTAAACGTCTCAATGGAAATACCAGTGCGCTTTCTACAAAGCCTTCTGGACACACACACACAGCCTCAGGCTAATTTCCTATTTCCATATGGCGCCTGGTCCTAATCCCATAGTGTGACTTTAAGGCAATAGGTCCCATAGGCTAACGCACACATAAACACACATACATAACTATGTCATATACACAGTCAGTCATCCACCAACACAAAGAGGTAATTTATACGTTTTACACACATAGTTAAAGTATTGGCAGTTTTGTTTATAGATTAGAGCTGAAATGGTCTTTGTGCTTCCTGGACATTTACTGCCAATTACCACCAATTACCCTCTCAAACCAGCCACAGCAGGGCACTTTATAGTCGGACACATGAACACATTAGATGCATTCACACATGCATTAGCATATGGCTACCATCCAAAAAACACAGGCTTCTTAAAATCAGCAAGGTATTAAGTATTATTAAAATGTATTAACATTTCTAAACCTATATGACATACAAATCTCAACAGTATGAACAAATGAACTACACACTTTTCATTTGTGCACACACACTCATAATAGGCAAGAATGGACACATGCACCACACTCTCAACACAGTCCAGGATCCAGACTCCCCAGAGATCAGTAGATTAGCCAGAGCCAAAACCACACATACAAATTTTACACACAACACACACTTGCACCGCTTTAAAAGCCTACAAGCAAAACATTCTGAATGGTTCAGTTGCTGAACTACAATCACCACCGAAATCCACAGAACCACAAACAGCCAATCGTTTCACAACTTAACGAGGACCCACTAACAAGGGTCATGGGGTCAAAGGTTAAAACCACATAACCTCTTCAAGAGGAATTGTGTTACCTGTGGACAAAGGGTAAGTGAAAAAGAGGGATGAGAAAGACAAAACCTGTGCGATATATTGAAGCAGATGGTTTGTACATTTTTCAACTGCAATACTCATGACATTTTACTCGGCCGCCAAGACTGAAGAAATTAATCCAATGCACTATAAAAAAATGAACCATTGCAAGTGACATCCTGTACTGTAAGTTTAATATAAAGCAATTTATCTCGCTATGTATATCACATATGGACCATCCACATTCACTCACACTTTGGCTTTTTGGCATGGATTCTGCAGTCAAAATCTGGTATTTCCAACAGCGGCCATTGATCAAAATGTTCTTTTACATGGCACTGGCCCAGCAATCACAAACACTATGTGGGGATGACCCAGCAGCATTCCGGCAATCATCTGGAAGCTGACCAATAAGCATCAGGAGGTTGGCATAACATCATTGGCGTTCACCTTGCAGCCAGTGACCTTTAAACTTTCACATTACAGATATTTTTCCACATGCAGCAAATCCCAGACTCATACTGAGTGAAGGAGACAGACAGACTGACACACACACACACACACGTTGGGTTTTAATGTTTTACGGGGACATGATTAATGCATGATTTTTATACTATACAAACTGTATATTCTATCCCCTATCCCTAAACCTAGCCATCACAGAAAACTTTCTGCATTTTAAATTTTCAAAAAACATCATTCTGTTTTATTTAAAACGTGTTTTCCTGATGGAGATCAAAAAATGTCCCCACAAGGACAAGGATTTTGGATATTGCCATCTTTGTGGGGGACATTTTGTCCCCATAACATAGGGGGGAAACCTGAACAACACACGCATACAAACTGTATTAATCTTCAAGTTTGTGTACTTTGACTTCTCCTCGAAGTTCATTCTTCATACACACAGCTATGTGCATATTAAAGCTTTATCGTTCACACAAACATGTATACACACACACACACACTAGGCATTACGCATGAGGCCTCGGCCCTGTCTTTCATCTGTTTAAACAGCTTACTCCGTCCTTTGTGAAGACAAATCTATCTGTCAGCTCCAAAACCCCTATATAAAGTCACACAAACGTCAGGACATCATTCACCTCGAACCACGCCTTCCAAACTTCCCTAGAGTCCAAGCAAAACCTGATTTAATGGCAGAGTTAGGAGATAAGTTCACATTAAACTCCACAGAAACTCACCTTAGCTTAATTTATATGACCTGTGCATTATGAAGACTGCTATCATAATCTATATAGTCTTAAACAGATGTACAGTAATATGTTTTCCTTTCTGGGCTGTCTGATTGCTCTGTTATTCTTCTAGTGTGAGACTTTGAAATATTTTCAATGATATTTACTGCTGACAGAAGATTTGCTTTGTCAAAAAGGATTTTACCTTATCGAGCTTAATTCATCTTCACTTGATCTTCTTAGTTTTGTGAAAATAACATAATTCTTCAGGAATGTTTGAACAGTTTCATCTTGCATCTGCTTTGTCTCTATATTCATGATTATGTTTTTCATTATTATTATTATTATTAATTTGTTTCCTTGTTCTGACTGACGTGAAAAAATGTGTGAGAGAAAGAGTGAAACAGGGTTAGATAAATCATTTTACATGCAGACACAACAGCAACACAAACATAAATAGAATGTGTACACTAAAATAAATAAATATTTCTTACTCTTTTTTTCCCCAACAATATTTCTTACTTTTTTCCCCTCTGAAAATCTTTTTACTTAAGAAGCAAAATTGTAGAAGACATTAAGACTTATTGTACATATACAGTATATATATATATATATATATTTTTATTTTTTATTTTATTTTTTATTAAGTTTTCTGCAGACATATAAAGGGTGTTACAAACAACAGATGTAAAATGAAACAAGGTGTCTGAAAGAGAGAGAAAAGAAAGAAATCAACAGAACAGTTCCGCACATCAATATAGACCCTCACCAATCAGTCAACCCCCCCACCCCCCCCCCACCCCTAAGGCCACTCATAGCTCTAATGTTAAAAACAAAAAAATAATAATAATAATAATAAAAAAAAAATTAAAAAAATTTTTATATATATATATATATATAATATGTATATATATATATACATATACACATAAGACAGTAAACAAAAGAAGAAAAGTCTCCCCCCTCTCCACAGAAGTCTAATCAGGGGGTCCTGACTTCACGATAAGGCCTTCAAAAGTAGACAGTACAGGGCTCCAAGTTTTATGAAATGATCTCAGCGAACCTTTAAGAGAGTGTCTAATTTTTTCAAGGTGGATGCATTGCAATACCTCTCTTATCCAATCATCATGTGATGGAGGAGAAGCATGCTTCCATTTAAGGAGGATGGCACGCCTGGCTAGCAAAGTAGTAAAGGCAATGACGCAGTGCGCTGTAGCTGGTATACTTCTGATTGGGGAAAGGCCGAACAGGACACTTAAGGAATTAGGGATAAAAGTGTAATTGAGAGCCTGTGAGAGAGTTCTGAAAATGTCGGACCAATAGTCTGATAGCACCGGGCATGACCAGAACATGTGAAGATGATCGGCTGGGGATTGTCTGCATCTGTTACAGGCACCACTTCTGTTAGGAAATATTTTTGCCAGTCTGGCATTAGTGAAATGGGCTCTGTGAAGCACTTTACATTGTATTAGGGCATGTCTAGCACAAATAGATGAAGAGTGAACTAAACTAAGGATGTTTTTCCACTGGTCATCGGAAATGTCAATGCCCAAATCTTGCTTCCACGTTAGCTTAAGGGAGTTAATCGGGGAAGGGGTTAAGGAGATTATTTTACCATAAATTATTGAAATCAGTCGTCTTTGACCAGAGTCCAAGGTGAGAATTGAGTCAATTTCTGATTCGGGTGGACGATTGGGAAAATGGGGAAATAACTTTTGAATAAAGTGCCTCACTTGAAAAAAACGAAAAAGATGACTATTAGGAAGGTTAAATTTAGCTGATAAAGAAGAGAAAGAGGAGAAGACTTCGTTTTCATACAAGTCATTTAGAGTAGAGAGACCCTTAGCTGCCCAAATATCAAAGAAGCTGTCTGCAAGGGACGGGGAAAATAAGTGATTATTTGAAATTGGCATATGAATGGATGCTCTATGTAGACCAAATTGTTTCCTGAATTGATGCCAAATCTTAATAGTATTAATAACTATTGGATTGCTCGAGATTTTGTGTACCCCAAGGGGAAGCTGGGAGCAGATGTTAGAAAGTAAATAACGAGAGGAAGATATCTCTATATGCACCCAGGGCGGACTAGAGGCACAACTTTTAAAGGGATACTCCACCAGTTTTTCTTATTAAACTATATTATTCCCTTAACTAAGACGAGTTGATACATACCTCTCTCGTCTCAGTGCGTGCACTATATCGCTCTGTATTGCCGCAAAACTATGTTAGCACTTAGCTTAGCCCATGCATTAAATATGGGCCAAGCAGAGAAGCGACCAAACACTTCCACGTTTTCCCTATGTAAACACAGTTACTCGAGTAGTGTAACTTGACCTGGGCTGGTGACACAAAATAAACCGTTGCGCTTTTCTAAGCGTTTAAAATTGATGACTATATTGTATGGCGGAATACCATAACAAGTGCTTTTGAGCACTTCGACTTGGCGCAATAATATCTTCACTCGTGAAAAGTCCCGGCTCCCGCTTCCTCTCCCCCTCCCTCTGACATTTCCGTCAATACAACCAACGTGACATGCGCCGGTAGTAGTAGTTCGAGCGGAGTTGACGAAGTAACAGGTTGTTGGAAGCTAGTTAGCTTAGTTAGCATTCTAAACAGCACAGGCTCTCAATTTCGGTCGGCATCTGTTCGCAACAGTCACACTTGCACCACCAATTGCTGTTTGCCCGTGGTCTTTCGCCAGCTCCGGTCTGTTCTGGATCATATCTTTCTTGCCTCTCACGGTCCATAAGAGCTAATTCCTCCTCCGTGTACTCGGGTTCAAACAGATATGGCTCTGGGTCTTCTACAAAGAAGTCATAATCATCTACAAAGTCCGCCATTGCAAATGATCTGCAGTTTGCTAATAGCACAGCACAGGTAGTAAAAGTCACGTTGGTTGTATTGACGGAAATGTCAGAGGGAGGGGGAGAGGAAGCGGGAGCCGGGACTTTTCACGAGTGAAGATATTATTGCGCCAAGTCGAAGTGCTCAAAAGCACTTGTTATGGTATTCCGCCATACAATATAGTCATCAATTTTAAACCCTTAGAAAAGCGCAACGGTTTATTTTGTGTCACCAGCCCAGGTCAAGTTACACTACTCGAATAACTGTGTTTACATAGGGAAAACGTGGAAGTGTTTGGTCGCTTCTCTGCTTGGCCCATATTTAATGCATGGGCTAAGCTAAGTGCTAACATAGTTTTGCGGCAATACAGAGCAATATAGTGCACGCACTGAGACGAGAGAGGTATGTATCAACTCGTCTTAGTTAAGGGAATAACATAGTTTAATAAGAAAAACTGGTGGAGTATCCCTTTAAGGCCAACCCAATATAGTAATTTATGAATGTTACATGCCCAAAAGTAGTATCGAAAATTTGGCAAGGCTAAACCCCCTTCAGATTTGGGAAGCTGAAGAACTGACTTCCTGATGCGAGCCGGTTTGTTATTCCAAAGGAATCCATTCAGTTGCTGATCTAAATTAGTGAAAAAGGATTTATTAATGCAAACTGGAAGATGTTGGAAAAGATACAAAAACTTCGGCAGGATAACCATTTTAATAAGGTTTGCACAACCTATTTCAGAAAGGGAAAGGGAACTCCACTTAGCCATATCTGACTTACATTTTTCAAAAAGTGGTGTAAAGTTCTTAAGAAACAAGTCTTTGAGCGAACCGGTGATAAATATCCCCAGATATTTAAACCCATCCAAGGCTAACTTAAAGGGGAATGGAGAAAGAGGAAGAGATTTAGCCAGTTGGTTAACAAAAAATAACTCGCTTTTTTGAAGGTTTAACTTGTACCCTGATAGGCAGCCAAACTGTTCTAGAACAGATAATATAGGGGGGAAAGAAGCTATGGGGTCGGAGACGTATAATAACAAATCGTCTGCATAGAGGGAAAGTTTATGGACCAAGCCATGGCGTGTGATGCCATTAAATGCATCATGACTTCGAAGCCAGATGGCCAACGGCTCAATAGCTATATTAAATAACAAAGGCGAGAGCGGGCAGCCTTGACGTGTCCCCCGCTGAAGTAAAAAGGGTGGCGATCGAACACCGTTGGTACACACCGATGCAGACGGGAAAGCATACAAAAGCCGTATCCAAGAAATTAGTTTAGGGTCAAACCCGAATTTTCCTAACACAGAGAACAGGTAGTCCCACTCGACCCTATCGAAAGCTTTCTCCGCATCCAATGAAACTATGACTTCAGGGGTATTAGATGGGGGAGAGAAAATAATGTCAAGTAGTCTCCGAGTATTGAAGAAGGAATGCCTATCCAATGTAAACCCTGTTTGATCTAATGAAAATATGGATGGCATTACATTTTGGAGGCGGAGAGACAGAATTTTGGCTAGTATTTTGCAGTCTACATTTAACAGAGAAATCGGTCTGTAGCTACCGCAAGAAGTGCGGTCCCTGTCTTTCTTCAAGAGCAAGGATATAGAAGCCATATACAGCGTCGATGGGAGTTGGCCTTCTTGAAATGAATTATTGTACATCCTCACTAAAATTGGGACTAATAAATTAGAATATGCCTTGTAGAATTCAACTGTAAACCCATCGGGGCCTGGGGATTTCTTATTTTGCATTGAGTTAATCGCTTCTTTGACTTCTTGGGGGGAAATGGGGCTGCCCAATTTCTTAGCCCGAACTTCATCAATTCTAGGAAATATTAAAGAATCTAAGGGATTGGGGGACAATATCGAGGCTGAAGACTGCTCAGTGGTATAAAGGTTAATGTAAAAGTCTAAAAAAACTCTGTTGATTTCAGCTAGGTCTGAAGTAAGATTACCACTAGGGGACATAACTCTTGGAATTAGTCTAGAGGCACTGGCCGCACGGGCCTGTTGGGCTAGTAGTCTACCCGCCTTATCGCCATGTTCGAAAAAACGTTGCTTGGATTGCTGCAGTTGTCTCTCTACAATATGAGTCATCAGGCAATCATATTCTGATTGTAGCAGAAGTCGTTTTTTGTAAAGAGCAGGTGAGGGAGAGACGGCGTAAGTTTCATCAAGATTGAGGAGTTTGTCTAAGATATCCTGCCTTTTAGTCCTTTCAGCCTTACGCATGTACGAAGTGAAGGAAATAATCTGACCTCGAACAAAGGCTTTAAGGGCTTCCCATAAGAATCCACTGTTGACCTCAGGGGTATCATTGAATTCAATGTAATTACTAATTTGAGTGGCCACAAAGTTCTCAAACTCATGTTGCGCCAATAAATGAGAACTAAATTTCCAAAGTGATGGGGAGATAGCACTAAGAGGAAGATTAATATCAAGTGAGGTGGGGGCATGGTCCGAAACAACTATGGGGTGATAGCCACTAGCGGTAACCAGATGCAACCATTTATTATCAATCAAGAAAAAGTCAATCCGGGAAAAGGTTTGGTGTGGCGGAGAAAAAAAAGAGAAAACTTTACTCTGGGGATTTTTAAACCTCCAGGGGTCCGAAATTCCTAGATGAGATGAGCAATTAAAAACTACTTTAGCAGAATTAGATAGATTAATTTGCTTGGAAGACGACCTGTCGAGAATTGTGTCTTGCACTAGGTTAAAGTCGCCTCCTACCAGTATATGATGATTATCGCTATTTGGGATTTTAGCAAAGAGGTTGATGAAGAATTGGTCATCGTCCCAGTTGGGAGCATAAATAGAGACTAGGACTACTGAAAGGTTCTGTAACAAGCCCGATACTATGACATAACGGCCACTGACATCCTCGATAATATGTGTTGGCTCAAACAATATATTCTTGGTAATAATAATAGCAGCCCCCCTAGCTTTGGCCGAGAATTTAGAGTGAAACACATGACTCATCCAAGGCTTTTTGATTCTTTGGATATCTGATGTTTTAAGATGCGTTTCCTGTAGAAATATAATATCCCCCTTCAAATGTTTCAGCTGCGTCATTACCTTACCAATCTTAATGGCCTTATTCATTCCTTTGGTGTTCCATGAAATCAGGCGCACACCTTTACTCATTCTTGACGCATCAATAGCCATCTAGAACGATGCATATTGTAGTAACTGGAACTGCATGGCCTTCTGCAACGGGGAGAGAGAGGAACAGGAGACAGAAAAAAAAAAAAAGAAGAAAGAAAAAAAAAAAAGAAAAAAAAGAAAAAAAAAAAATATTTGTGACCTCATCAGAAACATTGCCCCAAAACACGAACATTGTCCGAGCAACACAGCTCAACGCTTTACAGCGATACAAGACTTCCACCGTCTCATTCCCACCACCTTTGAATGTCAACCCCCCCTTTTGTAATGAAAATTTCAAGTGAACAACGAATGGATCACAGTCCAGCCCTGTCATATATATTCGAATAGGCACATACTATAAGCGCCACTACTATAAGCATCACTGCAAATTCTTACGAGCAAAGAATAAGCGTGATGCAATAGAAGGCGCAAAACACAAATCCATTTAGGATAATACTAGTATTTAGTCCAGCCTGCGATTTAAGAACCAAACAAAATGAATACAAAGAAAACAAGTATAAATATTATTATAATAATAATAATAATAATAAGTACTGCCTGTCATACAATGTGCATCACACACAAACTGTAGGCACTACAGCTGTAAAACTAGTCTCTCAGGCACTGGGTGTGTAACTTAATTTCAAAAAATAAAAAAATTAAGTAAAAAAACTAAATAAAAATAAAACACTTACATACAAGTGTACAAGTCATACAAGTCTGTGTCTAATGGACTGACCAAAAAAAAAAAAAAATTTGTTAAAACAAAATGTGTATAATAACCACAAGCACCAGGCCTAACGCAGGGAAAAGAGAAAAATAAATAAATAAATTAACAAATAATAATAATAATTTGGTACGCCTGTAAGAATACATTGATCTAAATGAACTAAATCACTGAACTAAGTGGACACAAGGGTGTATACAAAACAATGCCTCCATAATGCTAAATAAAAGACATCTAACGTTATAGATCTAGAGTAACCACTTTCATATATAACAACCAAACGTTAAGTATAATACGCACATCTCAGTGTGAAAAATCCAAGCATTTAACGAATACCGCTTCTTGAGTCAGTCGATCCAGCCCTGAGTTACTCCAAAAGTCAACTTCGAGTTTAGACCACTGCAGGACGAATAGAAGCGATGTAGTCCTTGGCTTCAGTGACTGATGCAAATCTTCTCCTATCACCATCCCTCGTTACGATAGTAAGCCTGGCCGGAAACAACAGCGCTGGTTTTAGGCCGAGATTGTACAGTTCAGATAGCACCTCTCTGTACTTGGAGCGTTGTTCCATCACCTCCGGCGCATAGTCTTCGTAAATGGAAATAGGTGTGCCGCGGTAATGAAGCTTTCCCCTCTTCGCTCTGGCCTCACGGATGATCTTTTCCTTTTGTTGGAATTTATGTAGCCGAATGATAACAGGTCTGGGCCTCTGCCCCGGCCTCGGTTTATCAGCCAACGACCGGTGTGCTCTATCACATTCCGGCGGGGATTCCAGAACTCCGTCCCCAAATACTTCCGCAAGTAGTTCTGAGAAGAAGATAGATGGTCGAGGCCCTTCAATGGATTCGGGTAGTCCAATAATTCTTATGTTATTACGCCGGCTACGTGACTCGAGATCCACGACTTTGGATAGCAATTTAGCGTTGCTCTCTGTTAGGGTAGCACAGGTCGTTTCCAAGGCTTGCACGCGCTCATCCTGTGCATTAACGTGTGTCTCGAGCGAAGCAATCTTCGAAGCGTGGTCCGTCACGGCGGCTTGAATTTGGTCTAGCTTTACCTCGAGTGTTGAAACGGCAGTATTAAAGTCTGCAGATAGAGCGACCCGGTGTTCCTCAAGAAGGCTAGCGATAGCTGCCATGTTAAACTCTTTGCTGTCGTCTCCACTCGCCTCGGCTTTCTGGTCCTTTCTGCTTTGTTTTGTAGTTTTAGCTGCCATAATTTGATGCCAATACGTATATGCAACACAGATATTGCCCCCTTGGTAGTGAAATAGCAGAAATAGTAGGGTTTTAAAACTATTGTAGACAAAAAAAGTGGGAGCGAGACTTAACGCGTTTCTACGCCATCTCACCAAACCGGAAGTCGTACATATTTTTTATATTGTAAATCTTGAATTAAGTCATTTTCTTACCCAAATGTCAAAGTTTAACTTTATTGCATAAACCTCACTAAAACAAGAAAGAAAAATGGCAGTGGGGTAAGAAAAATAAATTTAGATAAAGAAATTCTCTGAAAACACGTATTAATATCTCAAGCAATTTTGCTTCTTGATACAATATTGGCATATATCTTTTTACTGGACAACAAGACAAAAACACAGATGAATAAAATACTGTGTAGGCTGTGAGTATGCAAGTGTTTATGTGTAATGTGTATGTAGTTTAGTATATGTTAGATGACTGGTGCGGACACAAATCATCACCCTCCTCATTCTAGGGACTGTGTGTTTGTGTGTGGTTCCTCACGCATTCCACAAAACAAGGTAATACAGGAAAAATGCTGTGGAAACATTCAAAAAACCTTCCAACACACACTCACAGGTGTGTCTGATGTTCTGGAACTAATTTTCTGCTGTTGCAAAGGGAGGTAATCTACTGTTTCCACATCCATAATCAGCACAAATCACCACAACGATAACAGCCTCATTCCCACAGCGGAGTGAGTGAGTGATTGAGAAAGAGAGAGAGAAAGTTGGTGAATGGAGGGAAGGTGAGGTACTCCTCACTACTGTAAATTCAAAGACAATCTAGTTTCCAAAACAGCAGCATCAACCAATCAGCACTGACATTGAGTTCTCATCAAGAGGCAAAAATAGAATGCTTTTATGAAGAGACGTTTTCTTGTTACACGTAAGCTATACATACATCACTTATACAAAGGCAGAATGGATTTGTACACATATTAGAATAAAAGATACATATCTAAACTCTATAGTTAACACACATACTGTATAACCGTCATGCATCTTCTTTTGCTAAAGGGGCACCAATGACAGTTCCCTGTGCTAGCCTAGGAAGGACAAGATAGGACCAACAAAAATTCAAATAAATTCAAATAAAATAATAAAAACAAAAACTTTTAAAAACACAGTAGTGCTAATCTAGTGCTACAGTTCTGGTTCAAATCCTGTTCTAAACTAATGAAACGTATATTAAAATAATAGTAAACATTATAGTAAGCTATTTGCAAAGTATAACTTTACAAAGCTTTAAAACATTTTAAATAATTACTTTTGACATTTATACTAGTTATATAAAATTAAAAAATATAATGATTTCTTCCACAATATTTTGTGTAATACTTTTTGACCTACAATAATAGTGCAACCTATTCTTTGTATGTTGCTTTCAAAATCGATTTAGCTCAAACATCAGTTTGAATAGTCATGACACTTGTATAACAATAAATTATTTTGACAGTTTGCCTTATAAATATGTATTAGGACAATTGTCAGATTAAATACAGGTCACATGCATTTAATCTGACATTTCCTTCCTCTTTCAGCCCACTGACTGTAAAAATGTCAAAGGTCAAGCTTGTATTGTCCAATTGCCGATGTCGGTGGAGATTTCCTGATCACGTAAACTTGTATTGTTTAACTGAAGAGGGTCACACCCATGCTGGAAACACACACACACACACACACATTTAGCGGCATGACTGAAAGAGCTGTCAGATGGAAAGTAGAGGAAAAGACACACAAAGAGCAAAAAGAGACAATCCAGAGTTTCATAAGCTTTACATTATAAACATCACAGAAAGACCTCTTCAGAGACACAAACTCAGAGAGGGAAACAGATTGGACAAATGAAAGCGATTGAGGATCAAAAACTCATTTCTCACAGGACCTTGCTGCATCCTTCACGCTTATGTCTTGCGCTGTGTCACTCCACAGACACTGATCCTTTATTACCGACCAGAATAATTTAGTCTCTAGCCTGAAAATACAGAGAGAAGAAAGAAAGAAAAGAGAGAGAAGTAGGACTGGTCTGTCAGGAATGGTAGACATGGATTCTATTGAGAGTTTACCTCAGACTAGAGCACAGATCACAGGAAATCACATGATGTTGTGATTTGACATCCCTTCAGAGACTGAAGCTTGTGAGTTTTGTCCAGGTTTGGGATTTCTCTCCTGACTGAAAATAAAATAAATTCCACATTAATACACTCGCTACCACATACACCAACATTCAAAAGTAAAAAGTTATTAAAAGAAAGAAACATTACTCTCATTACTCTCGATTAACTAATTTGCTTTATAACCAAACATCAATTAACAATGAATGCTAGTATTTTTATAAATCAGCATTATCCTAGATTAATTAAAAACAGCTCAAAATATTTTTAGCTCATAATATATAGCAAAAACTACTGCTACAATTAAACATTATTGTAAAATGCTCTATAATAATAAAAAAAAACATGTCTAAAATGTATGTATGATTAATGTAAATATAAATCTGTGTTCAAATTGATTGTGTTTCCTTAAATTGCTGGAGCGTTTGGCAGGCATTTGTGTGTGTTTACATAACCGCACAGAAGGGGAGAGAGAGAGATGAGGTGGAAGATGCAGAAACATGTCTACGTGTGTGTGTTCTTTGCGATTGTGTTTCTGTTTTCGTTAATGGTCAAGTTCCGGATTAGTATGTACAAGCACATATGCACAAATCCCTAAATGAAACCCTGCAGGAATCACTGCATGTGCTCAAGAATCTCACACTCTCACTCACTCTCTCTCTCTCTCTCATCTCTCTCTCTCTCTCTCTCTCTCTCTCTCTCTCTCTCTCCTCTCTCGTCTCTCTCTCTCTTCTCTCTCTCTCTCTCTCTCTCTCTCTCTCTCTCTCTCTCTCTCTCTCTCTCTCTCTCTCTCTCTCTCTCTCTCTCTCTCTCTCTCCTCTCTCTCTCTCTCTCCTCTCTCTCTCTCTCACACACACACACACTCCTACTCATTTGTTGGTCTCTCCAGTGTTTCAGTCAGCCGAATGTTACCCTCCCTTGAAGGAGAGACGGAGCCTCCATCATGGAGGGAGGGATTTACACAGGAAAATGAGGAGGAGAAGATTACTGAGGATGGAGGGATGAGGGAGAGAAGGACAGGCTGTAATTAAACAAATCTCAATGACAAACGAGCACTCTCACTCACTCAGCACTCCCTCTCAAGCCGACAAACAACCATCTCACACACATACACACATCCATCCTCCCCCCTCAGCAATCACATCTTAAAGAACGCATAACACACATTCTTACACTTTACACACGTGCTGCACACACTTCATAGAAACCCCAAAGTTCATAAAAAACTTAAGAACTGTAACACATAATATCTTACAGCCTCATAATTCTGTCTCTTTTGTGTTTGAGGAACATCTAATCTCACCCTGGGCCTGTACCTCTGCTCCTCAGTTTTATTTAAGATGGAAAAGAACAGTTCATCTCATGGCTAGATGAATAACATGCACATTTTCCTTTTTGATCTATATCCAAGTCTTTCCCTCAAAGTCTCTGATTAAACCAGACCTGGAATTAGACACCTCAGCTTTGGATTATTTAACTTCTTTGGAACATAATACAATTTTGATGAAATACTGTTGAATTCTAAGTCCATTTCTAGATGGCACAACAGTTCTTTGTTTTGTAAAGCTATCTCATTTTATGTGTCCTGAATACACATAATTAAAAAATTGATGTGAAGTGATATTTACCTTGATTTATCTTTGTTTTCTGCACACATCACATACCTCATATTTCATACTTCACTTTACTCACATGTTGTCTCACAAAACTTCACAAAAATTTTATTAGGGGCAAGAATGTTTACTGGGATGGAAATTATATTACAGGGCATTTTGCTGATAGTAGTTGATTGAGTTGGTGTAGTTTGGGTTATAGAGTTGATGACGTGATTTAAACTTAGGCCGCTCTGAGGACTTCCATCTGCACAACTCTGTCTAAACACAGCCAGATCACATCAGACCGGAACAAACACACACAATGAACACACTGAACATCAACAATCTGTCCACCTCAAACCTCCCCACCTGAAGATTATATTAGAAAGAAAACGTATTCCCCATTCCGGTCCCTTAGCCTCCTTGTATGTGTCCTATTGCTTTCCCATCTGCTGACCTTTACTCACACATATCTGATTCTAATCAAACCCTTTGGCCAACATTCACACACCCCTGTGCACGCACACACACAGACAAGAAAGTAAGACATTTGTGGAGGGGGGAAAAAAATCAACAACATAAACACTTCATGTACTCGGCAACATGGTTTAGCAGTGCTGTAAACAGCGACCTCACTCCAACCCAAGAAAATCGAAGCCAACAGATGTAATTTATGCTAAACATCCTACCTTTACAGATGAAACATGCTGACCCATATGCAAATATCTTCTCTTTTCACTAGACATTTCTATCAGAATGTAAAAAACAGATGTAATTTAATATGTGGGAATATAGAGAGAATAGAAGTGAGGTGAGAGGAGAGAAAGAGAGAGAGAGAGAGAGAGAGAGAGAGAGAGAGAGAGAGAGAGAGAGAGAGAGAGAGAGAGAGAGAGAGAGAGAGAGAGAGAGAGAGAGAGAGAGAGAGAGAGAGAGAGAGAGAGAGAGAGAGAGAGAGAGAGAGAGAGAGCAGGTGAAGTAAGGTCTCTGAGGTGTAAAGGGTCTGGCCTCTCTCAGGACCTCCCAAAAACTCCCACAGGCCTGTCAGAAGCCTGGGGCTAGAGTAGAAGATGCCCCAGGGAGAGAGCCTGACCCTGGGCTGCCCTCTGGGCCTCAGCAGGGGGGGGAACAGGGCGCTTTTGTGTATATTGTCTCCACCCACTGTGTGCCCTCCAAACCTTTGCTTTATCACTCCCAAAACTTCCTTTATTACCTTCCTTTATTCATTATACTCCCTCATGAGCATTTAATTTAATCTAGCCTATACTACATTCATTTCTGCCCAGTCTGCAAATTCAGTTTGGTTAAAAAGGGGGAAGGAAGGAGGAAGTTCTCTTGCCTTCAGACTATGCAAACCGTCATCAATAAATTCAACCCTTTTACAGAAACACCATGGTAATGTCAGTGCAAGTGCAGTGCAGTTCAAATAGATTTTTAGTAACTGAAATAAAGCTGAAATAATATAAAATGTAAATATTAGAAGAAAATATAAACTAAAAAAATAGAAATGTTACCTTGGCCCCCCCAAAAAAAATAAACCAGTTCAAGTACTAAAATACTAAGATACTAAAAAAATTTAAATATAGAAATATTATAAAAAAGCGGCACATAAAATTATTAAAATTTAAACACATTAAAATGAAAACTGAGAAATATAAAAATATTTGGAGTATCATGTAAACAACAGTAGGCCTACATAAATGTGATAACCATTCAGTTCCATGGTATTAGCTGATCTTGTCCCATAACTACACCATATGCCAGTGGGTTAAGTGGCAAAACCAGTTGAAAACAACTGCAAAATACCATCACAGTACTTTCTGTCCTTATTATTCTCAAATGTTTTTTTATTTGCTCATGTCTGTCTCTCTCTCTCTCTCTCTCTCTCTCTCTCGATTTTTCATATAAACAAACAAATTGGACTAGACAAGACTATATAAAATTATTGTGTCAGAGAAATCCATTTTGGAAAATATGAAACAGTTTTGGAAAACAGGAAACTTATTGTTTCTTATTTGACACGTACCAGGTCAGCAGAAGGATATTGTGTATATGTGCTCAATTTAGAGCTATGCAGTATCATGTTCTCAAAGACATAAAGCGCACAACCAAACCACTGGCTATCTTCCAGAGCCAAACAAAATCAGAGCCAGACTGCACCCATGAGTGTATTTGGAGGATAAGAACGGGTAATTATATGCAATTTAAGACCTTCATTATATTATAATAAAATAATGCATTCATAATTGCACAATGAGAGAGCGAGACAATTTGCTAAGAAAGTAATTTAACTGCTTCCTTAAAATTCTATGTGTTGTGAAATATCTGTCAACACACACTTTCACACTTTAACACATTCCACAACACTATATCAAATTATGGTGCAATAACACATACTTATACCAATGAAATCGAACTCCCTTCACAAACTCACATCAACCGTTCAGCACATTTTTTGCTCAATTCCAAAACGTAGTGAGCTGCCTAAGGAAGCAACATTTCAAGGAATCATAGGTGCACCCCCGACACATTTTATCCAAATTCTAAAACAGCACCACATGTATCTTTTGAGTATACGAAAATCCCATTTTAAAGGGGCTAGAAGTAAATATTTTCATTTATTAATCACTTTTTTATTGCCAATATGTAAAAAGCTGGCCATCTGGCCAATTTTGCCGGGAAAATCAAAAGGATGTGACATTTACGCTCACTCCTAAAAGCATCTCTTCCGTTCAATGACATCAAATGATTGCTTATACAATGTTCAGGATAATGCCGAAAGAGTCATTCTGTACTATATTGTCAATGTGTTTATAATCAAACTAGATAGAAAATCTATTAATAATGTCACTGATTAAAACCCACTGCCTATCACTCAAAATAATCCCATTGCTGAGTGTTTTTGGGAGTTTTGTTTGGTTTAATAATTAACATTACTTTTGAGAGTATGTGTCTCACATTGGTTGGCTTGTGAATTGGTATTACTTGCACACAGCCACTACAAAACTGTTCACAAGCTTCTAAGAATTAGATTTTGGTTGTTGTGTGTTGAAATAAATATAGAATTGTGAATGGAATTCTGCAACATCAAATTATCAATGCAATAAAATAGCTTCTCTTCCCTGCAAAACGACACCATGAAGAATGTGAATATTTAATTTCTAGGCAAAAACAAAACAAAAGATAAGGTATCTGTATTAATTTCAGTATCAGTAGCAGAGGACAATCCTCTTAAGATGGCGGCGCCGCACCATGCAATGTGGCGTGATGTGGCCTTGAATCACGTTCAGTCACTTAAGTGCGAGCAGCACAAGCACGAGTAATAAGTTGCTGTCTGCAGTTCACTTAACGGCCACCGGTGTCACTAATAACAAGAGTCCACATAGGCCCTTTAAAAATAAATAAATATATAAATAGGCAAGCTTCTATTTTTTATTCAATATAGTAAACAGCCAAATTCTAAGTCAAAATCACATGAATTCCTCCTGAAGAAGGCAATCCTAGATTGCATAGTGGACAGAGAAAACATTGACGGCAAGATGATGGATGAGTTGAATTATAAATATGCTTCATTTGTTAAAAAAAAGTGTAAAATGAGTTCTGTGTAATTCAAAATATTTTATTGTACCTAATATGTGTGCTACGTATTTGTATGCTTATTACAATGTCTTGTTGTTGTTAGCTTAGCTACCTGCTAACATTAATGTTGCGTTAATAAAACGGCAGTAGCGACAGATTTTTTTTTCAGCATTGTGACACATCCAATGAAACAGATTATAAAAAAAGTAAATATGTGGGGCGGGGACATTGATGCATCAGTTGTTGATTGGATGTTAAGATGTGAGTGTTGGTCTCAAAAGTGAAGAGATGGTCCTCACTGCAGAACATGAAATCCACGGGGAGGAGTCGGATCCAGATCCAACTCCTCCCACCTTACATATACCTAAACCTACCCATCTCCGCCCCCTGATCCCTAAACCCACCCCTAATCCCTAAACCCACCCCTAATCCTACCCATCTCCACCCCTTGGATCTTGATCCGACTCCTCCCCGTCGATCTTATGTACTGCATTGAGGTGCTACTGAAAGTGAAGGCAGATGAAGGTGAGGGGCGGAGTTTAATCATTGGTCAATTAAGAGCTTTCATGACGGTTGACGCTGCCTCAGAAGGCAGCAGTTTATGTGAGAAGTAGGCAGCATACTAGGTTTTGAAACCGAGCTTTTTGTAATCGCTGGAGCCATTGTGGTTAAGTGTAGATTTATGTCGGTTCGGTTTGGTTTGGCTTGGCAGCTCGCTTTCACCACAGTCAATCAGTCACACACACTCACACTGCTGAACACATGGTGGGCACATGCACTTGAAAGAATTGCATTTCAGCTCACTTCATCTTGATGATGGAGAAACAAAGAGAATGAAAGAGTGAGCGGAAGAGGGCAAAGGGACAGATGACATTGTTAAATGAAAGGTCTCATTTCCATGTAATTATTACTCGTCCTGTGTGACGGCGCTGGAGCCCTGCTGAGTCTGAACTGTGAATTATAGAGTGAGTGAGTGTGTGTATGCAAGTAATTCAGTCTGGCTTGAGTTTATCTCTGTGGTTTCCTTACATGGGGTGCCCCATTAGTCTGACCCCTCCAATCACAATCTAGCCCGGGATAATTATTGGGGTCTGGGGGTGGGGTTAACAGCACGCCATTGTCACGGTGGCAGCAGGACTGATGTTATCATGACATCACACAAAGAACAGAAATGAATTCTGGGAGAGGCACCTGCAATGACAGTGCGGTGCATTCCACAGCCATCCTGTCTCCAATCTCATTCACACACATCACTCACTCGACAAAAAACAACCTGAAAAATGTTTCATATAAACACATTGGGGAACATTCCATCATACCTTACCCCTCTACCACTTCACATCGCTCACACACACATATACAGAGTTTTAGTGATAAAGCCCCACTCTCATTCTTTTTCTTTTTCTCTCTTTCATCTCTTTTGAAAAGCATTTTTATGATACTCAATAAAGCACATGAATGCTGACTTCATCAGCAATCAACCAACAAATAAAGAAAATTACAAACATACCGGTAAGCAATTTAAAATGACATTTTTGATGTACAACCCTCCCATTAAAAATATATTACTATTAGGGCTGTAAGTAGATAACAAAATTATTAATCATATAATTGTGATTAATCTCATAATTTTTCATTGTTAAAGTCTTAACATGTCTACATTCAGAGATAAATAGTAAATTACACAAAATGTGTAATAATAATAATATAAATAATAATTAATAACAATAAAAAAATATTTCAAATATATTATTTTATTATATTATGATATATGAATGATAAAAAGATGAATATCTGTTTTCAATAAGTTAATCTATCCAGCTCATCATGCCTAGGAAGTAAAAATTTGATAAATGTAACAAAATTAAAAGAAAAAAAAATGTTATGGGCTCTCACTTGAAGTCAACACGAAATGTTATTTGCAACCCATTTTACTTCTGTAATGTAATTCAGAGTAAAACAGCATATTTAAACAATGTAATGCGGGGCTTGATTTCCTCCATGGGGAATTGATTGGATCATGAAAAGTGGTCTATTCATGACTGGTATTTGGTGGGGTGGTGAAAAATAATTGGCCATTAATTTCATCAGCTGAAAAGTCATTTCAGAGTTGGGGAAAGTTATTACATTTTGATGAAAGAATACTGATGCACTGAAGAATCCTTCAAAAAAAAAAAAAACGGAGTTGTTAAGAAAGTAATTCTTAGCATATTAAGAAAGTAAATATAGGGTCAGTTTTAATTTCACGTTGATTTAAAACACAAAAACAACACTTATTTCACGTGAGGACTGTCGTCTGTATTTCTTAACACATGGCAAACATATGAGTGACCCCAAGCATCCCTTTCTCCTCTCCTTTTCAACCTTTCTCCTTCTTTTCTGCTCAGTCTCTAAATGAGCTCTCACTCCCTGAGCGCTTCACTATTTCCACAGTAGGTTCCCTCTCAAACAGTGTGTGCTCAATAGCCAGTCAGGTTGACCCTGTGACCTGCTCTCTGTAAGCCCAAACCACCAATCACAGCTTTCTTGTTACATCTCTGTGAAGCTGTCGTCATATTCCCTGTTCTCCCTGTTGTCCCGATGATGACACCTTTAACTGAGGTGTGGTGACCTCTGCAGACCTGCAGCTTCCAGTGAGGGGCCTCCCTCCACACACACACACACGTATACACAAGAAATACCATTTTTGAGCTCATCTCTGCATTTGAAGTACTTTAAGAAAACTTTCCAAATTTCATATTAGATCTATGAATAAGAGCAAGAATGTTCATGCAATTGCAAAAAAAAATAATAATAACTGAAAAACATCATCAACAACAACAACAATATGAGCTAAATGAGTGGTTTTCGAACCAAAATGTGCAGAGCGGAGGGTCCCCATGGGGACAAGTACACTAAAGTACGCTCGACTACACAGCAAATCACAATAAGCCTGATTTATACATTACTGTTCAAAAGTTTGAGGTCAGTATGATTTTTTTAAAGAAATTAATACGTTTATCAAGCAATTAGGATCCATTAAATTGATCAAGAGTGACAGTAAAGACTGAAAACGGTTTCCACAAAAATATTAATCAGCTCAACTGTTTTTAACATTGATAATAAGAAATGTTTCTTGAGCACCAAATCAGCATAGAATGATTTCTGAAGGATCATGTGACTTTGACTTTCACGCATAGAGGTGGACTACAGTGGACAGCTATTCAAAAAGCATTTTCTTGCACATGCATGGGTTTTGATGGCATAATTGCACAACAACCTCTACAGTGGACCCTAGTGTCCTAATGCGTTACTTTACTCCTTACATCAAAAAGTAATCTGATTACATAATGCATGTAACTTGAAATGCATTACTTTACTTGTAACATCAAAAAAGTAATTGATTATGTAACGCATGTTACTTGTAATGCGTTACTTTACTCCTTATATCAAAAAGTAATCTGATTACGTTATGCATGTTACTTGTAATGCCCTCAACACTGCTCATTTCAGATGAGATTGAAAACACCTGATCGCTAGCTTTTCTCAGAGGAGAGCTATGGTAGAAATGTGTCCATCTTGAACATTATCACAATTATCAGCTAAAAGGGGTAAATCAACATATCCGGTAGACTAGAGGGAGCGTGAGCGTTTTCTACATAATCTGAGTTGGGTTTCCACAGTTGTACCATGACAGGCTGTAGAGATCTCTGATGGAATCACGTCCTCTGATAAAAATATGCAAAGTTCAACTTATGAAGTTCAATTGCATTTGCAATATTTAGCGTTTATATTTTTTGTATAAATTTGATAGTTTTCACATAATTTTTATAGATTTCATATAATTGTATTCATTGGTTTGTTAAATACACACAATACTGCTGTGTTATTACTGTATTATGTTTAATACAATACAATATCTCTTCAGTTAAAACCATAAACGCATACCCTCCACTCAAGTGGACATCTGGAAATCTATTTGAAAAATGTGTAAAAAAAAATAAATAAATAAAAAAACCTACGAGCAACAAAAACACTGAGGTTATCATAATTCATGCATGAAAGGGTAAAAAATTATTTTATTATTATTTATTATTATTACATTTATTATTTTTAAATTATTTAAAATTGTAATATTATTTCACTATATTGTTAAAAAAATCTTACTGACCCCAAACTTTGGGATGGTACATATTTGCACTGAAAAGATCAGCAATAATTGAATTGCAGATGATTAGTGAATGGAATGCAGGTTTTTACAATGAAATACTACTAACAAAATTATTTAGTACATTTTCCCCTCAGTTTCCTGAAGAACAATTGTGTTAGTGATAGAAAGAAGAGGTTTGTTTTAGGGTTTGTTTTATTTCGCCTGTTTCTTGGAAAAGTTTGACCTTCAGTTAAACACAATGAAACACAATGGGGGAAAAACTTTTGTAAAACATCAAAAGAGAAAGAACAACCCAGTACCAAACAGATCAGGCACTCTGTTTGTATTTCAAGGAAAATAACTTATTTGATAAGACTGAGGGAATTAAGAATGTGTTCATTATAAACAGAACCAATAAATGGAAATTTTTATCAGCACTCAAAACACTTTCACATGTTTTCTGTAGTCGGCTATTTTCAAATAAAGGCCAAATCTTATTCTCCCAAGCAACTCTATTGAATGAACGGATATTGACTTTACACAATCTCTCAAATGCACAAAGCTGGTCTCAACTTTTGTGTGGCACACAGAGAGACAAAAAGAAAGAGACAAAGACAACACAGAAAAAGACAAATTGGATAAAACAGACAACAGGCCAAATCCAAACTATTAAATCCACAATAAGCCAAAACACCTTCACTGGATGTAAATATTAAAACACAAGCTATTACAAACAGGTGTTTAGCAGTCAGGAAGACTGTGTGTGTTGGGTGGGGGGTGGGGTAAGGTTCATGCAAGAATGGGGGCCCCTAGAAAGCTCAGTGGACCCTGAAACACTCAGTGGCCCCAAAGCAATCATCATTGAGAAAAAAGACCTCCAACATTAGAAACTCATGAGCCTAGTAACCCTGAGGAGAGCCACGGGCAGCCGGACCTCCATGAAGGAACTGGGCGTCTCCCTACAGCTCGCCTGAACAGAAACAGAGAGAGGGAGAGCAAGGACAAGTCAAGAAAAAACAGAATAGATCCAAAAATAATGGTGAGGGAAATAAGGAGATGAGAGATGGAGAGATGAAAGGAAAGACGGAAGGTGTGCTGAGTGATGCAGCGAGCCATGGGATGTGGTTTCAAGAGTCTGAACGAGAGAGAAGTAAGAGAAAGCAATATTAACTAAGAAGGAATGCCATCAACTAGAAACCAGTAATACAGTCCAGCTTTATCCATCTTCCTAACACCTTCCATCTGGCCATATTTCATCTCTGTGTCGTAGTTTATCATCACAGTAAACTGTCACAGAAAGTGATCCTAAAAGGAACAGTTCACCTAAAAATGAATCTTCTGTCATCATTTTCTGACCCTCATGTTCTTCCAAACCTGTATGATTTACTTTCTTCTATGGGGCACAGAAAATAGAAGCAGCAATATCCAATTGGTAAGCGAATCATTCTTTTGAATGGGATCTTTTTGATGAATCAGCTAATAAAACGGGTCTGAATTGATTCAAACCGCAACCAGCTCAGTCTGGAAGAAAGTCAAATGGGTTTAGAGTGACAAAGTGGTGAGTAACTCATGACATTATTCACATTTTCGTGTGTTAATACTAAAAGTAGAGCTCTATTTCTCTCTGAGACTTTGCCTAGCACTAGAATTTGCCGTGTAGATCAGAGGGCACGCATGGGTTGTAAAGCAGTAGAGTTGTGGAGTGCTGCCAAGCGGCATGTCTGTGATGTGGTCATGCACTGCTTATCGAGAAAACCCTAACAAAAACAAGCATATAACTCATATTTCTGCAAAACGGGTGCTACGGGTAACCTTGCTAATTAGCAGCATTCGAAGCTAATCTAGAGTAATGCTTTAAAACTAACAAGCTTAAAATGGAGAACCGTGCACATTCACCCATGAATTCCTCTCCCACATAAACACATTTCCAAATATGTTATCTTTTATTTTCCATTACCAGTCCAGCATTATCGTCAGTCGTTTCACCTCAAGGCTGTATATTTGAAAAGTTTATGTGAGAGCTTGAATTGCATACATAAAAAAAACTGGAGATTCTGTGACATTAAAAAAGAAAAAAACATCTTGGAAGAGAGCAAGATCTTGGTTTTCAGGGTCAGATAGGTGACAGAAAAATTCTACCATTTAAATCAGCCATATACACTTTCATAGAAATTTACTTGCAATATCTATATCAAACTGGTTTTGCTGTATGCGTTTCTTTCAGAGCCACTGTCTGTTAGAAGCTCTGCAAAGTTGTTCCCCGTGTATATGGCTGGTTTGTGCTTTGCATTTTGTGTCTGGGGAGGAGACGACAACTTGGATAACTCCAAGGTCAAGGGTCGTGACCCCCATCCCGAGTCAATGCATGAACTGCTGCCTGATTTTAAAGACTTTCTAGCCCTCACATTCTCTGTGTGACCGTAGAGCATGAAACAAGTGTCTCTTTACACACACACACATAATTAACCCGAAACACAAACCCACATTTTCTGTGCTGACAGGAAGACAAACCAGAGATGCATGAATTATGAGGATGACATGGGTATGTACTGGAATGTGTGTGCATGTGAGTGTGCGCAAAGGAATGATTGAGAAATGCTGTGATTTCTGAAACTGATTTCACAACTAATACATGCTCAAACTAACACTTTATCAGCACAGAATGATTGATTCAGAGTCTGTGTAAATCTTTAGATTCCTTAAAACTCAGGTTTAAAGAGATAGTTCACCCAAAAAATGAACTTTCTGTCATCTACTCAACCTCAAGTCGTTCCAAAGCTGAATTTTTTTTTTCTATGGAATACAAAAAGAGATTTAATGATTAGGTGAATGCAATACAATGGCAAAACATCATGACTAAACATTCAAATAGACTTAGTGTGAAAAAAGTCTATTCTTAAGCAATTTTAACAAAAAAAATCCTCCTCCAGTGCGACTCATCGCTTCACACTCTTCAGTAGATTTGATAGCAGCATTGAGTGTCTTCTTCTCTTCTTAATGCTAGTTGGCAAACCAGTAAAAATGAGCTTTTCTTAAAATCTTAAAGCATTCAAATGAGATTTTTTTTTTGTAACTATCACTAAAATATCAGTATGAATTCCGAAGCCTTTTCTCTTATGCCACAGCCCCTAGTGAATCTCTGCTATAGGTTAAAGACCACAAATAGATGCCTTAGTAATGTTTGCCCTCAGCTTTTATTCAAAAGACAGAGAACGCACACGCACAAAAGAGTTTCACTCCCTTTGAGCCCCACACCAAACAAACCGAATAGTGATGTGAGCGCAGAGGCATCTCTTTCAAAGCTGAATCCCATGGAGGTGTGCAGTGTGTGCGCTTGGGGCCGGCCATAATCTCAATGGCTTTTGGGGTCTTCTATGATGTGTTTGTGTGAATGTATTCACAAGCATACAGCTTGTGTTTGTGCTAGCACATGTTTTAATGAGAACGCAGTGTGTGTCTATGTGTCCATGACCATGCAGTGTGGGATTTCGGGTTGAATGGAGCGATGAATGGTGGATTATGCTGAAAGAAGAAAAGTGAGAAAGAGAAAGAGGCAAGACAGCGGGTGAGAGTGACAGACAATATAGAAACCGGCCCACTTCCTGTTTTTAACTGATCAACCAAGCAGACAATTGCACAGCGAGAGAGAAATCAGCTTGTCAGATGTCCCGTCTCGCTTTCTCTAGCTGGGATGAGCATTTAGTTCCAGACGGTCTTTGTTAAGCTTCAAAAGCAGATAATTAAACCATTAACCATAAACCATCTGGGGCAAAGCATCATGTCTCCATCCACTCGTTCAGCCTCTCTCTTTTCAGGACATCCCTTTTCTCACCCATCACCGTTTTCCTACCCTATGTCTTGCTATTCAGAAGACCGGCTAATTGAGAACACATTGTTTTGTCTTTGCTGTGGTCGTTCATTCTGCCTACTGATTTATTAAAGCGAGGGGTCGCTTGACGGGGCGGTAAGTGAATTGACGGGTGTTATTGGGAATGCTGTTCTGAAAGAGTGAAGGAAGGGATGCATCTTTTTATGATTAACCTTCATTATGTTCTATTATGTTATAATCCTCCCTCAACTTTCTCTTTCTCTCTGACATTCTCGTTTTGACGTTGTTTGGGCATCTGAACTGCTGAGAGAAAAGTGTTTTTGTGGGACAGCAGTGAGACATGATCGAGAGCGGTGAGACCCTACTAAACAGGCACCAAGCCAAATCCAGATCTTTGTATTTTCTTATAGTTTTATCATAGCTGACACCATAATGCGATGCCTTAAAGGGGTCATAAACCTTTCATAATTTTTTTTTTGGAGTGCATTTATAATGTTAGTCATGTTTCTTGCATCTAAAGAAGTCGTAATTTACTTCATAACCTTATTCTGACCTCTCTCCGAACCTTAGAATTAAACAGACTGATGTAATGTAAACACCCCCGTAGAAAAAAAAGTCAGGTTACACTTTATTTCGATAGTCAACATTAGACATTAACTAACTTTGCAACTACATGTCAATAACTCTCATTAGGTTAGGGTTAGTTTATGGCTTAGTAGAATAAGTTGACATGTACATGCAAAGTTACTTCAGTAGAATGTCTGATGAGAAACATCAAAATAAAGTGTTAGCAAATATTAAAGGGGACCTATTATGCCCCTTTTCACAAGATGTAAAACAAATATTTGATGTCCCCAGAGTGTGTATGTGAAGTCTTAGCTCAAAATACCCCACAGATCATTTGTATAGCATTTTAAAATTGCCAAATGTGGGCTTGTACAAAAACGCATCGTTTTAGTGTGTTTCCCTTTAAATGCAAATGAGCTGCTGCTTCCGCCCCACTTTTCCGATGAGAGAGGTCCTCTGTATAATTAAGCAGTATCATGTAATAAACATAGGCCTACCTGAACTCCTGTAGCGAACATGAAATGTCTTCATTGATAACTGAGTACCAACGGACTTGGTCAGCGGTTTTGCGTCTGTCTGACAAGCAATATCTCTTGTTTGGCTGCTCTGATTTGCTGTCCTTTACAAATAAAGATTCCACTATCAGCGCGATAAAAAAAAAAAAAAAACATACGGTAGCTGGACGGACTCATGGTGCTATCACATACTATCACAAACTTTATAAGTCTAACATGTTATTATGAGCTTGACAAATTCAACGGCAATTTGAAAAACAAACGCGTAATACTTACTTCTAGATGCTAGATGTGTAGCTGGATCACGAACAGTTGGCACTGCTACATCCTTCAGGAGCAACTTTTTAGTAAATAGATAGAGCTATGTGGATTAATACATCCAGCTACACAACACCGACAACACTTGGGAGACATTCTCGTCAGTGCAGCAATGGCGGATGTGTACAACTCTCAACTGTCTATGCTCTCAACCTGCTCTCAACTCGCTGTGAACTCGATCAGGGCGGTTCTATGTTAAAACGGCAGTGTCTGTCAACACTCGTGGGCGGGGCCTGCGGCTTTAGTGACGTCACTAAAGCCGCATTCTGAAAACAGGTCGTTGGGAGACACTGCTTATGATTAATGGGGATTTTTTTTAAAAGGAGTGGGTGGATTTTTATCACTGTACGGTGGTTGTGTACACACACTGCCAACACACATTTATGTTCAAACACCATGCAAAAGTGAATTTTGCATAATAGGTCCCTTTAAGGGAAGAATTCACTTCAAAATGAAAATGTTGTCATCATTTACTTACCCTCAAGTTGTTTCAAACATGTATGAAATTCTTTCTTCTGCTGAACACAAAAGAAGATATTTTTAAGAATGTCGGTAACCAAACAGTTGATGGACCCCATTGACTTCCATAGTATTTTTTTTCCTACTATGGAAGTCAATGGGGTCCAAAAAATAATGACAAAATTTGCATTTAGAAGACCAAACCCAACGTTGAAAATTAAAATCTGACGTTGGATTCTGACATCAACCCGCCTTTCATTTCCAACCAAAATCCAACGTCTGCAACCAAAGTCATCCCCTGACTGACGTTACTACTTTCTACTCAAGGACCTTGACAGAAATGGAGTGGATTAAAAAGTACAATTTGTCTTTCAAATGTAGTGAAGTTAAAGTAAAAAGTTTCCAGAAAAATAATAATACTCAAGTAAAGTACAATACTGAACAAGTGTACTTAAGTAAATGTTACTGTCCACCTCTGCATGTAGTTACAAAGTTACTTATAGTTAGAAGATTGTCTAATTGAAAGCCCCTCTTTTTTTCAAAGGGGGTGTTTATAGGATTCTTAAATATACATCAGTCTGTTTAATTCTAAGGTTCAGAGAGAAATAAAAGCATGGCAAGAAATAAAAACTATATGAGATATTATATGAGATTTAATATGATATAAAGATGAACTCACAATTGCAAGGAAAAAAGTCAGGACTGTGAGATAAAAAGTTGCACACACATTTTAATTTTTTTATTCTGTGGTGGAAACAAGCTTGAATAGAAGAAATGATTTCTATAAGTAAATTTGTTTACCCTATTCAATTGTGTTGTTCTTTTAAGATGAACTTTAAGTGAATTTTAAATGATGGCAAATACAATTGAAATATAAAAATAGCACAAATAAGCATAAAAAATTAAATACCCAATATTGTCTGATATCAATTACAAATAAACGATATGGTACATACTCTACATGAAATCTTCCAATTTTCCAATTTCCAACTCAAACTGCATGCATTATTTAGGCTAATACATGATATTCTCAGGAGAGGAAGAACTGGGATTATAAAGATTCTATTCAGATAGTAACATTCCAGAACCCACTCCAAGATTCCGGTCTCCTGGGAAACACAAGTCTAATGACACAACACCTCATCAGAGAAAGAGTGAGCGAGTGAGACCCTCACTGATCAGAGGAAAGCAGCACTATAGGGTGAGAAGAGCTGATCCAATAGGAGTGATGGGGGAGTTGAGAGGGAAAAGTAATCTGTTGTTGAATAGAAGAACTGGTGGATGAGAAAGGATGAAGTGGATGTGAGAGAAAGGCGTAGTATGTACTGAATTCAGTGAAGGACCTCTTAACCGTTGATGAAGTGTGTTCACTTGGTGAGGTGTGTAGAATCAGGCTATAGAAACATACAGCACATGTGCAGTCTGACACTGACCGATAGCATTTAGAGAAAAAACAACTTTGAAACCCTCTGAGAAACCTCTCACACAGTACTTTCTGTGCTCTCTTCTGAATCGTCAAAAACGTTCCAACACTGATATTTATACTCCTCCTGCAAAAACAACATAGCTGCTACTGAAAACTGTTAGAACAACCAATCACAAAACTCCCAACTTACTTTATCTCAAAGCTGTCCTGCAGAGAGAGAGCAGCAGTGAAGTCTGGGTCATTTTACTGGGAAACATGTTTGGAATATGCAGCATGTACACTTTGTTCATGCATGAAAGACTGTGATAATACATCATATATTAAATAATGATAATATAAATTTGAAGTAAAAAAAGGCGAATCCATGCGGTTTTCTTCAGTATATCGTGAAGCGTACAGCTTTTTCTCTCAGTTGTTGCAAAAAAAGTTAGCGTGTGTATGCATATGTATATATATATATAACAAAATACTGAATCTAATCTTGGTTTAGATGTTTTACAACTGCAATTCTTCAGGTACTAGTTTTTAACTTTTCATATCACATACTTTTGGAAATAATCTCTAAGAATCAGGAAAAAATGATTAGAAATCTGGGCTGGCAACCAAAATCTTTGGGTTGAACCCTAAACTATAGAGTTGCTGAATTCCTCCATCTCCCTTGAGCATGCACTTAATAACTAAACCAGATAGAGAGACATATCCTACCTTCAGGGTGTGTAAATATTAAGAGAAACTTTGTCATGTAGGGCCAAAAACATCTAGTATTGGATAAGCGCATCCTCTGGGCTCAAAAAGATCCGGGAGGGAAAAACATCCCACTACAATAAGCGCTTAAACGGCAGGGGCTCATGGTAAGAGTCGGAAGAAGACAAGGGCAGAAAAAAAGTGATCTAATGACTCAATTAAAACTAACAACACCGAAGAACAGCTATTATTGTAATCATAATTAGTACACACAGCACATTTTAATTTGTATATCAAGGCAGGTTGTATAGTCTGGGATCAGGCAGTGTGTGGGTGATTTTGGAGCAATCAAGTGTGTATGTGAGTGAACGTGATTAAGTCTTAATAAGCAAATGATTAAATATGAATTTCTTCCATGTTTCCTAGAATAGACCTACACTATTTTCACTTATATAAACTGCATACAGATACAGAATACTGTATCATGACAGATGTACAATATACACTTCGGCAATATTGTAAATGCTGACAATAATTCCACTACAGTTTGGTTGACTAAACACAAAATTTGATTAAATATGGAAATAATAATAATTGCATTTATTTTCTAGATTGGGTCCACTGTTTTAAACAGCAAATATTACTTTGAAATTAGAATATCGCATGAAACATTTGCAAATATAGCACAGTTTCCATCACGTGTTCCATTGGCACAAAATATCAGTAAAATGGAAGTTGCTGCAATCGGGGAAGTCACTGTCTATTTTTCCGTATATCATGAATTAATTGCGCCTCAGAGCACACAGACGAAATGCAATAAATGTCATGTTATCTTCAGTTCAGACTTCAGAGGCGGATGCCTGGTGTTTGGGAATGCAATTATGTGAGACACTTTTTGGAGGTCATAAACCATTTTGATGACAAACTTTGGCTCAGGCATTTCAGAATGACCAAACCAACATTTGAGATGCTGTGCAATGAAACTGGTTCATTGGTTAGCCCAGTTATCCAATCAGATTCTCTAACGAGGCAGTTTTTTGTTCCACAACGAGGGATTTATCCGGTACATGCGTTTCAATCATAGTTTATATGCATAAAAATACATATGCATTTTTAGAATTTATGAGAATTTATGTGCATCTTGCAGTTTTCATCCAGTGTTTATGGAAAAAAATTAAAAAAGTGAATTTACCCAAAATGTGAATAAAAAAAAAAGAAAAAATAGGTCGATGGAAACAGGTAATTGGACAAATAAAGAGATCATGAAGAAAAAAAAATTGCATAATACTGTACTTAATTGCATAATGTCTGAATACTTTTATTTTTGTCTAATCCATACTATATAGGCTACTATGTTTTTTTTTATAATAGGCAGGATTCAGTGCATAGTGCAGTATGCTAGTATTCCATTCTAAACATAGTCCAGTTGAGTGAACATGCACAAAATCATATAACATCTGCACATGTGCAAACAATTGTGTAAACTTTTGTGTAAGATTCTGTTTAAGATTTTTTCTTTGCTCACTTGTGTATTTCAATTTGGTGAATTGCTGGATATGTTACTGCTTGCAGAACTCACTGTTTCAGCACCCCGTCTCACCCTAATGCCCAGTCATAACACTCAAACGCTGACAGGAAATGTCAGTTCTTTATAAGTGAACAAATATTCTCCAGCTCCATCCCTCCCAAGAAACGACAGAGTTACATGGCAAACCGGCGGATGGGAGGGAGCGAGCGATAGAATGAGAAGATGACAGAGGAAGGCTGAGCAGAGCCTCTGTAATATGAAGGTGTGGGCATGTGTGTTTATCTGAAGGATGGAGGGAGAAAAGCAAGGGAAAGAGAGCGTGTTAAATTTCATTTCATCAAGTAAAGTGGTGATGCTATAAGCTTAAGTTGTTTGGTGACAGTTTTGCCCTTTTTACCCAGTTTACTCTCTGACCGATCACCTCCCCTGCCAGGGGCAGCTAATGGACTCATCCATTACAGTGACAACTGAGCAGAGCACTGCGGACCGGCCCACGAATGGAAGCATGGGGGAGGAAAGGTGAGATGAATTAATGGCTTTCAGCAGCATGCTAATTACCCCAAAAGTCTATTAGCCTCCGGACCCCTGAACACATAAACACAAACACACTCTTCACGTCCTATGTGCAAGCCTGAAAACATTACTACACTCTCAAACTCACACAACTTATCACTCACATCCCTCACACTAAGCAGTATCACATTTCCTATCCAACACTAAATCACAAGCAGGTGGAAATGCTCTTGTTTAATCTCCTCTACTCACTCTAATCCCATCCCAAGCCTTCTGTCTAAACACACTGATAACCACACACAAGCAGCATATTCTTTCCTTAATGGCTCTGACTGGTCAGGTCTGTCTCGCACTCACGATTACTTTCTCTGGATTGGACTCTTTTATAGTATTTTTACCCTTTTGCTCAATTTTCCACAGTATTAGTCTGTGATCAGAGCACGAAGGACTTCATGGGAGACTGCAGGGAATTTAGTTACACTGCAGTACGATGGGTCTTTTTTTAAATATATTGATAAGCCAAATTGTTTTTTTTCTTTGCAATAGTCTAATAACAATTACAAAAGCGCATTGATAAAATGAGAATGAAAACTTTAAATATAAAAAAGATAATTAAAAATATGAATAAATACTATAATAATAGTATATAATTAGTACTAAAACAACTGCTTTTAAATGACTTGTTTAAAATTTGAATTTGAATTAAAAAAAGTTCATCTCTTGGCACCAGAAATGACCTAGAAACTTGTCTACATATGACAGACAGCACATTGCAAAAATATACATGCAGATGACAGCCAATAATCCATAAAAGAAATATGTAAAAACTATGATAAAAAGTCAATTTTATTTGATCTCTAATGGGTGGGCACCTTTTTATGGGATGGACAGTGACCACTAGTTTTGAACAACTTCAGGCCTGGTGTAAGATGAGCCAATAAGTGGGGTAAGTTGTGCCAGTTTGATTTGTATCCTTTTTCTTTTTAACAGGCGAAAATAAAATACAGCCAGTATTACCATACCCATTTATCAGTTTGAAAAACGGGGATCTACCTTAAGATCACAGAAAACTTGTACCTTGTAAATGACCAAAAGCAACTGAGGCAACATGAACCAAAGTATAACAAAGTCGGATTTAAGGATTTCATTTAATATGCTATAGTATTTTGACAACTTAGATCGATTCAGTGCACAATCCACAATCACTGATTCTGTCTACATCATATTTATGGTTGTTGATTCAACGTACCCCAGGCCTACTGGATTTGTCCCAACTCCCAGGATTCTCGGGAAAAATGCTTGAGCCATCAGATAAAGCTACGTTTTGTGTTTTCGTTAAGTTATTACACAGAGCTCATGAAAGTACCAACAAAACAGTGGCTCATTTTTAGCCCTGTCTCCCTCTACTCAGTGTGACCTTAAAACTACTCAGATTTTTCTCCTTACTTCCTCTAATCTGCTTCTCATCTGCTTTTCACCCCCTGGCAATGATTTTCTGCTTTTTTGCTGTTTGTGTTTATTCTCAAATTCTGCCTTGCTCTTTAATCTTCCCTTATAAGTCTTCCAGCAGCTAGGCAGATGGAGACAGAGAGAAAAGACCTAATGATATTTGACCTGACAAGACCCAGACACCTACACCAAACCCGATCAAAGGGTGAATAATAATACAGACCTTTCTTTCTCTTTCTCTCTTACGCACACACACATACTGGCAGTGGTCTCAGATGACCTGTTGTGTTCTACTTCTGTCTCTCTGTCGGTCATTAGCAAAGCAATCTTAACAGGTTATAAAGCAATCTGCCCCCTGAGACTGCCAGCATATTGAAAAACCTCATGCTACAATTGGCCTTTTAAAACACTGTAATATAAACCTGGCTGGTGCTCAACATACCACAAACGGCAAACCAAAATACCCAATAATATTAATTTAAAAAACAGAATTCACGACAGAAACACAAGAGCTGAATGAATCTGTCAAAGGGGATTTAAGGATTAAGTGTTCAAAGGACAAGAATGTTGCTAAAACTATGAAACAAAGAAATCTTTGAAGGAAGGATCTTTCTTAAGCGGCTGTAAATGAAATAGACACGAGTCTTAGATATGTGAGCTGTTACGGCAGCCACCAAAGCTAGCATGCACACCTGGATGAAGCGCATGTACATTGTCCAAAATAAATGACACACATTTCCCTCTTGTATCATGTTTATAAACATGGAATGTTTGAATCTCTGCAGATACATTTCTGAAACTAGAAAATAGATTTTTGTTCTTCTCGTGTACTTCCTGTCTGAAATGTACAATATTTAATATTCAAACTAATTTAAATCTACAAACAATCACCTTGTCAATGTATTTAAAGTCAAACAGATTTAATCAAAATATTGCCATGTTACTCTCCATTAAAATCATAATGAAGAGCAAACTTCTCACAAAAGAGTGGATGTTTAGAAATTGATTCTGAAAATAATAGTTGAGTATCTCAGTACATGAGCTCAGATTTCTTAACTTATAGGCCGTTTCTCAATATGCGTTCTTGTCTGTACTTGTGTTCTTGTGGACTTGTGAAACGTCATCAGTCACTGCCCAAGTACTGTTCCAATTCAAAGTTCACATCTAGCCAAGTCCAGTTCAAATCCCCGGATGTGTTCTTGATCCGCCCCGTTTACCGAGGATGCATCGAGAGGTGACTTGTGCGGACTTGAGACAGCCAGGTATCCCAGAATGCATCTCGCACAAACCAGCAAGCGTCAATAGCAGAGGAGAAAACCCGCGTAATATCAAAATACTACTGTTATTGTGTCATGAAATGTAATTTTAAGAAGATTTCAGGCGAGAATGTGGTTGTTTAAAACTCAAATCTGTGGTTTATTTATAAAGATAGCGCCTATTTGAAAAATGTATCTGATGTTTTCGGAGTTGTGACATCCAGGCGTTCACCGCGGGTGTTCAATGCTCATCAACCCCGACTGGAACAGCTTTTCCTCGGCTAGTGCTTGACGTTTGCCGCTGGCTCTGATGTCTCTAGTCTAGTGGATAAACTTGACGTATAATTCGTCTTGTGTATAAGTCGATCTTTGGTCTCATTAAACTATTGTTTGTTCCATGGCAAAAAAATCGTTTTGGCTGAGGGCAAAGTGAAGTTTCATAACTTTATATATTTAGGCTATTTAACTTTAACTTTGTAGCCTATTAGAGAGCTTACTTATGTTTGAATTGTTTGCCTTATTTATCATTGTAGATATTATTGATCTTTAAAACTGACATTTAACAAAAAGAGACAGGGTTGTGTAATTGTATTTTATATACTTAAAAAAAAAAATATATATATATATATATATATATTTATTTTAACATTCTCTTCACTATATGTACAATAAAATAAAATGACACAACGTACCATGTCTCTGTTTGTTAAATGTCAATAAAAATCAATAATGTTTCCTATTTTTAAAATGAAAACAAAAAGATCATGTTCATGTTGTTATAAATAAATAAATGCAGTGAAGATGTACGCGTTGCCTGAACCACATGGCCATTAGGCTACTATGTTTAAGATTTTTAAATGAAAAGAGGCAGAGTGGTGTTTTATAACATATTTCGTTTTATTGTTGACGAAAAGAGGCAGAGTTGTCGCATATTTCGTTTTATTGTTGCCTAAAATATACATAAAGAGATAACCGGAGTAGCCAGAGCGCGCTGAGTGACGCGATCAAGAACGCACTGTTCCATTTGCAGAATAACTGGACTCGCGTCCTCTCGTCCTCGGGAGTTCGTTCTCCTGAGTCGAACTTGGCAAGTCCGAACTACCAAGGACGCAAGTCCGAAGTTTGCGTACTTGGTATTGAGAAACGGCCATAGACTCCATGCTTTGGCATTTGACCCCTTGTTTTAGCAGTGCTGATTTAACAGACAGGTCTGCCCCCTAATGGACAGTGACCTCCATAGCATGTACATTTAGCTTCAGTGCAGCATTCATAGACTTTTACAGTTTTGGCAAGAATGTCACAATAATGTGCAGACAGAAATAAAAAAAGCTTCTGAGAAATGTCAGTTTAAATGTTCTTTAAACCACAGAGCGATGTTGAAGAAGCAGTCAGACTGAGTGTTGACTTTAGACAGCGAGTGACCCTCATCACTGTACCACAACAACCTGAGAAACAGACAGAGAAAAGAGAGAGAGAGAGAGAGAGAGAGAGAGAGAGAGAGAGAGAGAGAGAGAGAGAGAGAGAGAGAGAGAGAGAGAGAGAGAGAGAGAGAGAGAGAGAGAGAGAGAGAGAGAGAGAGAGATAAAGAAAGAGCAGGCTGAAGAGTCAGTGAGATTTTTTTTAAATTAATACTTTTATTACGTTTAGAATGATTTAGAGTGACAGCAAAGACATTTATGAATGTTACAAAATATTTCTATTTCAAATAAATGTTTCTTATTCATCAAAAAATCCTGAAAAAAGCACCAACATTGATAAAAAGAAAAACATTTTTTTTGAGCACCAAATCAGCATAGAATGTTTCTGAAGGACCATGTGACACTGAAGACTGGAGTAATGATCCAGAAAATTTAGCTTTGCCACAACAGGAATAAATTACATTTGATAATACAATAAAATGTTAATGGCCAAAACCAATCATCTTAAAATGGGCATATACTGGCTGTTTAAATCAGCCTGGTCTATCACTATTAGTGACAAATAATATGAGTAGTCAGTATGTTTGTATATTAAATGATGGTGTTTGTTTGTGTGTGTGTGTACCTGACAGGTGTATTCCTGCTCTTGAGTGCTCTGTAGAGCTCCAGACCCTGGTGAGGCGATACTCTCCTGTCTCTCCCGCCCAGCATTAACAAAACAGGAGCTCGGATCTAAACACACATACACAGACCACATTAAGGTTTAATATTTACATATTAAGCTTATTATGCTACACAAGAAATTCTCTATTGTAAATTAATCACTTTTCCTGTCTGTGTGTGAGTGTGCATAGTTTGATGACAAATTTGTACTCAGAAATGTGCTAAACCTAAGAAATAACCCAAAAACCTCCTTTTAGGGTTGTCCTCATTTGTAAAAAATGGTATAAAATTAAAAATAAACTGTAAAAATGCAGCAAGTTTTAGGGTTCAGTATTCATAACTAGCTGTACATAAAACCAATAGAAGTCTGTGCGAAATCCCTATTTAGATAGTTCAAAAATGTGTGTGTGTGTGTGTGTGTGTGTGTGTCAGTGTATACCTGTGCAGCGTGTATTATAGGTGACTTCTCCAGCATGGAAGTGAGGGACTGTGATGTGGGCAACTGGTCAAAAGCATACTGAAGCCCAACAGAGGAATATCTCCTGTAGGGGCAGTACAAGCACACAACACCATTAGTTACCTTTGGCCACTGTAAAAACTGAAATACAGTATATTGATCATTATCCAACAGATTTAACATGATAACTTCAGAATACTAAGGCAATACTACATTACTGCATTATATACGAGATACGATGATGATGCAAGAGTTGTTGCTTTTTAAAGGCACACTATGCAAGAATTGTACCTTAATATAACAGCTTCAAAGTCATTTCGGTGGTAAACAAACTCATAGTAGGGTGAATCATCCTGGTAGTAAAGCTTGGGGGGGACGCCGCTGGAAAAACCAGCAATGCAAGTTTGAGAGGAGCGCCCCCGACAAATCTCGCAAGAATCACGACATGCTTTACGGCAACGACGTCACACACATCAACAACAACATATGAAGCATGAAGACACTTGCGCGCATTTCAGACGTGATACTCGACGATGAAAAAAGGAAAGAAAACGCGGTCGGAAGAGATTAGGAAAAGGAAAAGAGAATCTGACCGCGTGAGGAACCGGAAAAGAGTCCCTGATTCGCCCTCGCTATGTGTGTGCGCGTGTTGTGTGAGTGGGCGCGGCTGATCAGCGCGGCTGATGAGCTGATCAGCGCCAGCTGTTTTGAATGAGGATGTCCTATATATTGTTTGTTACCTCGTCCTATCTTTGTCAGATGGTTGTTGAGGCTACCAGGGTTCTACTCGCCGTGTTCTCCTGCATTCCAGTCCTGTACCCATGCAGTGGTTTCCTGAGATTTTCCCGGAGGAATTTCTACCTGTTCCTGCATCTGTGTCTGCCCACTGCGTCCCTGCGTTGCCGAGCCTGAGTCTTCTTCTGCCTGCTTCCATTTTGACCCACACAAAAATCTACTATTGTGCTCCATAAATTACTGTTTACTCGCAACTGAATCCTTTGACTATTTCCTTCAGAGTTGTGACAGTCGCACTCGGTCGGGCTTTCACTAGACGGCGCGAGCTAAAAAGCAGCACTGGATGCAACCGCAATGCTGATCTGGCGATCTTGTTGATGGACTAGTAAATAAATCTCTTATTTCTAAACTTGTTTGCGTTCTATGTTGTTGCGCTTGCTTGTAGTATGTCATTTTTTTTACGATGCTGTTCATTCGTCCATTGTTGATAATTAGACCAGTCCAATAATTTCCACATATGTCTAGCTAGCTATTTACGACAGTGCAAGTATTCCACAGCGACTATAGGGGTCGCTGTTTGACAAAAACACAATTTCTGCATAGTATGCCTTTAATGTATTTGTTAGCCTATCCATTTGAACTCACTAGAGGCAATGCTGCTGTGTTTTTTTTATTCAAACCATTGCAGAAATTGAGAAGCTAAATAGAGAGAAGATCTTGGTTACGTCGAAACCATAACCAAGACTTTCACACAGAACACATTTTTCTGTTCTGCTTTTCTATTGTTTTACATGCGCTAGAAGGACATCTTTGAACGTTGCACTTACATCTTGCACAAGAGAGCTGCATGTTTAAAAAGCCATGTAAAGCTAAAAGAAGTTAATCTTTCAAAAAACATGTCTCGAGACTTAGTGGGGATTTTTTCTATTCCACTGCATCTCATGTTTTTTTTAAGGAAAAAAAGCACTCTGTGTGATCAGTGCTTTGGCTCTTTGTATTAAACTATGCATATATGTAAACAGAGGCCAGCTAGTAAGAGCTGTGCAAGTTAGTAAACCTCACTCCCCTGACCTCAAGAGACTGACGCTAGAGACTGCGGTCTTTAGCGTCCTTGTTAGCACGCCCGCCTCTCATGCCGGTTTGAATCCCGCTCGGAGCGGGTCGAGTAGAACCGGAGGGGTTACATATACATGATGCTGTTTTAATCATAATTGTTAAAGCAATTTACAAAATTACATTTGATTTATAAACGTTAATTTAAACGTTATGCACTTTTTTTTACAGTAATGTTATTTTATTGCTTTGAATAAACAATATAATGTGGAGAGTTAATATTTAGCTCATTACACCCCCTTGTGGCCTCAGGAGACAAGCCAAAAGTGAAATTATGCCTTTTAAATTTCAATATTAGTCATATTTAAGTATAAAATTCAAATCTAGTTTTTCAACCATTTTCACAGCCCTAGTAATAATGAATGTAAGCATGATACATTACCAGTCTATGATATCACTGGTCCCAAGCAGCGTGGCAGCATTGATGACGGGGTTTCGTGCTGCACATGCTTTGTAGAAAGCTGGATACTGACCGACAAGGTGGCAGGCCAGGAATCCACCATGAGAGCCACCCATCACTGCCACTCTATCAGGATCGAGAGTAGTCTCATTATGCAAAGCGCACAACACTGCTCTCTGGACACAAAGAATGACAAACAAGCTAATGCAATACTTTTTTTTTAACAGGCACATGTTATTTGTGCATATACACACCTGAACATCTT
Source organism: Rhinichthys klamathensis goyatoka (assembly GCF_029890125.1). Lineage (NCBI taxonomy): Eukaryota > Metazoa > Chordata > Actinopteri > Cypriniformes > Leuciscidae > Rhinichthys > Rhinichthys klamathensis. The sequence continues at coordinate 1,020,482 of NW_026606708.1, forward strand.
TGACGTCCTGACTGCCAACATTTCCAAGCAGAGACTCTATGCCATCTTGACCGAAACCAGTGGAGCCTCTGTAGTTCACTTTAACACACAAAATGTTAAAATACTTCAGTGTTCATTTTCGATTTGTTTATGTTGTGACAGGAACAAGAATTGACATATGAACACTCACCCATAAGAACAGCAAAGCCAAGTTTGGTTAAAGCAGCAGCTGTGGCATTCCAGTCAGCAGCGAAATGAGAATGAGGACCACCTGCAGAGAGAAATACTTTACTAGAGCCGCGTTTCCAACGCAGGAACTTTCCCCAGGAACTAGGGACTTTGAGGTGGTACTCCGTGTGTTTACACCGCAGGAACCAGGGTCTAAATGAAGTTCCAGGTAAATCTTTCCCCCTCCGAAAGTCCCTGCTCGTAAGGGTAATACTTTTTCAAAGTTCAGGAACTTTCAGGGGTGGGACTTGGGCGCTGAACATGCTGATTGGTTGAGTTCACGCAGCATTTTATTTTAACCACCGTCTGTTGAGGTGGGTGTAGTAAAAGTTGTTTGCTATTCGAATTACAATGTTTACAGAGTTAAAAAAATATGACCGATGGACCGACGACAGGGTTCAGGCTTCATTATGCTTAAATTCAGAGGATGAAATCCAGCGGGAACTGTAAAGTCGCGCGCATCTTCACAGTACTTTTAGATTGCGGTGGAAATGCAGACAGCAACAGGTCTGGAGGGGAAAAAAAGTTCCTGGGACAAATTGTTCCAGGTAATTTCGGTGGAAATGCGGCTTAGGTATGTTTACATGCAGTAACTTTCAACAATCCGAATTAGTCCAATCCAATTTCAGATTCTGAAAGTTATGTTTATACGAACCCTAAACTTTGCAGTCCAATTTACATTTATGTATTCCAAACAAAGCATTAGCACAAACTTTACTATAAAAGGGCTCTCGTAAACATATGCATCACAGCACTGCACATGTGCGCAAGGTATTTTTAAATCTGATAACTGTATTCAAGTTTTAACTAGGCCTGTTGCGATTATTAAATGACCATTTGATTGCGGTTATTTGGTTTAGCGTGATTATTTCAGACAACCGTGATTATTGCGAGTAAAGTACTCTTTAAAGTAGTAAAGTAAAGTAGGACTTTAAAGTGCTAAAGTAGTAAAGCACATTAGTATTTTCACCCAAAAAATGGTTTTAAGCCAGTTATTTATATCTTTTACTGCAGTGTCAGTAGGAAATATCAGTTTACAAATCCAGTATTTCTTTTGTCATCAATTGTAATAATCCAGTGAGATTTTTGTATGCACAAGGAGTCTGACAACAGCCGGTATGATCTGATCTCACCATCATCTATTACATCAAAAACAGAAAAAACTGAGACAGACTAAATCCAGAATAACTGTGGCAACATCTCTTAGATATTTGAAGAAAGGGAAATTTGAATTAAAATTACATGAAAGAAGTACCAGCCTTACCGTGTATATTCACCACTAGAGGAGTTTTTCTTCTCTCTTGTGGACTGTAAGGCTTCAACAAAATTGCTCCGAAATTCAGTCCAGCTATATAGAGGCAGAGAGGAGGAACGAGAAAAATCACAAAGAAGTATTGCTAGTAGTGGCTGTATATCTGATGATAGATCCATCTTACTCACAGAACTGATGGTTCTCCTCTTGAGAAGAGGGTGTGATCAACATGGGCTGCCAATAAAATTCCTCATACACATCTGCTCCACCCAGATTACAAAGTTGCAAATCCTCAGCCTGATTAACTGTTGAGAGGAAGCCAACTCTCTACAGAAAACACACAAAGCTGTGTCATGCAGTATCTTCAGTGAAGGTGACTATTTTAGTAAAGTGTGTGCACGTGTGTGTGTGTGTGTGTGTGTGTGTGTGTGTGTGTGTGGTTGTACCAGGCAGGGTGGCTGATTTGGAGACGAGCAGCTCATCACCATCAGTTCTTTTTGTATTGTCAACAACTGCACACTCCCGAAATCATCTACCAAACACAAAAATACAGAATTAAAGTCACAAATGCAATGACACTGATAGTAAAGATAACAAACAGCCTGAAGTCAAAGCAGTCATGACATCGCTCCATATTCACACTACCTAGTCTTAGCACATCCAGCCCGCACACTTGTGAGACTCTTCCTGTGGTTCTGTTGACTAAGAAAACTGCCTAAAAGAACAGATGGTGCAAAAATCACAAAATCTTAACACTAGGAATTAGAAATTCAGAATCCACATAGTGGAGACAAGGGACTCACACAGGTTTCTATGCAAGCTATTTAACAGTGTGCCAACAATTTTTTTGCACTTTTTTATTATTTTGGTAAAGCACCTGTATTTTTTTGTCCTCAGCTACATGTACATTTATGTATTTGTTAACCTTATTGTTTTCACAGGCACTGCTGAAGAAGATTCTCTCACTGTCTGCAGACCAGCATTGAGACGGCAACGACTCGTATATACCAGCAAACTGACCTGTGAGGAAAGAAAACATTGTGAAAAGTGCTACACAAATTAAACTGACTTGACCTCACTCTTCAATGTGTGCATGTGTTTTTATCCAAGTACCCTTTTCTGCTCTCCTGACCACATCTACCAAAACCGAAGTGCTTCTGTTCTTCATATCATACTAAAAGGGACAAACAAAATCAGAGAAAATAGTTTAATACATTTAATAATAAATATAATATGTATAATATAATATTAAATGTGCGCGCACACACACACACCGGTTCAAAAGCTTGGGGATGGTAAGAGTTTTGAAACGTCTCTTATACTCATCAATTTTGCATTTATTTTATCAAAGTAAATATAGAGTAATAAAAAAAAGAATATAGGTAATATTGTGAAATACTGTTACAATTTAAAAGAATTGTTTTCTATTGTAAAATATGACAAATGTATTTCTGTGATGGCAAAGCTAAATTTTCAGCAGTCATTAGTCTTCAGTGACACATGATCTTTCAGAAATCATTCTAATATCCTGATTTGGTGCTCAAGTAACATTTCTTATTATTATCAATGTTGAAAATATTCTACTGGGTTTTTTTTGGAAATCATGATGCACTTTTTTTCAGGATTCTCTGATGAGAAGAAAGTTTATAGAGCAGCATTTACTAACCCTTTTAATCAATTTAATGCATTCTTGCTGTGTAAAGGTATTAATTTCTTAAAAAATAAAAAAATAAAAAATAAAATTATTACTGGCCCCTAACTTGAGTATATAATATAATAAATATTAAACAAAATACTCCAGTTTAGCATTTCATCTAAACATTCCTAAGTGAAATATTATTACATTATGTTAAACAATTATTTGCATTCTTACCAACATCATGCTCAGGCACTGATGATGTGGTCCAAAGACCTGGCCCTGTAAGTAGACGATCCAACACGAGTCTGGACTCATCCGAGGGCTCGACACAGACATGCTGTCAGATGACAAGCACTCTGACCAGGTCAAAGATCAAATTGAACAAAAAGAGGTTATAAAAGTGCATACATACAATCGTTTCTATATACATATATAAAAAAAATGTTTAAAAAATCTCACCACAGTTCCCTTTCATATTCAAGTAGAAGAGAGCTGATCTGGAAAAAAAAGAAAATCAGCAAAATATTATATTTTAAAACCTTGCCACAGAGTAAGTCAGCCAACTGAGATAAGCATCGTATTAAATAGTAGCACTTGAGGATGGAAATATAACTGAATCAATTTTTCTAAGGAGAAGTACTAGCTTTGAAGCTAGGGATTGAAGCTTTCTCTAACACCCGCCTCTCACCTACGATTGGAGCAGAACTTCAGACCCAGTCTGAATGGCTCATTCCATTGGCCCACAAACATCACACCCCTTCCATTAGGCCCCCACAGCGCCTTGAGAGAGGGAGGAGTATTTAATAATTCAGTTATTATTTAAAGCACTTGAATTTGAGATTACTGATATAACATCTACCATTTAAAGCCAATATGGCATAATAACATAACGATTATCAATTGGGTAAATAAGAATAGTGAGATATATCCGTCTCACCTGTCCTGGTGATATATTAGGAGGGATGCCAGCATACACAATGACTGCAGCTTTATTGAGATCAGCTACACACAAGACTGGACAGCTTTTACCCACCAGCCCCTCACCCCAGTCTTCAATATACACGTTCTTATCCTGAGAAATGTCACAAGCTTTTTAAAACCTCAAATGCATTTCTTCTAACATCTAGTTACAACAGTTATTAATGCACAAAGCTACATGTGGGATAAGCTCAGTTGAGATGATTTGATAGACAGACATCTCACCTGTTCCTCAAGCAACACCAGCCCTCCATCCTCACTGACTGATGCAAATGATGATTGAGCTGACGGCTCCACCCTCTTCTTCTCAGCCACATACAGTAACTTCTTTTCACATGGTGACCAGGCCAAACATGCAAACTGAGCTAATGATGCACAAAGAAAGAGTACACACAATCAGACCAATATCCTTACACACTGATCAGGGCTGTAGACAGAGTAGGTTAAAATCAATAGGGAGCCACTGATTCACTAAAATGAATCATTAATATCCAAATTACAGAACCACTCAATATACATGTCTATTTTGAAAGGAATAATGAGAAATCTTATGACATATAAGGTCTTTGAACTATTAGAACATCCAGCAAGTGTCATAGCTTAAAACATCCTCCACATTATAAACAAAGCAATTATTTAATCAAGCTCCAAAAACAGCTCGTTCTGATATTGGGTGACCTGTGACATCATACTGGCAAATACATTTGCATATGACTGCCTCCAGAACAACACATCAACGAAGATTTATACATCATTGTACCATAAGCCAGATTCCATTCAGTCACAAAACGCAAAAGAGAGAAGTTTCTTGTTTTACAGTTGTAGACTGATAGAACTCTCACAAACCTGAAGTGCACCTCATATAAAGGTTCTCGGTTCATCCCAAATGAGACATGACTGAAAATGTCTTATGGTCCAGTGAGTGAGTTAGTTTTTAGATTTAAAGCCTCATTTTAGACATAGGCCTGATTCACTACAAAGAACGAGCTCAACAGTAATTTTGTTCACAATTAGCCATATTCGGCCTACGGGCCAGTGATTCGAGACTCTTGGTTTGTAACACGGACAAAAAGTGTTTCTTACCATCTTCGTATACTTTTCCATGCTTATTCAGAGCTATGAGGTCTAAGCTTTTCTCCAGACCATTTTGGCCCCAAACCTACCAAGAAAAACAAAGAGAATTAATATATTTTCCTCACATTCAAATGTAAATTTCATAGATATCAGTCATTACCTCCAGGTACTGATGTTCTGCTTCCTCTCGGATGACAGCTTGAAGAGTCCCAGAAGGAGACTGGCAGCTGAGCAACCTGAGTGAGAGATGAATTTTGATGACGGGCGTGTTGTCTACTTGTAGTCAAAACCATCTTTCTGTTTACCTCTTGAGGTCACATGAATATCTGCATATATATATAATATATATATATATATATATATACACACATACATACATATCTTACTCTTTCTCTATGTGTGAGCTTGTTCCAGATGGCAGAACGTGCTCTATTGTGTCGTGTTTACACAGTAGAGCCCATCTTTGAGAGAAATGCAGTTTCACCCCTCTCTCCAAATCACACTGACCCCATCCTACAGAGAAAGAGTGTTGAAAAGCTAGCACCATGAAGTGTTCATATCACTAAACTATGCAAATAAAACAACACAACATAACTCTCCACTAAACTCACGGGCCAATACAGTAATGCACCGCTTGTCAGTGGCAGTGTCCACCAGCTCTTCAGTGACCACAGAGGCCGAAATGGGCACAGGAAACCTGATACAGTGTCTGAACACATCTCTGATCGGGCTCTCCATTGCAACCTGAAACCACAAACATTAAACTACCAGTTAACAACATAAACCAAAAACAACACGAGTAAACAAACCTGATGAGCAGCCAAACCTGAACCAACCTTACTGTACTTGTGGGAACAGACTGTTAATAACCCATTTTTTTTATACTTTAGAGCCCACTGACTATATACAGTATATAAACTGAAGTTCATAATATGTCACATAGTACACAGCAGTATTCAAAACTCAAAATTTGTTACATGTAACGCAACTAATTTTTAATTAGTTACTAGTCCCACATTTAGGCAATATTTCTTGCCCCATTAAATAACTGTTTTTTTTTTTTTTTATCTCACTGGCCGGTATAACGCTATGATAATGATACACTTCCGGTAAGCTCATTAAAATGTTTATTCTGTCAATAATAAAGCAACATATTCATAAAATAGAGGTTAATATAACGTTAAAAAGTAGCACCGGTTCCGATCGCACCTTACAATAGATATGGGCCAGAAAGGCGCAAACGAAATCTGGCTAAAACAACAACAGACACTCCTCCGCAACGCATGTCAATGATCCGCGCCGGTCGAGTGAAAGTGGACTGTCGTGACAGAAGAGTGAGATCGGGGGAAATCGCTGGAGTGTCGAAGAGGGCCGATGTTTCAACAGCGGTCAAAATGCTTTCTCTGCGGACGCATCCATTCTGCGGCTATGAGGGGTGGTTCGGTTTATTCATCACACTTTTGACACCATGCTCTTTATTTTGACAGCGCCAATGTTTAAGAACTGCTTGTGTTTAAGAATAATAATCTAACCCATAGTATTAAGAGCAAAGTATTGGGTTTGCTGCCTTTTTATGATATTGTCCAATTCTTTTTAGCTGCATAAACTGCAACGTTGCTATTTATCTTTAATCTGAAATTATTTTATGACCCCGTGGGTCCAGATGAAAAGGAATTTCAGATATACAAATAAATTAATGCAGAATCAAACCAGAAACCGTAGAAACAAGCCACAACACAACAAAAATGCCCCCACTAATTTATTTGCCATAGGGCTTATATTAGAGGTTAATGGTCTAACAAAATCCTAATTTAGAAAAAAAAAATAGTGTACTGACTTTTATTTAATTTTTTAAATAAACCCTTCAGCTGCATTTATTGCATTTGAAATTAGCCAAGTGATTTATAGGTATACGAATTTACAGTGTACAATTTGTTTTGAAATTTGAAGTTGAAGTTTGAAATTTATCATTCACAAGATAAATCTGCAAAGGAGTTTAATACAACATCATTGCCTGAACTTTCTTTCAAAAGCGCAGGATTTCTTTTTTGTACCAAACCAATGTTCTCCCCAACCTATAGTAAAATGAGGTGGGTGACATTTTTTTTGCTATACGATTTATCAGAAATCCACTTATTTCTGATAACCTCTGAAAGACCTTCCTTATTGAGAGATGTCTCATCTTCAGTAGAAATAAGACTGTACAGTAGAAATAAGACACTAAACTAATGACCAAAGATAGATGCACTGGATAGGCTCATTAATCCACTCCTCTGTAAAAACTCAATGCACATAAGCCCTTTTCAAATTCACAGGCCCTTTTATGGAGATGTCCCCTTGTATATTTCTGAGCATGTACAGGTCTTACTGGTCCAGTGACTGTTCCTCCAACAGCAGAAATTCCATTTGTGTGGTCAATGCACGTTGACGGACGATGGTGATTTATATTGACATCTGGAGTAGACAAAGAATGACGTCTTTGAATGTGAGTTTTGATGTTTTTTTTGTTTAAAATCTTGTTGCAAAAGCAGCACATTGTTCGCTTCGGCCTACACTTAAGTATTTTTTTGTTACTGGTGGAGATGCATTTAGTTGGGTTGGCACACACAATATTTTGATTGTCTGAGGGCATTACAATTGTAGGATGTAAAACAGCAGTCTTGAAGCCTGTCAAGGAACTTGGTGTACGTGGAGTGCTGGAAAAATGTTCTGTTTCTGAGGCACTGTGGTCAACCATGCATGGCGCAGAAATAATGGAAGATCCAGAGGTGCTTGCGACTGGTGGAGAAGTCAAAGCTCGAGGTAAACCTGGAGTGGTTAAAGGTTTAGGGATAGGATCACATGTGGCATATACTGTTGAGATGCTGTGGGACGATGGAAAGTTAGTTGGTTTTAAAGCACAGGTTTCTAAACATTCTCTGGAAGGTTCTGTAGATGGAATGTGGACTTTGGTTGATGCACACTTCTGCACATGGTTAATAAATAAGTTTTTACGAATTATACTTTGACGGCAGTAGCAGCAGTGATAGTGTCCACTATCTATACATCCCAGGTGGCATTTATATATTTTATACCCTGTAAAAAAAAAAGAGAGAAATATCACAAAATACTTTTATGAATGCATATGCATAATTTTACATGCTGACAATCATTTCAGAGACAACATGATTTTGTCTGTTTTTATAAAATTTCACAGCATTACTCTAAAAAAAACATACCTCCATGCTTGACAACAGACCTCTCGTGGGTCTGCACATGTGCCGCCAGAGCAGGATACTCTCCAGTCTTTTTACAAAACAGGCATTTGTACTCATTTTCAGCGAGTGAAATAGGTCCAGGAGAACTTCCCTCATTCCGAATGGTAACATGAAACTAGAAGTAAATAAAATATTTACTGGAACTCCTTAAAAGTCCACATTACTTATAATTGTCACAACCAAAAAGACTAACATTTAATTTGCAAAAACGTGTATGTGTGAAGATAGGGTTTCAATACTAATGAACGTATTAAGACACGCCTGAATCCGGAAAAAAGGAAACTAAAGACTATTTACAGTTATATCATTCCAAACACACTTAAATTGAAGGGAGACATAGTTGACATTTAAAACATCAGTTAATTTTCCAACCTATTTGTAACGTTACTGCAGTTCACACACATAACGTTAGTTAAACTAAAATTCCACATGCCATATCGTTGTATGAACAACAACTAAGACAAAAGCTAATATTTAATTCAATAACTTACTTTCTCATCTCGACATTGAACCATCTTGACGACACAGAATTCGCGCGTCTATCGTTGGACTGGCCGTGGGAATGTTGTTGTTGCTTGCTAGTAGGCGTTTCTTCTTCTTCTTCTTCTTCTTCTTCTTCTTCTTCTTCTTCTTCTTCTTCTTCTTCTTCATGTTTAATGGCCGTTCACTCCAGGAGTATTACCGCCACGGCGCCACCTACTGTATAACTTTCATGGGTGATAGTAGGCGTTTCTTGTAATGGACGCAGACAGACCCTCCTATGTATTGGCCCATATGGGAATTTCAAGGGTTCATAAAAATATATTGGTACAGTAAAAACTGTTCAAAAGTTGTTTCTTTAGTCCATTGCCACTAGTAAAAGCCTGCATGTTTGCTTTAACGTTTAACCCACCATCTGAGTCAATAGAAACGTACTGCGAAATGATTGCGCAATAGTTGCCCCAAATTTGTTTTGTTTTTCCCATAACAAAAATATTGCTCATAAAAATATACGCACACGCTTGTGAGCATTTCTGTTGTGTTGTGGTGATTCGTTGTGTTAACTTGTGCTTCCATTTCGTTGTGTTGTGCACTACGGGGCCACTGTAGGATAGTTGACCCAGAAATTAAAATCTGTCATCACTGTTATGTCATTGAAAACTTGTATGACTTTCATTTGGAAAACATAAAAGGAGAAATTTTGAATAAAATGAGGGAGAATAATTGGGTGAACTGTCCCTTTACTCTAAAGCAGGGATTCCCCAACTTTTTTGTTCAGAAGAACCCCTTTGAACTAAAATAATGGCTTATCCCTCAGAGATTTTAAGTTAATATTTCAATAATTTAACAATACATAGGCCTATGCATATTCACAATTCTCTGATGTCAGTAAACGGTCACATGACATGCAGTTAAACAAATCAAATATTTACTCTTTAAGTAAGTGTTTTATTTTGTTTTTATTTTTAAATTATTTATTTTAATTGTCCATTAATTATTAGATTTTCATCACAAATCCCCAAGGAATTCATAAACCCCAGTTTGGGAAACTCTGCTCTAAAGAGTAAAAAAAAGGCAGAATAACTTTGCAAAGGATGAATTTCTCCTCTCACCTTCTGTTGTTTTCGCAAAGGGAGTCTCTGTTGTTTTGGGTGTTTCACCTGAGCAGAGGCAGGTTTCTCCTGGTTTAAAACTTGATCTGGGTGCTTCCTTCTTAAATGCACCTGCAGATTCTTCCTGTGCAGCATTAAACCGCAGAAAGGACACAGATCTTGTGCGTCGGATTTGGATCTTTGTGGGATGGTGCTTTCAACAGGTGTGTGCCCAGTGAACATCTCATTTACCAAAGTCTTTACGGCGAGATCAGCCTCTATAGGATGAGGATTGGCAGCAGAATTTGAGACAGTGGTTTCTGTGACATTGTGATCCACTACAGAGAGATTTAGCACTGAAGGATCTCCTTCATCCACTGGGGATTTAGATGGCTCATCTGTTCTCACCTGCTCCTCCATAATCCTTCCTTCACCTGAGATTAAAGAGAGTAAAAATATTAAGGTCTTTGATCAGAGCATATTAATATATAAGACTCATTATACATTGCACACTGGATTTCATAGTTCTGTTTTTTGGCTAGCCAGACTGACAAAGAATCAGATTTAAAGTCACCCTGCAATCAAAATGGACAATTCTTGGGGATTGTGTTATGGAACATTGCAGTATTTATTATAAATTATTAATCCGTGCACATTTTTTTAAACTTTTTGTGCCTTTATAATCTTTAATCAAAATAACTTCTGTTTACTGGTGCGAAGGCGGGACAACCTGTCACTCACATGACATCACAGCAATAGCAAACCACAACAATTTAAACAATCCAATCAATTCCCAATGGACAAAATCAAGTCCCACCCTACATTTTTTCACTGTTTGACAAGTCATTTCATTTGGATATATCACAATAGGGGAAAAAAGACTATAGAAACTTGCTTTTTATTCCAACATTAAAGCTGGAATACACTGCACTACTTTTAAAATCTGAACAGATTTTTAAAACAGTAGGCATTCACTTGCCGAACGACAGATGATCACACACTACCAGACTTTCAAGTCGTTCTGAAACAAACACACTCGCACAGAAACCATGAAAGCAATGTTCTAAATTCATCTTAAAATAACAACCATGTAATGGTCTGAAGCGGAAAAAAACATTTATTCGGTGCCCACCATACATTTAGCAATTTTCTGCAAAATTCTCTGACGTCTCAAAATCTGTAGACTGGCTCTAACTTTCAGCAACTAGCATTGATGCATTCAGACTGCATAAATGGGCAAAAGTGTTTTGTCGTGTATTCCAGCCTAATCTGCTCATTGATTTCAGAATATTAAGTACACAAAGGCCTTAGACTCGTTTTAAAACATCTATAACATCTCACTAAAGATTGATCCTAAAAGCTCAAAAATATTTCTAATGAGCTGCTCGCCAGCACTATTCATGTTCCTGTTGAGCAAGTGGTAAAAAGGAAGGTTACATACAGTAGGCTATTATTCAGTATGAACTACTATCATTCCACATTGTATAACATACTGCAGTGTTCGCTGAATAGTTTTTAAAAATGTATGTTAAACAGCATGCAAGGATAAATCCAAACATCATGTTGTTTAATTCAGCAACTGGAGCCTTGCCTTACTTATTTAGCATTCTTATGCTTTGTGTCTTTATTTTGGCACTGTGATCAAATAACAAGTCGATAAAAATATGTTTAACTCTGTGCCTGATATCACTTCGTTCCTTTGTCACACTGGAAATGGAAGGTCAAGATGAGCACATTGCATTCTGCAGAATGTTTTCTGTTTGATGAGGCTCATCACCTGTGGACCCTTGGTCTGCCATCTCAGAATCAGTGGGCCCTGGGCTCAATGTCTCCTCACTTACAGCCTGCAAATGCACAGGACGAAAAGTATGTTTATATAAATTTCCACAGCTTCAAAAAAAATTAACACAACAAAGCCCATTATGGGATTTACAGGAATGATTTTTCTGCTATCTATTTATGATGATTCATCTAAATGAATATTTTCAGTGCATTAGTCTTAGGGACCATTTACACGACAGCGGTTTCAACTAAAAATGGAAAACTTTTATGCATTTTGGCCATTCTTTTACACAACAACAGTTTTGGTCGCCTGAAAACGCAAACGGGTTTCAAAGGTGCAAGTTCTTAAACCGATACAGTTACCGTCTCCGTGTAACAAAAATGCTAATCTGTGAATATGGTGACTTCTCACACATGCATATTTCGTGTTAGGTTTATAGGCGCGTAGTTTCTTTACAGAGTGACATCGCTAACTACTGGCCTGACAGCATAATACAGCAAAACACAGAGGAATTTTTTTTCAGTTTTGACATAATTGTTGTGTAAACGTACCCTTATTATACAGTATATATATATATATATATATATATATATATATACACATACATACATATACATCAAATCCTTAAGGAATCATTCTATGTAACATAGCCTACTGATTTGGTGCGCAAGAAACATAAATGTGCAAAAAGGTTGTGTTGCTTAATATTTTTATGGAAACCATGATACATTTTTTCAGGGATTTTTGATGAATAGACATTTGAAAACAACAGCATTTATTTAAAATAGTAATCTTTTGTAAAAATGTCTGTCACCTTTTGTCAATTGCCTCCCTTTGCTGAATAAAACATTACTTTCTTTAAATAAATAAAATTTACTGACCCCAAACTTTTTAACGGTGGTGTATATACATAAAAAACAAAAGTAAAAGAAACTTACCATTTTAGGGCACAAGTATTGTTCAAAGTTTGCTTTTCTTCGTCTGATTTTCTGAGCATCCTCAGAGATCCGGCTCTTGTGTCCATCACTGACAGGCATCTCCACAGAGCTGCCAGACTCAGATGCAGTCAGATGAAGATCTGGTGCAGGTGAATTCTTCTCTGATTTCAACTCCACAACTGTTATCTTGGGTTTTTTGTTGTCACACATTGCCAGGTGTTTTAGAAAACCATCTTTCCTCATAAAGGTGGATGTGCAGCTGACACAGTGAAAGTGTGGACCAGTTCGGCACTTTAAATGACATTTGAAAATTAAGAATTCTGGAAGAGAATAAAAAGGAAAGGGGTCCTCTTTTATAGACCCATTATAGTAAGACAAAGAATAATAATTTGTTCTTGTGACTTCACTACCTGAGACACTTTTAGGTAATCAATATTCAATATGCATGTAATTTCTCACACATATTATTTAGTACTAGCCTTTGTGTCGTATTGCTCTTCTTCTGTGACCCTGTAAATGTTTCAAACATTTGCTTTTGATGGTGGGTTTGAACATCTCAGGCACACAGAAAGGGCAGTGGTACAAGGAACAACAGTCTTCACATCTCTGCAGAGTTGGCTGCTCCTCTCCTCGTAAAATAGTTTTGTGTAGCTACGAAATGAAAATGTAAGAACAAAACATCACCTTAATGTGTCTCCTGATAATGGGCTTTGTAGCCTACATGAAAATCTTATTTATTTAGATAAATAATCCATGGCAAAATTATGTTTGCTTGCACCAAATCTATCTGAATCTGCATTTTTATAAATTAAAAAAAGGGAATTTCAATTTCTAAATCTAACAATGTAATTTAAAGCGAAATGAATGTCAACATGTGGACAGGCCCCATAAATAATAAGTTTAAAGGTATCTTGGTATCTGTATTAGGCGGGACAATGAATCATTACAAAAACTCTCTGAAATAACAGCTGATCCTTGGACGGACTTCTCCAGCCAGGGGCCGATTAGCAGGTCTGCAGTTGGTCGCTTCCTGACGCTGCATCAAACTGTTACTCACCTGTAGCGTTTTAAACTCTGTATTTGGTACGTTTGCTTATTAGTTCATGACACGATTTGAGGTGATAGATCTGACCTTATTGTTAAGTATGCAAAAACTTTATAATTTACCTCTGTATGTTGACTTGTATGGCTGAACATTTTAATCAGAGCCCGATTTGTTTGGTCTAAAATCTCGCGAGATTCCCATGAGCGGAGACGTCGTAAATAGCTTTTCAAAATAAAGAGCTACAAAACAAGAGTGCCGAACCATCACACCCCAAACGATTTAAAACCATCACACTCAAATCATTCCTAACATATATAATATAAAAAATTGGACTATCAAGCACATTTTAATGATATACATTTGTAATGGGAGTGGGAGACCCAGGAAAGAGAGATGCAATTTTACTGTCCTTTGGTTTAATGAAAGCCATAATGTCTTACTACTACAAATACATTTGTCTGTCAAAAAGACTTCCAACTCTGTGAAGGATAATTACATAATTTATTTCTCTTCAAAAGTCTGGCTGTTGTATACAGTACTTTCACAAAAAAAAAAAAAAAAAGGTCAGGACAAGGTAACTTGATATTTAGAAATAAATTCAACCAAATGTTGGAAGCATGATCTAAATAGGCACAAATAAGCTTGGGGATAAGAATATTAATTTACTGTGTCACACTTGGAGCCAATAAAATAAAATAAAAATCACACTTTTTCAGCAGATGAGTATGATGTAAAACAGATGATTTAGTGGCAGTGAGAAAGGTTTAACAAAACGTCTACACTAACTCAGGAAACCTGCAGTCCAAGATGCATTTTCAATTGTTTGCATCATGAGAATATAGGTGCATCAGCATAGTCCGTTTATAAAATGCATATAGAAAAACTACAAATAATTCATTTTTCTTGGCCTCTTTCTTTGTTGCAGAACGGTAAAAAGTTTGTGAAAAGTGTTTATGATAAAAATAATTTCTTCCCCAATAACTCTTGAGGTGGTAAAACAGGTTTCAACAGAAAAGCTTAATACAGCCTTACAAAAGGTTGTTACAAAGGTACAATATTTCATGTTTAGTTTAATTGCAGGATTCCTAGCTATCACACACTGTGATGTTAAATAAAAACACCGCATACACACACCCGGCCTTTCGCACTTGCACACAGGCAGACATACAATCAGTCGCGCGCACATTTTGTCAAGTCTCTGGCCTGGCAGTATGTCAAACTATAATTTCAAGTGAGCTGAGGGGATTTTAAGGATGTAGTGTTTCTCTCTCTTTGTCGCCTTCATCCTCACATCACATCGGCACGTTTGTCCCTCACTTTGTTCCTCAATTTAGTCCGAGCTTTGAACGCAGCAGAGTTAAACAGATGCTGTGAAGAGACAAGTCAAAAGTTACATAAATATGCGTGCAAAAACTTAAATTTAGAATAAAGGGTGCTGCTTTTATTTGCATGAATTGTCTTGACAGACAGTTCACAAAATTAACTGAATCTGACAGCAAACTAAGACTTTTTATGATGTCAAGTGTCACAGTATGTGTGATATATTACATTAATAAATGAAAAGACGAGAGATTACCCTCTCTGTGCGGGAGATCCTGCTGGCTTTAACAGATGCATCCAGGATGAGAGGAGGTCCAAGTCCAAAAATATCCCTCAGCAAAGGATTAAACTATACAAACAGATACAAAAATTCTTTATAATAAACACTTTATAGCAGTCCTCTACCACAGGCCCTGGGGCACACTGCGGAAGCTCAGCAAACTTCAAAGGGGGCCTCAAGATGACTTAAAATTATTTTAAATCAAGACAAAACAAGCATTAAAATAACAATAATAATAATAATAATAATAATAATAATAATAATAATAATATTATATACACATACATAATGTATATATCTCAGTGTTGGACAAGTTACTCTAAAAATTTAACAAATTAATAATGAATTAGATTACTTAATTAGATTACTAATTACTCCCTCTAGAAAGTATTGCATTACTCAATACTAATTACTTTCTAAATCCCTTATCAACCCTGACCAGGTGAACCATAAGCCCCTTTCACACAGCGCTTTGAACCCGGCAAATTGCCGGCAAATTGCCAGAGTGCCTTCTGTGTGAACGCAAACACGACCCGGGATTGATGCCGGGATCGATGCCGGGTTGGGGACCTAGTAACATTGCCGTGTTCAGACCCGGAACGCGCGCTGTGTGAACGAAAGCCAGAACCAATGCCGTGGTCGTAGTGATGATTCACGAGCCTTTGCAATGACGTAGTTATCGTGCGACTCAGTTACTCTAGAGGAAAGTTTGTGTTCGTCATCGATACAAGAAAGAACGAAAAAACGTCTGCAAACTGGACTGAAGTAGAGACCCGTCACATCCAACGTCACGCGTCTTTCCGGAACATACACGGTTGTGTGTGAACGCGCTCTCTGATTCCGGCAAATCACTGGCAGTGTGAATGAAGCAAAATCAAACGAACCCGGGTCAAATCCCGGGTCACTTTATCCGTGTATTTTCCGGAATCTCTGTGTGAAAGGGGCTATACAAAAATTGCCATAAAACGGCTGTTTTAATTTTTTCAAATAAAAAAATTGAATAATTTATTCATGAAATGACCGAAGAATTTTAGGGAATCATGTTACATCAAAATACATTTTAACATGTAATTAATTACTTAGTAATGTAATTACACCCCACACTGTGTGTATATTAGGGGTGGAACGGTACATGTATTCGTATCGAACCGAAACGGTACGGGCGTCACGGTTCGGTGCACGAATTTACACGGAGAATACACGGTATAGCCTACAAATAAATAAAACTCGCGTGCAAATTAATTAATGCAATGCGGAACTACTGTTAGATATGCGGATTCTTTAGGGACACATAATATGTACCATCGGCTTAGCTCTGAACGCGCGTTCACTTCAAACTTTGCGTCCTATTCGCTTTGGACTAGCGTCGAACTAGACGCGAATTTGACGCTCTATTCGCGTTTGGTGTGACCGTGACCGCATAATGAACAGGCTGCGATGTCAAGATTGCAATGCTGGAGTGTGTGTGTGTGTGTGTGTGTGTGTGTGTAAGTGTGTGTGTAAGTGTGTGTGTAAGTGTGTGTGTGAGAGAGAGAGGCGCGCGGGCGCGATCGAACTGTGTGTGTGTGTGTGTGAGTGAGAGAGAGAGAGTGAGAGAGAGAGAGAGAGAGAGAGGCGCGTGATCGAACAGTGGAAACATAAAAAACATACTCAGTCATTTTGTTCATACAGATCATTAAACCTGCAAAGTGTTTACTTATATTTGTGTACACTCGCAATAAAACACAACATTGTGCTTTTGTCACACTGTAAACTCTTGTCAAACTGTAACCTACAACTGTTACCCAACCAAAATCACACACACACACACACTGTTTTAAAAGCAAAACATATTTATCCAACTCCATTTCAAAATAGTCTGTGGGTCCCATCTTTTGGACATTCGTCATATTGCATTGGTTTTCATTTCTTGTCCTCGGAGCACTAATCTTACACATTCTACATTGATTAAAAAAAGAAAATCGAATGTTTTTAATGGTAGTATTATTTTATACAGAAATCAATTATTCATAATTCAGATGAGAATAATGTTACATTGTCAATTAATAATGTTAATTAAAATTAAGGAAAACAAATATATTGATCTGAAATATAGCAAAATAATTTTAAATTAATAGTACAATTACCAAACATATCGCAAGGTCTTTTTGTCTTTTTATTAATTTAATTAATAAACTAATTATATAAAACTATTGTCAGTGCACTACAAATAAACTGGTTCTATGCCTTTATTAATAAAGCTTATTTAAAAAATACAATGCCTTCTGCATTTTTGTTTTGCTTTTTCCTCCATTGTACCGAAATCGTACCGAACCGTGATATCTGAACCGAGGTATGAACCGAACCGTGACTTCTGTGTACCGTTCCACCCCTAGTGTATATATATATATATATATATATATATATATATATATATATATACACACACACACACACTCACCTAAAGGATTATTAGGAACACCATACTAATACTGTGCTTGACCCCGTTTCGCCTTCAGAACTGCCTTAATTCTACGTGGCATTGATTCAACAAGGTGCTGAAAGCATTCTTTAGAAATGTTGGTCCATATTGATAGGATAGCATCTTGCAGTTGATGGAGATTTGTGGGATGGACATCCAGGGCACGAAGCTCCCGTTCATCCACATCCCAAAGATGCTCTATTGGGTTGAGATCTGGTGACTGTGGGGGCCATTTTAGTACAGTGAATTCATTGTCATGTTCAAGAAACCAATTTGAAATGATTCGAGCTTTGTGACATGGTGCATTATCCTGCTGGAAGTAGCCATCAGAGGAAGGGTACATGGTTGCCATAAAGGGATGGACATGGTCAGAAATAATGCTCAGGTAGGCCGTGGCATTTAAACGATGCCCAATTGGCACTAAGGGGCCTAAAGTGTGCCAAGAAAACATCCCCCACACCATTACACCACCACCACCAGCCTGCACAGTGGTAACAAGGCATGATGGATCCATGTTCTCATTCTGTTTACGCCAAATTCTGACTCAACCATCTGAATGTCTCAACAGAAATCGAGACTCATAAGACCAGGCAACATTTTTCCAGTCTTCAACTGTCCAATTTTGGTGAGCTCTTGCAAATTGTAGCCTCTTTTTTCTATTTGTAGTGGAGATGAGTGGTACCCGGTGGGGTTTCTGCTGTTGTAGCCCATTCGCCTCAAGGTTGTGCGTGTTGTGGCTTCACAAATGCTTTGCTGCATACCTCGGTTGTAACGAGTGGTTATTTCAGTCAAAGTTGCTCTTCTATCAGCTTGAATCAGTCGGCCCATTCTCCTCTGACCTCTAGCATCAACAAGGCATTTTCGCCCACAGGACTGCCGCATACTGGATGTTTTTCCCTTTTCACACCATTCTTTGTAAACCCTAGAAATGGTTGTGCGTGAAAATCCCAGTAACTGAGCAGATAGTGAAATACTCAGACCGGCCCGTCTGGCACCAACAACCATGGCACGCTCAAAATTGCTTAAATCACCTTTCTTTCCCAGTCTGACATTCAGTTTGGAGTTCAGGAGATTGTCTTGACCAGGACCACACCCCTAAATACATTGAAGCAACTGCCATGTGATTGGTTGATTAGATAATTGCATTCATGAGAAATTGAACAGGTGTTCCTAATTATCCTTTAGGTGAGTGTATATATACACTCACCGGCCACTTTATTAGGTACCCCATGCTAGTAACGGGTTGGACCCCCTTTTGCCTTCAGAACTGCCTCAATTCTTCGTGGCATAGATTCAACAAGGTGCTGGAAGCATTCCTCAGGGAGTTTGGTCCATATTGCCATGATGGCATCACACAGTTGCCGCAGATTTGTCGGCTGCACATCCATGATGCGAATCTCCCGTTCCACCACATCCCAAAGATGCTCTATTGGGTTGAGATCTGGTGACTGTGGAGGCCATTTTAGTACAGTGAACTCATTGTCATGTTCAAGAAACCAATTTGAAATGATTAGAGCTTTGTGACATGGTGGAAGTAGCCATCAGAGGATGGGTACATGGTGGCCATAAAGGGATGGACATGGTCAGAAACAATGCTCAGGTAGGCCGTGGCATTTAAACGATGCCCAATTGGCACTAAGGGGCCTAAAGTGTGCCAGGAAAACATCCCCCACACCATTACACCACCACCACCAGCCTGCACAGTGGTAACAAGGCATGATGGTTCCATGTTCTCATTCTGTTTACGCCAAATTCTGACTCTAACATCTGAATGTCTCAACAGAAATCGAGACTCATCAGACCAGGCAACATTTTTCCAGTCTTCAACTGTTCAATTTTGGTGAGCTCTTGCAAATTGTAGCCTCTTTTTCCTATTTGTAGTGGAGATGAGTGGTACCCGGTGGAGTCTTCTGCTGTTGTAGCCCATCCGCCTCAAGGTTGTGCGTGTTGTGGCTTCACAAATGCTTTGCTGCATACCTCGGTTGTAACGAGTGGTTATTTCAGTCACTGTTGCCCTTCTATCAGCTCGAACCAGTCTGGCCATTCTCCTCTGACCTCTGGCATCAACAAGGCATTTCCGCCCACAGAACTGCCGCTCACTGGATGTTTTTTCTTTTTCGGACCATTCTCTGTAAACCCTAGAGATGGTTGTGCGGGAAAATCCCAGTAGATTAGCAGTTTCTGAAATACTCAGACCAGCCCTTCTGGCACCAACAATCATGCCACGTTCAAAGTCACTCAAATCAACTTTCTTCCCCATACTGATGCTCGGTTTGAACTGCAGGAGATTGTCTTGACCATGTCTACATGCCTAAATGCACTGAGTTGCCGCCATGTGATTGGCTGCTTAGAAATTAAGTGTTAACGAGCAGTTGGACAGGTGTACCTAATAAAGTGGCCGGTGAGTGTATATATATATATATATATATATATATATTAGTGCTGGGCAAGTTAACGCGTTATTATCGCGTTAACGCATTTATTAATTAATGCCGACAATTTTTTTATCGCGCGTTAACGCAGTTTTTTTTTATTATTATTTTGAAAGTCCGTTGCTCACTGGCTCTGAATACACATAGGCCTACAGTCAAACCATGATCACAGGAGGGGTGGGATGTTGGTCAGCCAGCAAATAACCCACACAAACAAGCAGTGGAGAGGCTTTGGCAGGTTCTCTCAGGTGAACAGAAAGGGAGACAGCGCTCCGCGAGTGAATGACAGGCGCTCTATAGATAGTAACCATGGCACCGGCTTCTGTGCGCTACGCAGCTGTAGCCTTCTTAACTTAAATTAAAATTATACATAACTTTACCTGATAGGCCTGCGTTTAGTTTAGCGGGGATGCTCTGCCATGTGAATTCCCTCCTGTTGATGTCCTGATAACTATTTAGATTCTGGAAACTCACAAACAGCGAGCCGAGGATCACTCTCTCTTCCAATGATTTGTGCTGCGCGTCGTGTACAAAAAGTTAGACAATTCCACTTCGGCAACGCGCGGGCGCGAGCGTGAGGCGGGCATGACCGCAACAGTTTCACAGGAACGCACCCGCTTGTCGCTGCACCTGTGCTCGACCACTTCACCTCACTCTAGGCTGATTTATACTTCTGCGTCGGACCTACGCCGGAGCCTCTACGCTATAGACTACGCGTTGGTTTTCATTTATATATCTGCGTCGTTGTCCGCGTTGACGCGCAATTACACATGCAGAGGGAGAGTGAAACCCGGGGAGCGGTTCTAGCAATCACAGCGCTTGGAGAGATGCACGTCAGGGTACGCGCGCTACACAGCTACGGCGTGAGTTCGACGCAGAAGTATAAATTGGCTTTACCTCTGTTTAATGTAATCTTACGTGGGAAACCATGGCATGCCATGACCAAACCTAAGCTGCTATCAGAGAAGTAACGTTGGTCGACTTATTTCTGTAGTAGTGATCATGACCCTTTGACTACATAGACTGTTTCTGCTGCTCCCTGATACAAGATACCTGTTCAGAAAAAACAACAACAAGAAAACTGGACTCTTTTAACAAGCTAGATAAAAGGTAATGCCCTGGCAGTGGCAAATAGCTTTGTTTAAATATTTGATTTGATTACATTAATGTTTAAGTTGAGATTTACATGAAATATTTTATTGATACTGTGTAAAGGGAATACTGCTGGTATAAAAGCACCTTATTTGTTTAAAGTTTTTGCAAACCACATGTTATTGCACTTTTGTAGCAGTACATTTAAATCAAAAGTGCGCAATACACTACTTTAGAATTCATTATTCAATTTTGCGCATAACAATGCGATTAATCGCGATTAATCGCAAGAAAATCATGCGATTAATCGCGATAAAATTTTTTAATCGTTGCCCAGCACTAATATATATATATATATATATATATATATATATATATATATGGAAATGATACGTAAATTATCCATATATATATATTAGTGCTGGGCAACGATTAAAAATTTGTAATCGCGATTAATCGCATGATTTTCTTGCGATTAATCGCATTGTTACGCGCAAAATT
The DNA here is from genome assembly GCF_029890125.1 of Rhinichthys klamathensis goyatoka. Taxonomy (NCBI): domain Eukaryota; kingdom Metazoa; phylum Chordata; class Actinopteri; order Cypriniformes; family Leuciscidae; genus Rhinichthys; species Rhinichthys klamathensis. Next base: position 1,042,312 of record NW_026606708.1, read on the forward strand.
GAATAATGAATTCTAAAGTAGTGTATTGCGCACTTTCGATTTAAATCTACTGCTACAAAAGTGCAACAACATGTGGTTTGCAAAAACTTTAAACAAATAAGGTGCTTTTATACCAGCAGTATTCCCTTTACACAGTATCAATAAAATATTTATTGTAAATCTCAACTTAAACATTAATGTAATCAAATCAAATATTTAAACAAAGCTATTTGCCACTGCCAGGGTATTACCTTTTATCTAGCTTGTTAAAACGAGTCCAGTTTTCTTGTTTTCTTTTTTTCTTTTCTGAACAGGTATCTTGTATCAGGGAGCAGCAGAAGCAGTCTATGTAGTCAAAGGGTCATGATCACTACTACAGATATAAGTCGACCAACGTTACTTCTCTGATAGCAGCTTAGGTTTGGTCATGGCATGCCATGGTTTCCCACGTAAAAGAGTACATTAAACAGAGGTAAAGCCCAATTTATACTTCTGCGTCGAACTCACGCCGTAGCTGTGTAGCGCGCGTACCCTGACGTGCATCTCTCCAAAAATGTAACGTCAATTCTACGCGTACCGCAAGCGCTGTGATTGCTAGAACCGCTCCCCGGGTTTCACACTCTCCCTCTGCATGTGTAATTGCGCATCAACGCGGACAACGACGCAGATATATAAATGAAAACCAACGCGTAGTCTATAGCGTAGAGGCTCCGGTGTAGGTCCGACACAGAAGTATAAATCAGCCTAGAGTGAGGTGAAGTGGTCGAGCACAGGTGCAGCGACAAGCGGGTGCGTTCCTGTGAAACTGTTGCGGTCATGCTCGCCTCACGCACGCGCCCGCGCGTTGCCGAAGTTGAATTGTCTAACTTTTTGTACACGACGCGCAGCGTTGCTCCGATTGCTCATTGGAAGAGACTGATCCTCGGCTCACTGTTTGTGAGTTTCCAGAATCTAAATAGTTATCAGGACATCAACAGGAGGGAATTCACATGGCAGAGCATCCCCGCTAAACTAAACGCAGGCCTATCAGGTAAAGTTAGGGCCCTTACATAGTCAACGCATCGGTACGCATACGCGTGCGCAAGGCTACACATCGCTACGCTTCAGCCGCCATTATGCGTCGATGCGTAGCCAAATGTGTCATCCTAGTTTTTGATACACGACGCGCCGATGCACACAATTCTATGCGTTGTCGGTGGGGGCGACATTGCAAGTAATGTACATAAAAAGGTATATTATTATGTTTACAGAAGAAGAAGATTTGAATACAATGGCGGGCGAAGAGGAAAAGTTATGCGAGCTTGTTCGTATACATACTTTGTTGCCGCCGATGTAAAATCAGCAATATGCACTCCTCTTCAGTTGCCATTTTGATCTGAATATCACGTGACCCGACTCTAGTACCCCCTGTTGCGCGATCGGTGTATTGCATTTCACGCATCGCCGGTGACGCTTGCGTCTGCTTGCGTACTATGAAAAGGAGCGTGTAGCTCGCGTTCCTTGCTCGCGTTGACTATGTAACGGCCCTTATGTATAATTTTTAGAGATGCACCGATTACAATTTTCTAGGCCGATCCCGATTCCGATTTTTCCTTGAGTTTGACCTGCCGATACCGATTTTAGCCGATTGGGATTTCATTTTTTCATACCACTTTACAGCACACACAAATATTTATTTTCTATCTTCTCTTTAATAGAACATTTTGGATAGAACATTTTTTTTGAACAGATAATCCTGGTGTGGGAAATTCACACACATCTAAAGTGCAGTGTTATGGAAGAACCATTTCCTTTTCACATCCAATATCCAACTAAAACAATTTGATATTTAGCAAACTAAACTTCTTTATGAAAACAGGTAATGACAATAAAATAATATATAAATAACAAATAAAAATAAAATAAATATTGCCTTGCAGTATAAAGATATTTCTCTCTCTCACACACACACACACAGGCCTATTGCAATCACTTGTACATCAATGGCAAGTTATATTTCTCAAACAGTTCTTCTCTCATCTGACACATGTCCAGCCAAGCTAAACAGGACAAGTGGGGCATGTGCAGGGAAACGATTGGGAAATAATAAAAACAAGTTTAAATGGGTACATTTTCTATAAATATTTTTGTCTCTTCATTTTCTTTCTGACATAGCCAGCCTACTTCAGTTCTTGTTAAAACACACCAGACATGCAAATTCTGTGCATTTTGGGCACTTTTTGGATGAAATCATATTTATTTTGTCCATCAAAAGTGTGCTTTCACTTAAATTGAGCGCAGCACAAATGGACTCGATCGGCGCCGAAACCCGCGCTTCACTGTTGCTCACGCGACGCCCCTGCTCGACGCTCACGCGCTGCTCCTGCTCCCGGTGTGAATGCACTCATTGATTAACATGCACGCCAAACAAAAAAACTAAAAAAACGCGCTGCTCCCGCTTGCGGTGTGAAACGCCCGTAATTCATGAGGTTTCCTACATGTGCGCGTTTCGTGTGCACGTGTAATGCTGATGATGTTGCGCGATGTTAATCATGCGGCGCCCGAGTGCATTTGACCGGCATAAAATCGGATTATGTCAGACTGACCGGCCGGTCGGCGATCATGGCCGATCACGTGAAAATCGGCCGATTCCGGTCACCAGCCGATCAATCGGTGCATCTCTAATAATTTTAATTTAAGTTAAAAAGGCTACAGCTGCGTAGCGCACAGTAGCCGTTGCCATGGTTACTATCCATAGAGCGCCTGTCATTCACTCGCGGAGCGCTGTCTCCCTTTCTGTTCACCTGAGAGAACCTGCCAAAGCCTCTCCACTGCTTGTTTGGGTGGGTTGTTTGCTGGCTGACCAACATCCCATCCCTCCTGTGATCATGGTTTGATCATGGTGTATTCAGAGCCAGTGAGCAACGGACTTTCAAAATAATAATAATTTAAAAAAACTGCGTTAACGCGCGATAAATTGTCGGCATTAATTAATAAATGCGTTAACGCGATAACGCGTTAACTTGCCCAGCACTAATATATATATATATATATATATATGGAAATGACACGTAAATTATCCTTATCTAGTGAAACAAACAACTGGAAAAGTCATGTAAAATCAATGGTTAAAAAGAGGGGGGATCGCTGAAAAAGATTCAGCTTTTCTGGAATTCTTAAACTTGCAAATTTTAATTATTATTTTAACAGAATATTTTTTAATTATTATGTACCAGATGAAAACTATTAACCTATATGCAGGGGTCTTCAAATATTATTCTAGACAATGGGGAGGCATTGGAGTCAAAACTGTTAAGAACTGCTGCTAGAGAGCACTATAAAACAATGATTTTCTCATTTGTTTTTTATGTGTATAGATTAAAAGATCAAACTTGGATTTTAAGAAACCATTTAAACAAATATTAATCGGAATAAAATCTAGATTTTTCTCCAGTACTACATAGTGTTATGTATGCCAACAGTGAGTTGCAATTGGTCCTCCTCACTTGTAGGTGGTGTCTGACTCCAGACTCGAGCACCTCCTTAAAGGCATCATAAATCCTGTGGCGCATCCAGCCATCAATGTAGATGGCCTCAATCCCAAACTGGATCTTCTCCTCTGTGAAATCTTCATTCTGAAAATGGAAGGGAATGATTGGTCTGGTGTATGTACATTTTTAAACCATAATCATCTATGACAGTCCTGGATCAACACGGATAATTAGCACAGTATGCAATGTAGCTATAAAATATCTGAATGTAATTAACTGACGTTATTTAAAAATAAAAAAGCCTCAGTTGCAGTTCTCCTTTCACCTCAATGTAGTGCAGCACCTCTCTGAAGATTGAGCGCTGTTTCCTGCGGTCGTTTTTAGCACGATGTTTGTTTCCATCAGTCGCTAGACTCTTTAGACTGTCACACAATGCATCGCAGTCCTCGTACTCGAACTCCTGAGGCACAACACATATTATATACGCTCCCATCATCCTGACACTCAAACCTATTCAACACTACACAATACACACCTGATCGATGTCACGGCCCAGTTCATACAGCAGAGCAATGGTCTCTCCCACAGCGATCCTGAAGTCCACATCACTGCTTTCTAAACACGCATGCAGACGTGGCAAGTGGCTGAAATACAAACAAAGAGAAAGATTATATTACAGACAAATAGGACTATCTGTACTCTTATCTGGGTGAATAAAAAGCCATGTGACAACACCTAGATAAAGCATTACCTAAAAAACATTGGATATGTAAGCCCGTCTAGATTTGCCCTATGTCAGCATCCGATAGAGCAGGTGAAGGTCTCTGCGCGTTACTGAAGTAATTTAATTTCCTTTTGAGCTTTTATCACAACCTCGAATTTAGGTTAGATTGCCAATTGGTTATTGGTCAATTATATAATAGTTTAGCAATACATTTGATTGTTTTGTTTAGCTCTTTACTTTATATTTTACCCGTTCATTAATGTCGCTCAGAGAGTCTCGCTCCGGCCGTATTTATACGCGGACCTCATGATCACAAACTCGCCAGTCACACTTGCTATTGTTAAAAAGTACCCATGTAGCCTCCTACAGTCGGCCATATAACAACTTAGTTAAAGCCCGAACAATAGCCAGAGGTTATGACTAGTACATTAAGATAATGCAGCTTTAACACTTGCTATTACCTTAAAAGTATTTTTAACTAGTCCCATATTTGCGACTGCATAACAACTTAGTCAAGCAGTTAGTCAGGAATCTAGAATCCCACCAGATGTGCCTCACACTCCATCTGAACTGGGATCTAGTATGCACTTAACCCTGGACGCAGATAAGACTTCACTTAATCTACCGTAAAACTTCAAAAAGTAGCCCGGGCTTTTATTTTCCCAAATCGTCGAACTGCACCGGCTTGTATTTGAGACAGGCGTCTATATGAGACAGGCCTTTATAATTTAGTATTGAGATTTGAGATGTTGTTCATTGAGTGTATAGGCCTGTCTCTAAACTCTAAAAATCTCCAAATGCTCCACGTGAAACTGCGGTCTTACGACCTTTTACTATCGTGTGAATTGATTTTGATTAATCTGCGCGAGGGAGAGAGAGCAAGACAGCGCTCGTGTTGTTTGAAGACGTGAGAGTGCGCGCGCGCAGCCGGGGCGCTCTCTCTGCTCGTGCGCCCTGTCAAGCGCAGCAGTCAGTCTATTCTACATCACTCACCGATCAAAAAAGGCTTTGGAGTGACAACAATTTGCTTTGGCGGCCGCCAAAAAGCGGACGGTCTGACGGGTTTAGAGGATTAAATACAACCCGAAACTAAAAAACAGACCCGGCCTCTATTTGAGACCGGCCTTTATTTACCCAAACCTGCAGCCACACCAGGCGTGTAAAAGAGACAGGCGTCTATTTGGGACTCGGCTATTATTTGAAGTTTTACGGTACTTGAAAAAATAATTTCAGAGTAATTCAAATTATTATGTCAGGTAAATGTATCATGCCAATTTCATAATCAGTTCGAAGATAATAAATACAAGACATCAAATGCTCTGGAATAAAGAGAGAAGATGCGAACCTGACATTATAAAATACATGATGCGGAGTGCCTGCATACATTCCACATTAAGGGCTAATTTGAGTTACAAATCACCCTAAACCTCTTGTTGCATTTCTTTATATAGACAAACTTCTTTCACATGGAAACATTTGCTAACAATGGGAATTTGCATTCAGTTCACACCATTTGGGAGCAGAATGCCGTTTGCCTGGAAAACACACCCTCCTCTGTGTGCAAGTTATCATCAATATGCTGTTAAAAAAAAAAAGTAAGTTTACTGTACTGCCCTCCACGGTCACAGTGTGTATCAGTGCAATGCCAGTCACAAAAAGTTACATTTTGACTGTGCTCTCTACAGATGATCATGTACTTTTCTTTTGTATAAGCTGTTTTTGATTGTGGTATACAGCAAAAATTTCAAGTCAAATTTTTTTTTTGTCTGAAGGATTATATTCCTCAATTGCACATAACATGATTTCCATTACACGAGAGTAGATGTTAAAACTTCTTGCTGATTTGTACTCGGCTTTCGCCAAGATAAGCACAAACTAAGACGTAGCTTTACAGTAACCTATGCTTCGCCATCCATTTACGCTTCTTTCCATATGGTGATCTGTATCTCCTTCTGTCCGGCGTTAAGGGCTGCAGTGTACTTGGCGCGTCAGCACACACAACGGCTGCAACTACAGTGTGGTCTCCCCAGCGGACCAGCACGACAACCGTCTGGATTGAGCCGAGTAGGGGACATCTCTAGGGTCTTCCAAGTGGGCACCTTCCGTCCTCTGTTTCGTCGACTAGCCCACGACACCTGTCACGACACAGAGTCGATAGTGACTCTGGCGTCCCAGAGTCGAACCTCCCTCCGTCCCCCACTCAACTCAGCCCAGCTTACTGACCTTTACATCCCTCCTGCTGCTGAGGTTGCTCCTTCCTCGTAGTTCACGTGACCTAACCACAATCTCTCCGCAACCCAACCATACACGCCAACCCGTTTGACTAAGGCTGTCGAGCCCCACTGTCTTCGTTAAAGTATGTTCAGTGGCAATGGTTCCGTATGGCATACTACCTACCGCAAAACACAATCTCTGCCCAAACACCAACCCTCATTCACGCAATATACACCGGAATGTAATAACTGTAATTACTATGCAAACTATACAAATAAACCAACAGACTCTTCGAGTTTTTCAAGAATTCTACGAAACCGTAGCGTGGCGGCCTGTACACAGCCAGCCAGAATCTTTCCGTCTCAACCACAGCCAGTTGCTGCTCCTTTCTGCTGCTTTAGATAAGTTCTTTACTGTGTGACGCAACTCTTGGCCACTGAATCCGACGTCTGTGAGGAACCGGGTTGTAGAGTGTGCCACAAATCCTCAACAACCCACTTCCACTGGATAAACCTGGACTAGGGATGCCCGGTATACCGGTACTGCAAAAATACCAGTATATATTATATTTGAAACGGTACAATATCATAATTTTGTTCAATTCGGTATTTGATGCGCTGCTGTTTCGAAGTTCACCGCTAGGCGGCAGTGCGCTACCTAAACTGACGCGGGTCACACGAAACCGGCAAACGGTGACAACGGAGGAAGACGATGGATCAAACGAAGCTCATTCGAATTTCTACACGCCCGAAATTAATAAATAGAGAGAGCAGTATGACTGAAATAAGGCATTACTTTGCCTACAAAAGTAATGAGAAAAGTAAAGAAACAGATCTCAATGCACCACTCTGCAAACGGGGAGGCAACACATCAAATCTGCCGAAGCACTTGTCAGTTGCTCATCTTGACTTGTTCAAAGAGTTCAGAGATCGACAGGTTAGTCCATCATTCAACTGATTTAATTTAGACTTTTATTGAACACTGAACAGCGCACATACATAAGAGCTTATCAATTATATATGATACGGTAAACACGAAAGCTCAAATCTGCTTGCATGACACGCTAGAACCAATTCAGTTTAGGTCTCATCATTTTTGCAATTTCAAACAAACATATTAATTGAATTTGAATGAATAAAGAATAAAAAAATGTATTCTCTCTCTCTCTCTCTCTCTAGAGAGAGAGAGAGAGAGAGAGAGAGAGGGGAATAGTAGTATGAATATTAGCCTACTAATATTACAATTAAGCAACATTTGTCAACATTCATTAGGTAACCTGACCTAACAGTATTATAGCATTTATTTATCTATATCAATCAGTAATTAAATGACCTAGAAAATTAAATATACTAATACATGTTTTAGCATATTAACATTAGGTTCTTTATGCAATGCATTAATATGAACCCAAACAGTAACCAAACCAAGATGAATAAATGCAATAAATGTTGATAATTCTCTGTTGATGCATGACAGCTAATGGTTTACATGTCATTTCATTATTCTATTATTATTATTATATGTTAATCTATTATTATAGATATTAACCTATTTTAAATGTATAATTTCAAGGGGTTTTTTTTCTTTTCAAAATTTAACCTACTGTATGTTCCCTGAGTCCCTGACTGAATTATTATTATTATTATTTTACATTTTGATACCTTTTCTTTGCATATTTGGTAGTGGAGAATTTCAAGCAGTGTTTTTTTAAGTGTCACTTAAATTTTGAGGCCGTTTCTTTTTTTTAACCTGTGGTATCGATTTAGTATCGATACCGAGGTAATTAGGTTCTGGTATCGTACCGAAGCCAAAATTGTGGTATCGAGCCATCCCTACCTGGACTCTCCATCCTCGCTGTTCTGCTTCAGTGGCCAGATGAGCATACCGCAGTTTCTTCCTCTCATATGCCTCATCTACCGCATCCTCCCATGGCACTGTTAACTCTATCAGTTGAACAATGCGTGCTGATCCAGACCACAAAACAATATCTGGTCGGAGGTTAGTGGTGGCAATCTCAGGTGGAAAAATAAGCCGTTGATCAAGATCAGCCAGCATTTTCCAGTCCCTAGCAGCTTCCAGTTGTCCTGGGCGAGAATTGGTTTTAACACCTTTTCTTGGTGGTTGCTCGCCTGGGCGGAGGAATATTGTCTTCTGCGTGTAATGTTTTGCTAGAACAGGCTAGAACAGGCTAGAACAACTTATTGGTCATGTTACGCTTGCCTTCCAATGCTAAAGCCAAACATCGCAATACTTGGTCATGGCGCCAAGTAAACCGACCTTGGCTAAGAGCTACCTTACATCCTGTCAAAATGTGCCTTAATGTGGCAGGTGATGAACACAAAGGACAAGAGGGATCCTCTCCTACCCAGAGGTTTAGGTTCTGCGGTGATGGGAGAACATCATAATGTTGGCCTGATAAGGAAACTGATCCTACTCTCTTCCATTGACCAAAGGTCTTGCCAGCCCATCTTGCGTTGTACCACACTCTCCCATCTCATCCACTCTCCCTGCTTGGCCTGGGAAATGGCCTTTATACACCTCATCCTCTCCTCCTGCTTTCGCACCTCATTGACTACCAGCTTCCTCCTTTGAGCTGGGCCTGCCTTGTGCCATTTAGGAGGAGCTAAACTGAGCCCAAAACCAGGGACGTGCACAGGGGGGTTGCTCAGGTTGCCCGGGCAACTGCCCATATGCCCTTCTCACTCAAGTTGCCCTTCTCACTCAAGTTGCCCTTCCGAGAAAAAAATTAAATCGTACAATGGATGCAGAATTTCACAAAGGCCTATATTAAAAAAAAAAAAAAAAAAAAATCGCAAAGCCTCATTCACTTCCATTCGGGCACCGAAAGTGAAAGTCAGTATGAAGGGCAAACGCTGCACGCGACCATAGACTGCACGCGACCGGCGTAGGGCCACGCAAATTACTTAAGGCCACGCCTCCATCTCGTGTCATGGTCAAAGCGCCGTCAAATGTGTAGCTACAACATCCACGACAAAATGAAGCGAAAATTCACGAAAAGAGGAAGAAAAAAACCATGAGAGTGAATTGCGGGAACAACAATCAGGTAAACTTGTGTTCTCTCCTCTCTAAGTTTGATGTCAGCAAAGTTTGATGTTTTTCGGTCTTGCTAACCTAGCTGGGCAGGCAGTGCATCTCTTGCATCACTTTGTGGCTGACAAAAGTGAGAGTAAAATACAATTATTTATTACGTTTGATTTTGATAAACGACAAAGTGCAACGGTGTTTGTTTTCTGCTGCGCGGAAAGCATAACCGCGTCGCGTGTGTTGTCGTGCGTTCAAATGCGCGTGCACGAAATGAAACTCGCATTTTTCAAGCAGAAATATGTGGAGATCAGACATACTGTACAATACATGCACGTGAATGATGGCACTCCCAATCAAAGTACACATTATACTTTTAAAACAAGACACTGATTATCTAGTCTCAGTGTAGTTAAAAACTCTAAACAACTGCACTAATTATGCAAGATAGAAAGCAATGTATTGACAATTTGACATTGATTGACTATTGATTTATAGGCTATATTGAATTTAAAATGTTGATTAGCTGGACATACTGGTCAATATGGATGCACATCCCTCAGTAAATAACCATAAATCAGTAATTGCTTCAACATGCATAATATAAAATTAAAAAAATCATACTGATGCCGAAAATGCCCAGGCTGTAGAAAGAACCAAAGTTAATCCCAAAAGCCAAAGCTCAGGGTTATAATTTATTATTTTCTTCTTATTTATGTTTACGTTAATATTCACTTACTTAATAATATTCATTTATTATCTTAACATTCTATAGAAAATACTCTATTCAATAAATATTGTGTGTTTGAACCTCATTCTGTTCTATATTGTTGTACTTATTCTTTGACTGTTTTGTTTAAAGGAGGGAGGATTGTATGGGAGGGCTGAAGTGTCAGGTGTGACTGTGGCAATGGCAAATGGTTTACATAGCTCACGACATCACAGGTCAGCTAGAGGGCCCCTTAGCAGAATTTTGCTTAGGGCCCCAGGGAGGTCAGGATCGGCACTGGGTGTAGCAGTCGATTCTGTTCCTTACCGGAATTCCTGTTCCCTTTACGCAATCATACTACAAATCATGCGTAGTTGCCCAGATGAGCAAAAAGCACAATTGAATGTGCGGGAAGCCAAAAGGTTAAAAAAGGATTGTATTTTTTCCGAAATCTAAGCGTTTTTTTTTTGTTTGTTTTTTAGAAGCGAGTTTTTTCCCATCTGTCAATTCAATTCAGATTATTTATTTAAAAATAAAAAAATTATAATAATTAAAAAACAATAAACAATAATATGAGCAACTCTTTTTCTCATGTGTATTTTGGTGACATTTCACATATTGTTAATACATTTTGTATACTGTTTACAAAGTTGTATATCATAAACCTGTCATCTTTGACGTTTGCAATCTTTATAAATAATAATAAGACCATAATATGAGGCATTGCGTTTGGACATAAACACGATCAGATAAGGCAATTTGTATGGGCAAAATTCAACTGAATATATTCCTTCATATAGCCCGTGAGTTTTGGGGGTAGTGCCCTTTTTTCAGGTCAGAGCAACTGCCCCACAAAGTTCCTGTGCACGTCCCTGCCCAAAACCCCCTCTTCCATGCTGTACCTGTCCCACGATAACCCCAATTTGAAGGTCAGCCTTTGCCTCTACCACAGATTTCTTTGCTGACCACTTTCTACCAGTTTTTAACACAGGGGCCTCCCTTACACATTTGTCACGTGACTCTACTAAGGTCATTTCCAGTCTGACCTTGGCGCACTTAAACTCCTCGGTTAAAGCAGAGACTGGCAGCTGCAATATTCCTTTACTATAAAGTCCCACTCTGGGACATATACTTCCCTTAAGTTTCATTGAGAGAGACAGGTTTAAGAACAGAAAACGCAAAGTGCTGTTAGAAACTTATAACACCGTGACCGTTTGTGTCTCTGAATCGTCTGTCAGTGCAGCGCGTTTTCTCACTCGAGCATAAATTGCTGGCGGCGCCCCTGCATGTGGACATTATTGTTTTTCTCAACATAAACGTGAAACAATATACACGGATAATCATGCTGACTCGAGTGTGTGTGTGCGTTCTGTTCGATATCTGGCGCAGTCTGCTACTCTGCTTTATTAGGCGTTTTTTTTCCGCTCGCGCTGCTTGAGCTTAAATCCTTTTGTTATTTATATTTTGTTTACACATAGGCCAACTGTTTAATGTTTTCAACTAAAAGAAAACTTTAACATATATTGTAAGCTTGTTGTGTATTGCCTAATCGTAAGCTTGTTAAGAAATGGTGACAAAAACTTTTTGAAAAATGTACTTAAAAATAACGTCTTTTTCGTTAAATGTCATTGTTACGAATAAAGGTGATTACAGGAGACTGCGACTTTGGGTGTCTCTGTATTTCTTTGTGTTTCTGCCGTGGTCTACTTTCTCTTTCGCAGATGAAGCGCTGATTTGTTACGAATAAAGGTGATTACAGGAGACTGCGACTTTGGGTGTCTCTGTATTTCTTTGTGTTTCTGCCGTGGTCTACTTTCTCTTTCGCAGATGAAGCGCTGATTGGTTGTCCTGGTCACACTCATTGGCTCATCTCTGCGGCTTGTCATCAGAGAGGAGGGAAAGAGCGATCCAATCACGGGGATCATCAGGAAATGCGGGAACTATAAAGGAGCACCTGAACGCGATTGATGTGGCCAGCCTTTTGTTTTGTGAACTGCAACCGTTCGCTTAGTTCTTTGTTATGTTTGTGTTGACATTCGTTTGATTATTGAATCAGTTCGTTTATGTTAAGTTTGTCATGTGAATCAGTGTTAGTTCTGTAACCTGAACTCCTTTACTCGTTATCTGGAATTGAGTATTGATGCTTTGTTAAAACGGGATAAAGAAAAGGGTCAGGTAAGATGTCACGTGACATACATTGTGCACATGTAGCATTTTTCTTTGTTTAAACACACTAGATTTAGGGACAAGTGCCACCGTTGTATTTTTGTTTTGGTTAGTTAGAGTAGGGAAGCATACGACGTCGCGGACGTCGAAGACTTTTCTTTTCTACATTTTATTTTGGTTAGTTAGGTTAGACTAAAAACGGGTAAGAAAGATTGTTTTCTTTTTATTCATTTCTTTGAGTTGGCACTGTCCAGTTGCCCTTTTCCTTTCCCAGAATTAATATATATTTTGCTGGTATGTTTATGTTACTTTATTGATTGACAACTATTTGTTTGAAGTGTTTCTTTATAAATATATGTACTTGTGAAATACATATATTTTGTGGAGAACTCTTTTTGACCGGTTGTGGCCAGCAATAAAAACCCTTAAGTATTCTACTGCCTTTGCTTCACTCACTTCCCAGTGTTCTTTTGGTAATTATTGTCGAGGGATGATTGATGTTCCCCTTCTAACGCCCTAGACGGCTAAAATCTAAGAAGGGTCGTAACATTAATGGGGGCTCGTCCGGGATCTTAACTCTTCCTGGAAATTAATTGATATTGGATTGATTAATTAATTGTCCCGAGACACCCTTGCTATTTTTACACTGGGAATGTGGTGAGTGAATAAATAATTTTAGTAGGCTAGTAGATTTGATCAGCAGGAATAATGGCAACGTTTGATTTGGAAAGTTTTATTGAAAATCCTACTGTAGAATTGTTAGATTGCTGCAGAAAGGATGACTTGTTAGCAATCGCGAAACATTTTCAGATCATTGTGGTTCGACAGTCTCTTAAGAGGGAAATAAAATCCATTATACGTGAGCAGTTAGTAGAGAGGAATGTGCTTGTGGTACCAGACAAAGGGGATATAGTAGAGTGTGATGTGGATATTGAAACGTCGAGGGGCGATGAGTTTACGCCTGTAACAGGGGAAGGAATTAGAACGGGGTTACCTCAATTTGAACCGTTCTCTCCTACTTCTATAAATTCAAAGGGAGACGCGAGACTGAAAGTTCGTCTGGCTCGATTGCAGCTGGAAGCACAAGAGAAAGTGCAGAATCGTCAGGGTGAGTTGGATTTGCGATTACAGATTCGCAAGTTTGAAATTGAGGCAGAGAAACAGATAAAAATGCGAGAGTTGGAGCTCGAGGCAATGAAAATTGTGGGGAGCTCTGCTGCGCAACTGCATCCACCTCGAGATATCAACGTTCCTCCTGTTCATACTCCACCGTTGGCAACCGTGTCCTCTGTTCATACTCAACCACTAGTGTCATCAGCTTCTCCATTGTTAGCAGCTGGGTCATTCGATGTCAGTAAGCATATTACGCTAGTTCCACATTTTAGAGAGACCGAGGTGGACTCATATTTCAATGCTTTTGAGCGTATTGCTCTATCACTCGGTTGGCCGAGAGAGGTTTGGGCTATTCTTTTGCAGTGCAGGTTGATAGGAAAGGCGCAAGAAGTCTTTTCTACTCTTTCTTTGGAGGATGGTTTAAAGTATGAGACTGTGAAATCGGCAATATTACGTGCGTATGAGCTAGTCCCAGAGGCATACAGACAAAAGTTTCGAAGCCATAAAAAGAATTCTAACCAGACTTTTGTAGAATTCGCAAGGGATAAGAGTATTCTGTTTGACAGATGGAGTAATGTAAGCCAAGCTGATAACTTCGTTTCGTTGAGAGAATTAATTCTGTTGGAGGAATTTAAATCATGTCTTTCTGAACGTGTGGTGGTGTACTTAAATGAACAAAAAGTTGATTCACTGTCTCGTGCTGCGGTCTTGGCAGATGAATTTGTACTCACGCATAAGACAGCTTTTTCAGTGACACGCGCTGAAAAGAGCGTGACCGACACCCCTCCACTTAATCAGAATGTCCGAGTAAAGACGGGAACTTCACAATCAAAGGAGATGAGAGAATGTTTTTACTGCCATAAGCAGGGACATTTGATTGCGGACTGTGTTGTGTTGAAACGAAAGCAGCAGGTGCAGCCTCTTAAAAGTGTCGCGTTACTCAAGACAGTGCAATCATCTGAATTGTCAAATGGTACTGAGATTCCTGATGTGAATTATAAACCGTTTGTGATGACAGGTTTTGTTTCATTGTCTGGAAGAGTGGAAGATCAGAAAGAAGTTCATATTCTTCGAGATACAGGGGCTATGCAGTCACTTATGGTATGTAAGGTGTTACCTTTTTCTGAGGAATCATACTGCGGCTCGAATATTCTAGTTCGTGGTATTGAAATGCAAATTGTACCAGTTCCTTTGCATCGTGTGTACTTAAATAGTTCACTAGTTTCAGGATTTGTAAAGGTTGGTATTCGTGATTCACTGCCCGTGAAAGGAATAACCTTTATTTTAGGAAATGATTTGGCCGGAGGCCAAGTCATGCCCGTGCCAGAGGTGACTGATGTTCCATATGTGTGTGCGATTTCTGACGATGTGGCTAATCTGTATCCTGACGTATTTTCTGCTTGTGCTGTTACACGCGCTCAGTTAGCGAAAGCAGATCAAGTTGCTTTAGCTGACTCGTTGACGGGTCAGATGTTAACTGATGACATGTTAGATTTTGAGTCTGAAACGAAAGTAAAAGGGAAATGCTTACAAAACGCTAATATGAAAAAGGAAAGTGAAAGTGTTTCAGAAGGTGTTCTGGGGAACGCAAATTCGTTGGATTTGCCTATCACTCGTTCTCAGATTATTGCAGCACAAAAAGAAGATCCATCGTTGCGTAAATGTTTTTCGACTGTTCTAAGTTTCGAAGCTACTAAGAAAAGACATACTGCATATTTTGTGGATGATGGATTATTGATGCGAAAGTGGTGTTCTAGAATCAATGACGTTTTGGACTGGAATGTTGTATATCAGGTGGTGGTTCCAGTTACATTTCGTACTCAGGTATTATGTTTGGCTCATGAACATGTGTTATCTGGACACTTAGGGATCACTAAGACTTACGATCGTGTTCTGCACCATTTCTTTTGGCCGGGTTTGAAGCGTGATGTTTCTAAGTTCTGTCGTACTTGTCACACCTGCCAAATAATGGGAAAACCGAACCAGATAATTTTTCCCGCTCCACTATCTCCTATCCCAGTTGTGGGTGAAGCATTTGAGGAAGTGCTGCTAGATTGTGTTGGTCCTTTGCCGAAGACAAAATCAGGTAACCAATACTTGTGCACTATTATGTGTAGAGCGACACGTTTTCCAGAAGCGATACCGCTACGAAAAATAACCGCTCCTGTTATTCTGAAAACGCTGATAAAATTCTTTTCTACATTTGGTCTTCCTAAGGTGATTCAGACAGACCAAGGAACGAATTTTTTGTCACGCATTTTTGCTCAGACTCTTAAATCTTTATCTATAGAACATAGAGTCTCAAGTGCATACCATCCTGAGAGTCAAGGTGTAATTGAGAGATTTCACCAGACCTTAAAAGCGATGCTTCGAAAATACTGTATGGAAACAGAGAAGGAATGGGACGAGGGAATTCCCTTGGTGTTGTTTGCCATACGTGAAACAGTGCAAGAGTCACTCGGTTTTAGCTCAGCCGAGTTGGTTTTTGGGCATACTGTTCGTGGTCCATTAAAGGTTCTGAAAGATAAGATGTTGGAGACTAATTCAGAGTCTAAAGTAAATATTTTGGACTATGTCAGTCGATTCAGAAAAAGACTTCATGACGCTTGCGATCTTGCTCAGAAAGCTTTGAAAAGTACTCAGAGTGAGATGAAAAGTCGTTACGACAGTAAGGCAGTTGTACGTTCTTTCAAGACTGGTGACCGTGTATTGGTGCTCTTACCTATTCAAGGGTCTGCCTTGTCGGCTCGATTTACTGGTCCCTATGAAGTGGTCAGAAAACTTAGTGAGACAAACTATGTTATACGAACCCCAGAGAGAAGACGTAAAACGCGTGTTTGTCATATTAATATGCTCAAAGAGTATTTTGATCGAGAGCAAGTGCGATGTGATCCTGAAAAAAAAGTTGTAGAAACTGCACCTGTTATGATAATGACGGAATTTATGTCTGTTGGAGAGAGTGAAGCTGACTCCGATGAAGATGGATTAGTGCTGAGAAATACTCCTCAACAGTGCAATAAGTTGGAAAATTCCGCTATTCTAACTAACTTGTCTTCTCGTTTTTCTCATCTACCTGATGAACAGCGACAAGATGTGGTGGATTTGATCACTGTTTTTCCAACTTTATTTTCGGATGTTCCGACTCAGACCAATGTGTTGCGACATGATATTGAGGTTAGTGGTGCAAGACCGATAAAACAACATGCTTATCGACTTAATACAATTAAGAGATCTGTTATGAAGGAGGAGACTGAGTATCTGTTGGAAAACGGATTGGCTCGACATAGCTGCAGTCCATGGAGTTCTCCATGCATTTTGGTAAACAAACCTGACGGTTCGTTTCGCTTTTGTACGGACTACCGCAAAGTGAATGCCGTGACAGTACCTGATTCTTATCCTCTTCCCAGGATGGAAGATTGTGTGGATAATATAGGTTCTGCCAATTTTGTTAGTAAACTGGATTTACTTAAGGGATACTGGCAAGTACCATTAACATCGCGTGCATCTGACATCTCTGCGTTCGTAACCCCTGACTGTTTTCTACAGTATAATGTTATGGCTTTCGGGTTGCGAAACGCACCTGCTACGTTTCAAAGGTTGATCCAGATTGTTCTAGCTGGTGTCCCCAACTGTAACGCATATCTGGATGATTTGGTAATTTTCTCTAAGAACTGGACAGAACACATGTCCTTACTTCACACAGTGTTTGAGAGGTTGGAGAACGCTTCATTGACTCTTAACTTGGCGAAGTGTGTGTTTGGTCAAGCCAGTGTTACATATCTGGGTAAACAGGTGGGACAGGGACAAGTGAAACCTATTGAAACGAAAGTTGTAGCCATTACGGAATTTCCAGTACCTAAGACACGTCGAGAGTTAAGACGATTTTTGGGTATGGCCGGGTACTATCGCAACTTTTGTAAGAATTTCTCTACGGTAGTGACCCCTCTTACTAATCTTCTTAGTCCAAAACGAGATTTTGTGTGGACTAATGAATGCCAGATTGCATTCGAGAGTGCTAAGGCTTTATTGTTTAGCACTCCAATTTTGGCAGCTCCGAACTTTGATCGTCCTTTTAAATTGGAAGTTGATGCGAGCGCGGTTGGTGCGGGAGCAGTGTTACTTCAAGAGGGCGGGGATGGCGTGGATCATCCCGTGTGTTTTTTCTCTCGTAAGTTTAATCGACATCAAGGAAATTATTCTACGGTGGAGAAGGAAACTTTGGCGTTGTTGTTTGCCCTGCAATTTTTTGAGGTTTATCTAGGCTCTTCCAATCTGCCTACGGTTGTGTATACGGATCATAACCCCCTTGTTTTTCTTTCTCGGATGTACAATGCGAATCAACGTTTGATGCGTTGGGCTCTGTTTGTACAGAGTTATCATCTTGAAATGCATCACAAGAAAGGATCTGAGAATGTCCTGGCGGATGCTCTTTCCAGAGTTTGAGAAAACTTATGACGGGTGAGTTATGATCTTATTTTGTGAAAGATATTAATTTTAACAAACGGTAGACGTTTGTTTTTGATTGTGGGGGTGTTACGAATAAAGGTGATTACAGGAGACTGCGACTTTGGGTGTCTCTGTATTTCTTTGTGTTTCTGCCGTGGTCTACTTTCTCTTTCGCAGATGAAGCGCTGATTGGTTGTCCTGGTCACACTCATTGGCTCATCTCTGCGGCTTGTCATCAGAGAGGAGGGAAAGAGCGATCCAATCACGGGGATCATCAGGAAATGCGGGAACTATAAAGGAGCACCTGAACGCGATTGATGTGGCCAGCCTTTTGTTTTGTGAACTGCAACCGTTCGCTTAGTTCTTTGTTATGTTTGTGTTGACATTCGTTTGATTATTGAATCAGTTCGTTTATGTTAAGTTTGTCATGTGAATCAGTGTTAGTTCTGTAACCTGAACTCCTTTACTCGTTATCTGGAATTGAGTATTGATGCTTTGTTAAAACGGGATAAAGAAAAGGGTCAGGTAAGATGTCACGTGACATACATTGTGCACATGTAGCATTTTTCTTTGTTTAAACACACTAGATTTAGGGACAAGTGCCACCGTTGTATTTTTGTTTTGGTTAGTTAGAGTAGGGAAGCATACGACGTCGCGGACGTCGAAGACTTTTCTTTTCTACATTTTATTTTGGTTAGTTAGGTTAGACTAAAAACGGGTAAGAAAGATTGTTTTCTTTTTATTCATTTCTTTGAGTTGGCACTGTCCAGTTGCCCTTTTCCTTTCCCAGAATTAATATATATTTTGCTGGTATGTTTATGTTACTTTATTGATTGACAACTATTTGTTTGAAGTGTTTCTTTATAAATATATGTACTTGTGAAATACATATATTTTGTGGAGAACTCTTTTTGACCGGTTGTGGCCAGCAATAAAAACCCTTAAGTATTCTACTGCCTTTGCTTCACTCACTTCCCAGTGTTCTTTTGGTAATTATTGTCGAGGGATGATTGATGTTCCCCTTCTAACGCCCTAGACGGCTAAAATCTAAGAAGGGTCGTAACAGTCATTTAAATAGGCTAAACGAATATTCGATTTCTATGAGCCCGAATATTCGAATGCATTATTTTTGAAAAATGCCCATCCCTAATTTTAATAGATAGGCCTATATTTACAATTATATCAAACAGAAACAAAGCACAAACATTTGCATGACCAGCAGCAACAGCAGGACATTTGCAAAATTATTTATTTACCCCCAACTCACTTTGCAAAACACAGTCCTTGCTCCCCTCGTCTTCCCAACCATTTCCTGCATAAACTTTTTTTTTTTTTCGCTACAAATCAGTGCACAGACAATTTGTAGGCTATCATTTTTAATAACAAATTCAGTGTCGCGCGAGAACTCCGGTCTCACGCACGCGTGATCTTCCGTTATTTCCTATCACTTCTCGCGTTTGTTTGGTTGTGAAACGTAGTTTGCGGACCAGGCAGAAGTTGTCGGTGATTCTTTCTTTTGTAAAGTCATGCAGCGTGAAACCTCCTGTCGCCGATCCATCGTGCAGTGTGAACACAGCAGCAACTGAATGTTACTCCAGATTAGTGTTGTCGTGCTAGAATTTCTAACTTCGATACGATACCTTGAAAAATATCGATATTCGATACCATTTTCGATACCACGGAGAAAAAACTGCCACAATATTAAGGGGGTATTTTTTTTTATTTAAAGCTAAATATAACAAGTCTAGAACATGACAATGAGGTATATTTTACATGAGCAAAAATGTCCTGAGTTCTATTTGTTTATATTTTTTAATTGGACCAGAGCTAACATGATGTACTTTTATTACCTACTGTTATTTAAGATTAAAATATACTGTAACAAAAAAGCACTTAACAGTATCAAATTGGAGGATAGAGAGTCAGTAATGTATAATAATAAGATTAAACATTCAATTTTCAGTTAAAGGCATGTCATTATTGAATTCAGAGATGCCATTGTCTAGCTGTTTAGTTTAATTAATATCTGTGTAATCAAATTGATGATAATCGCTAATGAAGGAAAATTGCAGAATTAAATAATATTTTTTGAATAAAGTTAAATAGGCACCAGTTAATTTACATTTGACCACAGTTACAATATTTACTTGTCTAAGATTCCTCAGTCAGATTATGTTAACTTTAAGAATTAAAACGAGACAACACAGACTCTTATCAACAACAATACTAGGCCATCTTGGTTAATGTTTCAGAAAAGTTCAAATGAGAAGAGTTACAGTGGGGTTTTTTAGCAGTGGGGGCAGGTCTGTCCAAACAACAAACACCCCTGATGCTGAGCATTTGCTGCTAAATAGTAGCCTACCCCTGGAGCCTGTTCCTTAAGTCTGTTTTCACCAATACAATAATTTTAAAAAATGAGTGATGTGAGGGATTATTGATAGTCAAACAATCTGTTGGCCACAATCCAAAGCAGGTCTAAAATCTTAGCTGAAGTAATATTAAACGCGTTAATAATGTATCTGTAAGACTGGAAAAACTATTCTCCGACATGCCCGCTCGCGGTGTGTAGCTCGTGTCCGCGCTATTCTCCGACATGCCCGCTCGCGGTGTGTAGCTCGTGTCCGCGCTATTCTCCGACATGCCCGCTCGCGGTGTGTAGCTCGTGTCCGCGCTATTCTCCTACATGCCCGCTCGCGGTGTGTTCTTTACGCGTGTCCGCGCTATTCTCCGACATGCCCGCTCGCGGAATCAACCAAAGCCGGTCGCGGGGGCGCCATCTTTCCATTCACTTCACTTTTGCTATTTAACCAGAGCGAATGAGACGAGTGCGTCACGTGTGGTGTTTGTCAACGCGCCTTTTGAGAGAAGTGAAAGTGACTGCTCGCCTAGTATCGATACTTCGGGAAATTAGTATTGGTACCGTTCAGATATTTCAGTATCGATATTTATCGAAATATCGATATTTTTGACAACACTACTCCAGATAGTCATGCAGTGTGAAAACAACAGTGACCCGATTATTTTTAAAATCGTGCAGTCTGAACTCGGCATTAGGGGAGGGACTTTGTCTTTCTCAGGTGTGAAACACTAAATATTAATGGATGGTTAATGCCTCCCCGCATACAGCTTTCTTACACAAAACATGTCTTACCAATTTTAAATCAATATATTGTCTTATCTGAATGAGTTGTCAGGATGATTTGTTGTCAGGATGATTTTCACATAGTTTTGAAGCAAATATTCTAGGCCACGTGATACAATTTTCAAAAGTCTTGTGAATAAATAATTAGTATGGGTTTCATGACCTTATTTCAGTGACAATGATTTTTAGTTTTTTCACAAACCACGCATAAACGTCATTATCTCAAAACTAAAAACTTTTACGTACATGTTGCTGACATATTACTGTAGCAGAGTTTGTGCTGAATACAGTGTAATCAGACTTTAGCCATGAAAATGTCACAAGTATCAGAAAAAAGCACAAATGTCAGAGCATGTCAGAACACCTCCAGGGCCCAGAAAACACCTCAGACCCCAGAGGGTTAAGTTTGTAGAGTTTATACACAGATGTGTTTTCTTGCATGTCAAACTCACTGGTTGAGAATGGTGTTGATGCGTGACGCAGGGCAGAGGGTGCAGAGCAGAGCCCAAGCCTGTAGGGCGGCGCTGTGGAGCGCAGGGGTCCCAGCTTTGACAGAGGGCAGAGTGCTATCACCCAGGGGATATGCAGCCACAAACACGCTCTCCAAATGTCCAAGAGATTTTATCAGGTCCTGAAAAAGACAGATGATACTTCTACAAACATGCAGATCTATAAATATTAATATGCTTTTTACAAGATCTGACTGTACCTCTGGATCGTCTGAGGCAGAGACATAGCAGCAAATACCTAGAGCTCGAGCGCACTGACAAAAGATAGATATATAGTTAAACAATCACATTTTAAAAGTCAATGTAATAGATCTAATAAGAGTTTATGAACATATGAGGCATCACTCACACTCTGTCGCGCTGAAAGGCTGGCACAGCTGTCAATCAGGATGGAGCTGAGGATGGGGCGAAGCATCTTGAAGCCCTCCTCACCTTCGACTCCACCCCCGAGCTGCCCACACAAGAGAGCACCCACTGTTGCAGCCGCCGCCTGCTCCTCTCCTCCACCTAGAGGGAATGAGACTTTACTCAGTAAGTCAACCCAGTTTCATTTTCCAAGTGGGAGAAACAACAGATAGATGTCCATGTGCAGCTTGGGATTTCTCCCCACATAAATAATCACACACTGCAAGCATCAGTACAACAAAAGGTCATAGCTGTCAACCCTCCCGTTTTTTCCGGGTTTTTTTACGTATTTTAGCTCTTTTCCTGCTGTCTACCCGTTTTAGTATTTTGCCGTAAAATATCCCGTATTTTTACGCTCTGATTGTGTTAACTCAAACACGCAACTATCTGTGTGGCTTGCACTTGGGTTGCTAGATCTAAAGTAGCCTACTCGGTCTTGCGCACCCAACGTCATTTTTGCCGCGCGCACCTTCACGCTCGTGCGGACGCGTCGAGTATAAACAAGGCTTTATGGTGTGTTCACACCGAACGCGAATAGAGCTCAAATACGCGTCTATCACGTCTAGTTAGACGCTTGAACATTCGCTCGAGTTCAGAAATCAATTATCAATCTTAATTGATTCCTAATTTTTGTTTTGTTTTGACTTTTATTATTGCATTGAAATATAAGTGAATTTTATAAAATAAAAATAAACATAATAATTAGAAAAGATATATATAAAAATTTAATATGGTATACTTTTGGCACACTGTCCTCAATCGATTTTTGGCCCTTTGTATATATTAAAATTACAGTTAGCTTTTGGACGAAGAGTGGTTATAACTTTCTGATATCTTTAGAGTGTAAGAGCAAGCAGAATGGTTTATCTTTCTTGTTTTATTAGATAAAACGCATGTTTTGTTGTTTTTTGCCTTTCTTAATTTCTTAATGATGTTTTTAATTATATAAATAGTTTATATTTTGTGAATAAGTACAAGCAGCACTGTCAACAGGAGAAATATATAAAATAATAATAAAAATGATCTTTACAGTGCTTTTACTTAAATTCTTACAATCACGTTTTACTAATTCACAAAAGATAAACAAGTATTTATGTAAAACAATAAATAAAATGAATAATTAAAAACGATGAAACATGAGTTTTGATCTTATAAAACATACATTAACAAGCATATATAAAAGCAAACCAAAAAAAAGACAAAGAAAATCAGTCCTAATTCCAACCTTTCCTCAAGCTCCTCTCCAGACAGTCACTAATGGTGAAACGTCTCTCTAACAGGAATTCATACAGGACTCTGGAGGAAAACGCCAAGCGCAGACTTTCTAATCCAGCCAGACGGGTCTTAGCACTGAGAAACATATAAAACAACAGAGTGAAACAGCTGCAGAGCTTATATGCTTTTCAGTAACTGTGTAATTGCAGACTGTTGTATTTTAGCGTATTGATACCTTTTGTCCATCAGATTGTCAATGCATTGCTTCAGTTTGTCTTCTGTTTCTTCCTGAGCAGTTTGTTCATCTACTGCCTCACCTGCACAGAGTGTCAATGTGTGGATGTGCTAGGGGCAATACATATTTGCGATAGTTTGTGCATTTATCCAACTGTAATTGTGCATGTACCTGTGCCCTCTTCTACAACAGATGCGCTCTCACTGGCGCTGCTGCAGTGACTGAGAACATCAGACGCTAAATCATCATCACTCACACCAGACTCGCCTCTCACCCCATTCCTCCCTGAAACAGAGAGAGACAAGAATAAGAGATACACATTGAACATTAGTTTAGTGGTTTAAATTAATAAAAGAGGGAACAGAAGGGAATGATCATAGGTTAGGGGAATAGATGGGTCAGAGTGATCATGTATGTTTCAACTGTCAACAAAGTTCATGTACCTAAACCAATCCTATGTACAATGATTCACTTCAGTGCTCAGATAAAACAAACACGCATGTAGGATTGCAAAACCAATCCGTGCCATTTGTTTGAATAATCTAGTGTACCATTGACTTTAAATTTAACTTTTGACAAGTGTGAACAGTTTGACTATATAGGAAACCAATAGAAAAACACACCTTTTTCACTCACATATACACTAAGGAACCCTAAGCCACATCTAAGAAACAGAGCTCTAATTGAAGCCAAAGTTCAATGTGGTGTCTCTCAAACAAACATACGTCACAGACAATGGCCTAACTATTTTTCCCTGAGATACCAGCAGCAGACCTTCAGTACATAACGTGGAAGTGTCAATGTCATGATTAAAAATGACCTAAAATGGAGTGAAGAAAACCATGAATCAATAATCCAGTCCTCGGAGACTCCATCCTCTTTAAATCAATCACTGTCTCTTCACTGATCCACTCTGGATCACGAATCTACTGAATCAGGCTAATCTCTGAAAGGTAGGTCCATATAGTTAATGCTCTTGAAAAGATTCAATATTGAAACTATTATTTATCTGCCTTTTATCCTACTTTACTAGATATTGTCTCAAATGATATAGTTAGATTGATTTAATCATGATTTATCTTGATTAGTCTGATTCCCTTGGTAGAATTTTTGTGAAGATATTCCTCATTTATAAGTTGGTCTGCTTAATGTACATAATACTTTTCAAAAGTTTGGGGTCAGTAAGATTTCCTAATGGTTTTTTTTTTATGCTCACAGTCTGGCCACAATAAATGAAATCTCTCATCAATATCAATGTGACAGCTGAATAGACTTTGAAATGGTAGTGCATACTAACTGCTGTACTAATACATGCATCAGCATAACAAGACATCAGATCAGCAGGAATGAGATGGGAAGCAGCAGTGCATTCAGGATGGATGGATTCCATGTGGAGGAGTTGTCCAGAATGGTTGGGAATTGGTGGAAAACATATCTGAGACAATCCTCAACAGTCTCAGACTTAGCAAAATCAAAATGTGGATGGAAACAATTAGCCAAATATTTTGACTTGAGTTCCAGAACTTTCCAGAAGCTTCATCTCATAGTGGAGCTGTGTAGCCCAGGGTATATCCTTTGGTATTTCAATTCTACCACTGAAAAAGTGCAAATGACTACTTTTGGTAATCATCCCAGTTTCTTTATGATTGGAAGAACAGTCAAATCTCATGAAAGATGAGCTTATTACAGAAGAAGCTAATTGGCGAGAAAATAGCCTCTGAAACTGATAAATTATTTCCAGTAAAATAGGAGATAAAGGAACACATTTCTGGCTTGGTACCAATAAAAAAGTGGTTGACCTTTACTGATGTGGTTGTACAATAGACCAAAAAATGTTGGCAAACACTGATCTATAGGTCTGCATTCACAAGGAAGCAGAAGTGATATATGCTTGTGGTGAATGTTGGTTCTCAAGTCATGAAAGGCATTAGATAAATGAGAGATGTATACAAATGAATGGAAATTGACATGCTGCTCATTAAACATTAATGGGGTGAGAGGCATGAGGTCACAATCAAGATCAGGTCACGCTACCTGGACGTGACAGGACAGTTTTTGACAACTGCAGCTGAAGCACTTCCTGCCGAAGTGAGCCTGCTCACAGTGAACAGGAGGAAGAGACAGATTAAACTACTCACAGATCTTATCTGAGATCAGTTTGACATTTCAACTTTAACTGTAGGACAAAGCCAGCCAACACAGAAAAGTAAGTATTGCAGTAGCCTCAAATGTCTTCCCTAATCTTTCAAAATTACAGCAATACTGAAAAACACCTAAAATGCTGTGCTGGTCTCCCAATCTGGTCATACTTACATGGTTAGCTGGTTTTGGCATTTTTCAGCTGATTAGGATGGGAATTTACTTTGTCCACCAGCTTTCTACAAACAACAATCTTAAAGCAGCTGTAAAAACCGCCTGAAACCAGCGAAGACCAGCAAACCATAGTAGATTAGTTTAACCTGTTTGTTTTTTTTTCAGCCAGGACAATCACACAGAAATGTAATCAAGTGATTTGACAACCTTCAAACAAAACTCTTCACCACTCGTCGCAGTGAATTCTGTCACTAGAAAGACCCGTTTTTACCATGCCTGCATTTACCGGGTGACGAGGCGGTACACACACACGCACGAGTCGTGCTGACGCTGCACGTGACGCTGCTCTGCACGTGAACTTAACAAAAAAAATATTTTTTTAAAAATGGAAAACCTATCGTTCGAGACGAACGTTTCAATGTTTAATCCAAATTTTCTGTAATACACCTCGCGTGAGTGGTCCTAGAAGGCCCGGTTTTCGTGGCTCCGTAACACTTGGGCTAAATATACACGAGCCGGCATGAGCTTCACCTGTCATGCTGTAGACTGAATAACCCTGACAGTCAATCACTCTGCTTCTATCCTTACTGCTGAGGTAAAGGGAACACACAGTTTCCTAAACAGTCATAGTTAAATATTTAGATTATTCCTTAATTTGATTTAGTTTATTTATAATTCAAGTTTTTAGAAGATTTTTTTTAGAAGGTTCTTGAAATGAAGCTCAGCTGTAAATGGTGCTGAAATGGTTACAGCCACATCAGCAAGACTATATCAATCAAACCTATTTGGGGAACGTAATGCCTGAATTGTTTTTTTTTTTAAATAATATGCATCACATTATTTCAATATTTTGGCTTAAAATCGGAAAGGAAAGAGAGAGAAAATAAAGTTTCCAGCTGGTCAATGTCACCCAACCAAGCATTACTTGTACATATTACCCTATTTTAAAAGGTTATATTATTTTCTTGTTTTAACATACACTTTAATGAGGTTTATTCTTACAAGACAAAAACCCCAAAGGTGTAGGAAGGAACAATAATTCAAGAGAGATTGAAAACGACTCTCAAGAGAGATTGAAAACGACTCTTTACACAGTTTATGCAAGTATAATGATCTTGTTTTAAATATATTTTGTAAGATAAAAAAAATTCTTAGTGATATTTTGCCGTGTGATTGTGTTATACTGCCTATGACAGCAGAAGGTGTTACAGATAAACTCACCCTTACTCGAACTGTTCCCACCGCGTTTCCCCTTTTTGCTTCGTGGCATGCTGACAGCCGCTCCAAACACCAAATGACACAGATTATAGAGAACAACACACGGTACACAGTAATCTGTATATAAACAATTCCAGCCGAGAAATCCTGTCCAGAGTAACGTTATCAAAATACTGTGATATGTGCAATTTGGCCCCACGTTTCAGGCACCACAATGTAAGGTGCACCGCAATAAAAATAATACTTAAAATTCTATCTTAGTTTTAGTATATATTATCTATGGTTGTCCCCGGGTAACCGATATCTAATACCAGGTTGTGATGGTAAATGTTGTTGGAAATGTTTGGGACGGAGTATCGTGCACGTTGCTGCTTCAGATTCCACCATCTTCCCATCGGTAACGCTCGCACACCCGGCACGCTCCTCCTCCACGGACCACACAGCAGCTGGGCATTATGGGTAATGTAGTTCGCTTTAGGAATTCCAACTGACTTAATTCTGTGACAGAGGTAAAATTGAGAACTACATTTCCAACAATGATCAGCCATTTAGAAATGTTTGGATTGCACAGTCTGCAAGAAAAGTTACAGCTTTATCAACTTTTTCTGCTTGAAAACAATGACGCTAATCAGGAACTGTCAGTATACCCTGACATTTATGGTTTAATGTCGCTAGTAATTCTCATAGAATGAGACGGTGGTACACGTCACCGGTGTACAACATCGGCCATTAAAATTCATTCACTCTTTAACAAGTTAATTATTCACAATATCAATACCCACTTTTTTCTGTTTATTAATTTACTAACTAACCAACTAAGATTAATCATCGTAAAACGTTACATACTTTATACCCATTCCTTTATAATAGTCAAGCAAGCTCATTGTCTGCAAATAACCCAAATCTAATATATTATAATTTATTTTTAATATATTTTATTTTAAATCACAGCCCACAGTACAAACAGTATTATCACTGTATTACTATATTACCAATCAGGTAAAGGTTTATAAAATTATATAAAATAAAATTGTATTATTTAATCACATCCCAAAAAGAAACAAAAATGTAAATGTTCTTTCAGACAGAAAGGTTTCACAGTGATGTGGTCTGAAGTTAAAAGATGATGACATTAATTATTTCTACAGCATAAACTATACCTGAGAAATTAGGCACTTTTCTAATATTACAGTATATCTCTCATTCAGACTAATATTGTTAATAATCTTATTGTCTATCATAGAACTATAACACTAAAGAAGTACACTGGCATAAAATGAACCAGATGTGTAGAAAACTTTTTAAATGAATCTTACAGAGTTCTCTTTAAAACAATTTCACCTTCCCACATTCTCACATTGTAAGTGCTCTATCTTACACACACACACACACTAACAGCAAGTGGTCCTATCCCACATCCAGAAAGTCCATTTGATTTGAATTCCTAGTGAAGTGGCCATAACGTTGTGCAATTATTACAAAATGTTCTGGAATGCAATTTACTTAAAATAACCCAAAAGTAAATTGTGTGTTTAAAGTTTGCATTTGTGTTTGCATTATGGAATGTTCAATGTTGACGTGCGTCTCAGGCTTTACATAATCTCAAATTTTGGTTTCCATTCCAGTGCTAAATACTTCCAGACAGATCTACGACAGACCCTCTCTTAAACGCAGACGGGATTATGATCAGTAGGTCTACTGGCCCATGTAGTACTTGGTGGGCACGAATGGCATCTTGCTAACCACTGCTGGCACTGCTTTTTTCCTCACTTCCACCTGGATTGATGTGCCCACTTTACTGAAGCCAGCTTCCACATAGCCCATGGCAACGTTTTGCTTGAGGCAGGGGGAGGGGCATCCACTGGTGACCTCACCTAAAATAAAGTGGGCGGGAAATAACATCATATGGGTTTGGAAAGACATGAGGGTGAGTAAATAATGATTTTGAACTATTCTTTTAAAGTGCCCCATTATGCTATTTTAAATGTTCCTAATTTTGTTTTGGAGGTCTGATACAATAGGTTTACATGCATCCAAGGTCAAAAAAACACTTTAATTTTCTCATAATATACATTGCAGCATCACCTCTTTTCTCGGTGTCTGAAACGGTTCGATAAATGATTCGGTCTCTTTAAACCGCTCCTTTCCGTGAGCCTACTCTGCTTTGATTGGTATGATGGCCCAGTCTGTTATGATTGGTCTACCATTTACAGCGCATGTCGAAAAACATTACTATATCAGAATTCAGCGCTTCCTCAGTGCTTACATAGTAATACAAACTCAGTAATAATGGTGTCATCTTTACTATATTAATTCAAGCCCGAGTCCTCATCCTTTGGAAGTGCATGCAAAGTGAATTGGCTTTCGCAGCACAGAAAAGAGCATCTTCTCAAGATGTCGACAACATGAACCAAACTCTTCCATGCCTCAGCTACAACTACAGTGCATGATGGCGGGTCAAAGTAGACATTGTTTGCGGGCAGCTAATGAAGACCTGGCACTGTGCAAATTTGTTACAAACCTACGTAGGTTCATGCAGAAAGTATGACTAAATTCTAAACTCGTTTCAGGCAGTTCAGAATCAGTTCTTTCTTTTGGGAGACAATAACTATTGTGCACTTTGATTTTTGAAACTTTGCAGACCTTTTACATTCACAAACAGCTATACTACACAATACATGAAGGTAATATCTGAACAAGCATAATAGTGGCACTTTAAACACAAATGCATTTGTTACCTATAACCCTCCCGTCAGTTGACAGGATGGGTGTGTGTTGTCTGACAGGTGGTCCAGTGGAGATCAGTCCCACTCTCTTTCTCTGAGTCTTTGCCTTTATTTGTGGAACAATAATGTCAGCACCAGGGAAATCTAGTGCCTGTCGACGGCGCTTACCTTAACACAAACCAATAGATTAACACCTACCGGTAATACACTTTCATGAGAACTGAAAATAAAAGTCTTGACGCACCTATAGTCCAGACAAGACTTGCTTCCACAGGTGTGGTGGTCTCATCAATGTCATTGCCATAGAGACAAAGTCCTGCCTCCAGCCTGAGACTATCTCTGGCACCGAGACCAGCGAGTTTCACCTCACTATTGGCTAACAGCTTTTCAGTCAGCGAGACAACGTCTCCAGGTGGTACTGATATCTGAATAAATCATGTGTACAAACAAGAAATTTAACTTTGCATGCAGACAAACCAAGCCCCGCCAAAAAGTGTTTAAAACTAGCTAATTATTTATGTTAGATAATATTTTTTATCAGATCTAATAGTTCCTATATTGGAAAAACAAAATATGAGATTTGTGCCTCTAATTACTTATAATAGTTGTGTTTTTGAAAAAAGTCTCCTATGCTCACCAAGATTTTTGATCAAAAATACATTAAAAGAGTTATATTGTGAAATGTTATTTCAATTTAAAATAACTGTTTCTATTCAGAAAAAACAATCCTCCAGAAAAGAGTCGAAAATTCTGATTTGGTGCTCAAGTAACATTTCTTATTATTATCAATGTTGAAAACAGTTGTGCTGCTTAATATTTTTGTGGAAACAGTGATATATAAATCTTACTGACAACAAACTTCTGAATGGTAGTAAATAATATCTGGATAGTTGTCCTACAGTCAGATGGAGATCACACACACCTCAACTCCATCCTCCCCTGTATATCCGCAGCGTGTGACCCTGCAGCCCTGGATGCCAAACACTGTGGTCAAAACACTGGTCATAAAGGTCAGCTTCCTGAGGTCATCACCCACACCTTTCTGCAGAACCTGGGCCATTGATGGGCCTGCGTACACATGAATAAATACACAATTAATCGAATGCCTGAAAATGCACATAATACATTCACACACACCAATGTATTCTAAAGGAATAAAGCAGGAATGTCGGCAGTATTACCATGAAAGTACACAGGACAAAATTATAAACGCAACACTTTTGTTTTTGCCCCCATTTTTCATGAGCTGAACTCAAAGATCGAAGACTTTTTCTATGTACACAAAAGGCCTATTTCTCTCAAATATTGTTCACAAATCTGTCTAAAGCCCTATTCGCACGGGATAAGTATTACCTGGTGACCTCTAGTCATTTGTAATAATTGCGGAGGTTGTCTGTGATCTTAATCCCGTGCGAATCGGCCATGTTTGTAATTTGTAAAGTAAAAATTCCCCCGCAAATGACCTACCATATTTCGCCGAACACCGAGGTCCTGTGATAATATTAGTCCCGTGTGAATCGGCATCTCTGTAATTTGGCGGGGTCGTTTATAATTTTTTCAAGGTTTTTGTTTCCTGTGCGCTTTTTTATCCATCTTTCACGAAGAATAGAGTTGGAGTGTTTTGATAGTATTTTGGGTGCTGGGTCATATCGCTATACACCATACAACTATACAATTTGCAGAAAGAGAAAGCTGAAACCCATCAGAAGAGCAAAAACAAAAAGAATGATTAGATGGAGATGAATGACATGTATAGCAGCATACGGTAAGGACAATTCTTCTGTTTATGATATATCATACAGCTAGACCTATAATAACGACAAGACATTTCCAAGCAATAGCCTAATGACATCATATCCAGGAGATAAGTCAGTAAATTCGAGTAAAATCACAGGCTTCGCTTATCCCGTGCGAATGCGCCACACGAAATTCAGATGTGGGTGGGTAATTTCAAATTCACACGAGGTCCTCATATAGTACTAATTCCGTGCGAATAGGGCTTAAATCTGTGTTAGTGAGCACTTCTCCTTTGCCGAGATAATCCATCCACCTCACAGGTGTGGCATATCAAGATGCTGATCAGACAGCATGATTATTGCACAGATGTGTCTTAGGCTACGTTCACACTGCAGGCTGAAACGACCCAATTCCGATTTTTTTGCCCCAATGCGACCTGTATCTGATCTTTTCATGACAGTCTGAACGACACAGATCCGATCTTTTCAAATGCGACCCAGGCCACTTGGGTATGTGGTCCAAATTCGATATGTATCCGATCTTTTGAAATGCGACTTCAATCTGAACGGCCAGGTCACATGTATCCGACCCGCACGTCATTGATATGCGACAAACGTTATAATTCTGCGTTGAAGTAGGCGGGAATTGACCGTTGAGTACTCTTCTGCGCATGCGGGTCACTTCTGGGTCATTTCACGTTCACACAGGAGATCACAAAAGGTCGCATTTAATTGGAAATGAGAACGGCCTTGCAAAAAAATCCATTTTTTTCAAAAAATCGGAATTGAGCATTAAGCCCCTGCAGTGTGAACGCAGCCTTAGGCTGGCCACAATAAAAGGCCACTCTAAAATGTGCACTTTTATCACACAGCACAATGCCACAGATGTCACAAGTTTTGAGGGAGCGTGCAATTGGCATGCTGACTGCAGGAATGTCCACCAGAGCTGTTGCCCGTGAATTGAATGTTCATTTCTCTACCATAAGCTGTCTCCAAAGGCATTTCAAAGAATTTGGCAGTACATCCAACCGGCCTCACAACCGCAGACCACGTGTAACCACACCAGCCCACACCAACCTCCACATCCAGCATCTTCACCTCCAAGATCGTCTGAGACCAGGCACCCGGACAGCTGCTGCAACAATCGGTTTGCATAACCAAAGACTTTCTGCACAAACTGTCAGAACCCGTCTCAGGGAAGCTCATCTGCATGCTCGTCGTCCTCATTGGGGTCTCAACCTGACTACAGTTCGTCGTCGTAACTGACTTGAGTGGGCAAATGCTCACATTCGATGGCATCTGGCACTTTGGAGAGATTTTCTCTTCACGGATGAATCCCGGTTTTCACTGTACAAGGCAGATGGCAGACAGCATGTATGGCGTCGTGTGGGTGAGCAGTTTGCTGATGTCAGCGTTGTGGATCGAGAGGCCCATGGTGGCGGTGGGGTTATGGTATGGGCAGGTGTATGTTATGGACAACGAACACGGGTGCATTTTATTGGTGGCATTTTGAATGCACAGAGATACCGTGACGAGATTCTGAGGCCCATTGTTGTGCCATTCATCCACGACCATCACCTCATGTTGCAGCATGATAATGCACGGCCCCATGTTGCAAGGCACACCTTGCAATAATCATGCTGTCTAATCAGCATCTTGATATGCCACACCTGTGAGGTGGATGGATTATCTATTTGTGAACAATATTTGACAGAAATAGGCCTTTTGTGTACATAGAAAAAGTCTTACATCTTTGAGTTCAGCTCATAAAAAATGGGGGCAAAAACAAAAGTGTTGCGTTTATAATTTTGTTCAGTCTATATCACAGACCCACAACTTACCCTGCAGAGCAATGAGACTTTCTTCCATGAACTCTAAATTTACATCATGACCTGCTGATTTAAACTCCTGCAGTATGGCCTACAAACAAACAAACGTTTGAGCAAAAAACACATAATTACTCATAAATAAACATTAAATTACATTACTACATTAAAGAGTCAGATTCATACACAATACTATTTAATAAAACTGGAAATGAAAAAATGTTTAATAATGTCATAATTAAAAATATTTAAATGCCATGATCAACCAATCACAATCAAATGATGAGCATTTTGTATTTTCATGAACTTTTACTGGCCTGCATATGAGCAGAGTCTTTGTCTGCACAGCCAGCATTGGAGACAACATACAGGTACTCCAGATCTGTCTTGGTCACAATCAGATCATCCATGATTCCTCCTTTAGTGTTTGTGAAGAGGGACAGAGTGCCCTAGGAAAAAAAAAAAAAATTTGGATGACTAAGCAATTTGTATTATTATTTAAAGCTGGCGTGTACCGGTAGTTCGATCTTTGTGTAAGAGCAAAATAAAATTAAGACTTTTTAAGACCTTTTTGAGACCCACAGAAACCCTGGAAGTTGCAAGAAAAAATAATGTTGTGCACAGATAATCCATTTATAATATATACTGCAATAATATAAATAAAATTCCATAAAAAAACACGAATTATCCATTTTGATTTCATGGTGACTAAATTTGCGGTTATTACCACTGTGTGTGCGTCATACCTGGTTGTCTTTTAGTTCAGCAATGTCTCCAACAATCAAAGACTCTATAAACTTCACTCTGTCTCTACCATAGACTTTAGTCTGAGGAGAAAGCAACAAACCAGACACATTCAGACGCACTTCACGCTACTTCCTCATAATACAGAATATCCATTAATATTGTCAGGAATATTGGCACTTTAAACTGATAGAATTTTCATGTCACACAATTTTTTACTCTATTAAAATTAGCATTGGGTAAAAAAATAAAATAAATCACATCCGTCTACATACATCTACAATGGCAGTACTTTGAATGTCTACACACTGACCTGCAGCATGTGACTGACATCGAAGATGGAGCAGTGCTGGCGTGTGTGCATGTGTGAGTTAATGTGACTATCTTTGTATTGCACAGGCATACTCCATCCCGCAAACTCCACCATCTTACCACCCTGAGCCCTGTGGAAATCATATAGCGGGGTCTTCTTGAGTGCCACCTAGATACAGAGAAAAAGCAGTGCAAATAAATCCTTTGGGATAAAGACAGTTAATATTTTTTTAATAATAATAAAAAAAGTTTAATATTTATAGTTTTTAAAAAAAACTTTAATTTCCATGGAATCTTATATGTTGTCCAGCATGGGTTTAATAAATAAATTCCACAATGAATAAGATCAAGTGCGTGATACTAAATCAGCTTATGGTCTGGTACTGTGACCTTTGACCTCAAGGACTGGCTCCTGCCTGTGTCCAGCCACTCCCCACACATTAGGCCACATTAGCTATTTACAGTTTACGAAACCAGTCCAAAGTCAACTAAGAAGTCTGAATGAGAGACTAGGACACTATCTGATCTACTGAGAGAATGTGTGTGTGTGTTTGCGACTTTATCTTTACTTTAGGTGTCACACACTGTTTAAAAGTTCAAGAGAATCAGTGTCCCGTCACCCTATTACCAGTTAAATGATTTTAATATTAATTGTTGCAATTAGTACACATGTTCTTTTCATAAGATCATATTATTTGAGATACTAAAGGGAATGTGTGGTTTAATTAATTTGTAACACCATGGGATCATTGGAAATGAACTAGCAAAGGCAGAAAGAATAGCAGAGCATGACCTAATACAATTTCGTATTCAAGTTTTAACTTTAAACAGGTCATGTACATCTGTCATACAAAAAAAAAATCAAACTGCGCTATTCATTGTCTGCGTTTGATGACGTTACATGGTGTTCCGTACAAAATAAAATATTGCCAAATGAAGTGAACTTCTACAAAGAGAGCAGAGAGAGTGAGTGAGAGAGCAGTGAACACTCCGTATTTGAATCAGTGCATTTCAGTGATTCAATGACGGAAAGCCGCGAGGACCCTGAACGGATGGACGCTCTCGTGCTCTTAATTAGCGCAGCAGCTCGAGCGGACACTGACAGCAGATGCTTGTTCCTCGTGCATGAACGGACAAGCAATACATTCAAAATAAGAATTACATTGAAATTCACCATGCAAACTTCCCCATTATACATCTTTAGTCTTTTTTCACGGTTTTGCAAAGACTTGGTTTATTTCAAGTAGTTAGCAGTACCGTGCATACCTCTGTGGAAGCTTGTCTGTCTTGCCGCCCCTTTCCCCCCAACCCGACAGTCCGCGTGGTTTCCCTTGAAAGTCGGTTACAGAGTCCGTTTGCAAAAGCCCGAGCAAGCATGCTGTGTTTTGTTTAGTTTCACACCAACTCTTCAAAAGCCCAGCGCAGGCAACACGACCTCACTGTCAGCACGTTTCAACTCGAATCTCACTCTCGTAATTCTGCTTTCACTGCAAAACAAGGAGCGTGCCGTGTAAATTCAGAGAATCCTGGGAAATGTAGGCTAGTTAGAATTCCTGACGTGCACGTGCAGTTGAGAAATTCCCACAGCCCACAAGAAATATAATATTAGAGGTGAAAAGGGTGGCCCTTATAAACAAACAAATAGCAACATTCAATTATTTTATCTATGAATCTGTGACGCACGATGTGAATCAGTACTCGTTCTGCTAGCTATAGCAAACTAATTCGCTAGTTTGTGAAACACAATAATTTCTATGTTATAGTTTTTAATTCTTCCCCAATATTAATTGAAGAATATAATGGATATCAATCTTTCTCTAACGCTAACTAATGTCAAAGTTTTAATGCCTGTGCTGTATCACAAAATGCACACAGTCTGCATGTTACTGAATGATTATTTGGCCCCAAATCTATAAATAACCTCTCTTCTCGTCCATGAGACTGAAGCTATTTTTGGTCTGGGGATTTTGAGCTGTGTTTAGGGGTAGAGGTGCCAGGCGGACGAGACGGGCACAGATCGTTTCAGACCGTATGAGAAGAAGATAATCCAAATCACAACGGATTTCTCTCCCTTTTCTTTAGTGTTTGTCAACAACGCAACCACGAACAGGCGTATAGCGTTTGATGAAGTCAGTCTGAGGGTAAGTTTACACACGCACAGGCATCAGTTTACCATGTTAAAATGGTTTAGCCTACTGTGTTACGTATCTGGGCCATATAGTAGACATCAAAAAGTTTACATGAATTCACCCGAGCTCAGTTTTATCTATTTAGCCAATATTCATCTGAGACAATTCGAATGAGTCCTGGTTTAGAGTAATATGATGAGATGTTTGGTGAATGCAGTACACTTGTGTTTACTGTCTTTATCTGAGGTGTAGGCTATAAGGGGTTGAAAAAAAAACTAGATTTTGAGTGGCATTGTGTCAAACAAACAAATGTCCCTGTTTGTTCAATATATAGGAGCATATCACTGCTGTTTCCAGGCTTTGAAAACTTACAAGTTACAACACAAGTTACACTGGATTTTAGTCATGCATCAAAGTTGGCAAAATGTTTGAGATAAATATAGCTGTTAAAAAGAAACAGCACTATTGCATCACATAGGTAAATGCAGCATATTTAACATCAATAAACCTGCACTTAACTGTAAAACTATATGGCATTACAGTTAATTTAGTGTTTATTCAACTATGAGGTTGGGATATGTAGTCATTAACACATCTAAATGTCTTCTGCTCTTTATTTGTTAGGGAGAATAGTTCACCCAAAAATGAAAATGTTGTCATCATTAACTCACCCTCAAGTTGTTCCAAAACTGTACGAGTTTCTTTTTTCTTTTGAACACAAAATAAGATATTTTGAAGAATGTTGGTAACCAGACAGTTGACGCTATAGCCATAGACTTCCATAGTAGGAAAAAATAACATGGAAGTCAATGGCTACCATCAACTGTCTGGCAATATTCTTCAAAAAAATCTTCTTTTGTGTTCAAAAGAAAAAAGAAACTCGTACAATTTTGGAACAACTCGAGGGTGAGTTAATGATGACAACATTTTCAATTTTGGGTGAACTATCCCTTTAATGGAAACACAAAAGGAGAAAATTTGAAGACTGTTTTCCTTGCTCTGTCCCATGAAATTCCAATTACTGTTATCAGCTTACTGGAGCACTTGAATTTCTCACATAAAGTTCACATAGGCCTATGACAAAGCCATATAGATGGTGCTTCTGTGTCTGTAGCCAGTCCCCATTAAATGTAATTGCGGGCAATATTTCATGGAGGAAAGAAAGTCATGAAGGTTTGGAATGGCATGAGGGATGGTAAACACTTTTTTTAATGTTTTTGAATATTTAAATCAGGTTTGCATTCTGTCTGTTTCTCAGTAGTGGGAGTGATCATGAAGTCCACTCCTTCTCCTCCTCCAGTATTTGTTCGTGTCAGCGAGCGAGACCTGACAGAGATTGAGCTCCATTCGGTCGATTCCATCAATGACCTGCACCGCACACACTCTGAACAGCACAGCAAAGGTATTTCATTGTGTATGTATGACTTTAAAATCCTTGTTGGTTTCTATACAACTCAAACCTACCTCTCACTGTCAGGTGTTCAGCCACCCCGTCCACCACCTCCTTCCTCCAACGGGAACCTCCAGATGCAAGATCGGGCAGTTGTCTATCAAACAGGTCAACCAGCCTGTATGAGCCGACTGAATGACATTTGCACTTCCACTAGACGACACTATTTCTTAGCATGTGCAGCCATCATTGCGTTTCTCCTCATTCTCATTCTTATCTTCAGTTTTTTAGGTGAGAATATCTGTTTGTTTTGCTAATTAATGTGTTTTATTAAGGCTAAAATGGAAAAAAAAATAGTTTGGGCTTCAATATAAGTTAAGCTCCATTGACCGCTTTTGTGGAATAATGTTGACTTATACAGAGCCCCTAAGGGGACACAATGATGAAAAAGAATATATGAGATAGGAGAAAAAATTATATTTCAATGCTTTTGCGTTCTCTCGCAAAAGTATTGTGTTCTCCCGAGAAACTTTGCATTTTTTACGGAGCCCCTAAAGGGACATGGTGATGGGGGGAAAAAATACGATGGTAGAAAAAATGATGTCAATGCTTTTGCGTTCTCTCTCTAATGTTTCGCATTCCCCCGAGGAACTTTGAGTTCAGAAGTTTTGCGAAGGAATGCAAAGGTTTGCGAACTAATGCAAAGTTTCTTGGAGGAACACAACATTTTATTGAGCGAACACAGTTTCTTGTTGTTAAAGGGTTAGTTCACCCAAAAATGAAAATTAGCCCATGATTTACTCACCCTCAAGCCATCCTAGATGTGTATGCCATTCTTCTTTCAGATGAATACAATCGGAGTTACATAAAAAATGTCCTGGCTCTTCCAAGCTTTATAATGGCAGTGATCGGCTGTATATTTTTCATAAGTCAATCAAAGTGCATCCATCCATTATAAAAGTGCTTCACACGGCTCAGTGGGTTAATTTAGGCCTTCTGAAGTGAAGCGATGCGTTCGTGTAAGAAAAATATTCATATTTAAAGGGTTAGTTCACCCAAAAATGAAAATTATGTCAGTAATTACTCACCCTCATGTTGTTCCAACCCCGTAAGACTTTCGTTCATCTTCGGAACACAAATTAAGATATTTTTAATGAAATCTGAGAGCTGGATCACTCCTCCATAGGCTTCTTAAGGGATCGAAACTGGCCGGCCCAAAAGTTATGAAAGACATCGTTAAAATAGTCCGAGTGACTACAGTGGCTCAATCTTAAGTTTATCAAGCAACGAGAATACTTTTTGTGCGCAAAAAACAAACAAAAAGAACGACTTTATTCAACTACTCTGTAAGGCCGTGATATTTCACGTAGTGAAAATACGCAAAGCTTCTAGGTTGTACGTCACACGTAGGCTCACTATTGGCCGACGCTGGTCATGTGTGTGATGCGTGACGTACAACCTAGAAGCTTTGCGTAGTTTCACTACGTGAAATATCACGGCCTTACACAGTAGTTGAATAAAGTCGTTCTTTTTGTTTGTTTTTTGCGCACAAAAAGTATTCTCGTTGCTTGATAAACTTAAGATTGAGCCACTGTAGTCACTCGGACTATTTTAACGATGTCTTTCATAACTTTTGGGCCGGCCAGTTTCGATCCCTTAAGAAGCCTATGGAGGAGTGATCCAGCTCTCAGATTTCATTAAAAATATCTTAATTTGTGTTCCGAAGATGAACGAAAGTCTTACGGGGTTGGAACAACATGAGGGTGAGTAATTACTGACAGAATTTTCATTTTTGGGTGAACTAACCCTTTAAATCTTTATCGACTAAAATAACTAGCTTACGGCCAAACGCATTGATTTACGGTGGAAGACTAACCCTTGACGCACAACGTAATGACGAACGCGGAAGCGCAGAGGATAGAGCAAAACAAAACACCAGTCACGAATTAGAAGTCTAAAATTACAATTTTTAAAGAGAAATGGTGGAGGAGTTTGAGTTTGTTGCCCAGCTCTGTTTGTTTGAATCGCAAGAGGCATTAAAGCTTATGATACTCCTACATCCTACGTCATACATGCGTCACGAGTTACTCTTGTGGCGCAAGTCGACTTGCGTAATATGCATGCGGCCGTCTGCTGGAAGCTAGTTATTTTAGTTTTAAATATGGATATTTTTCTTACACGAACGCTTCGCTTCACTTCAGAAGGCCTTTATTAACCCCCCAGAGCTGCGTGGAGCACTTTTATCATGGATGGATGGACTTCAAAACAGAAACAACCATTCGCTGCCATTATAAAGCTTGGAAGAGCCAGGACATTTTTTTAATATAACTCCGATTGTATTCGTCTGAAAGAAGAATGTCATATACACCTAGGATGACTTGAGGGTGAGTAAATCATGGGGTAATTTTCATTTTTGGGTGAACTTACCCTTTAAATTGTCAAAATTACTTTCTGTGGTAATCCTCATTCCACGGATGCTGTGGCCAGAGCTTTTTGAACACATTGAACCCGGAACATTCATTTAGAGGGCCTGTTAAACTGTTATTTTACCAAATAACATCTGTTTTCTTTTACTAACCCTCCAGTCATGCAGAGCAGTGCTCTCCACACACTTCTGGAGATGGTGAAACAGAAACAGGAAACAGCTGAGGAAATCTCCCAACTCTTACAACAGTTGCAGCAGAGCAGAGACCATAAGAACATATCACTCGACAGCAGAAACACTACTGCACTGTGAAAACACTGAGAGAAGAGCACCGATTATGAGTCTGCTAATGATCCAGAACTTTACATCAACGTGTGTGACTTTCTGTCTTAAAGGCTTCTATTACTCTGGTGGAATCCATTAGTCAATCATCTTGCTCAAAAACATTCACTTGCCCTGTTTGTGGAGTGTAAACAGACAATGTAGTGATTTAAATGTTGTTGTTTTTTACCAGTATTGTTTTGTACACGTGTTGGCAACTTGCTACATTAGTTTCACTACAGCAAATGATAATACAAAACCACATTAGGAAATTTGAAAAGAATATGTAAAATATATTTCAATTAGTTGATATCACTGTAAACATATTAGATTGTGACATAAATCATGCTTGATCAATGATGTTTTGAATGAGCAAAACATTCGCTATGGTGAGTGCTTTTGAGAGCACAATGTCTGTAAATAATTATGTAGACCATGATGTTCTATTTATGAGATAAAAATAATTAAAGAGTAAAAAAGAAATTCTACATGACATGGATCTTATATTTTGTTGAGTTTTTGAAGCACTTTAAACTTGAGATGAAATCAAAATTGACCCAATTTACTATTAATTATGTCCCTGCTATTTTTGTTTATGTATCTGTGCTTTGAAAATGAATTTCTTTTTCTGCTTATGTCACTCAGGCCATGGGGTTAGAGTGCAACACAACAGTCAGGTTCCAGAAGTAAAAACCCCATTTGTTTTCCCCATAAGAGAATAATAACTTGTAAACCTTTAAAGACAGGCCTATTGTGAGCTATGAGTTTGTTAATTGATGCACTGTGTAAAAAAAAAAAAAGAATTGCTGCCTTAAATTTTTAAGTACAATCAACTTAAATGTATAAGTCATTTCAACTTAACATTACATTAAACTGGCTTAAACTTATTTGAATTTTTGTATAACTTGTAAAATAAG
The DNA here is from genome assembly GCF_029890125.1 of Rhinichthys klamathensis goyatoka. Classification (NCBI taxonomy): domain Eukaryota; kingdom Metazoa; phylum Chordata; class Actinopteri; order Cypriniformes; family Leuciscidae; genus Rhinichthys; species Rhinichthys klamathensis. The sequence continues at coordinate 1,083,738 of NW_026606708.1, forward strand.
TTAAAATAATGTAAAAACATATGTTGTCATGACTTACTGATCACATAAAATTTTTTTACAGTGTGGTATGTATTTAACATTTTTAACAGCATGATTTCTGGTGAAAAACTACATTGCTTATAATTCTGCGATTAAATCTCCACTAAATCAGATAATCGAAACAAGCAAATCAGGGCAAAAAAACATTCAACCCAAATCCATAAAGTGCTGCGAATGACCAAGTATAACCAAGTCTCCCAAATCAAACTACTTAAATATTTTTTTTTATTTCAATAATATAATTTGCAATGCTTCATGAGATTGTAGTTCTTTTCCTCATTATAAGTAAGTACACAGTCTTGAAACTTTATTTTCAAATACTTTTTTTGCTTCAAATTATTAAGTTGTGCTTCATCTCGTAGCATGTTGGTTTGGTTAATAGCTTATAACGTTTGAACACCTTTTTTTTTTTAAATCCCTACAGTAAAAAAAAAAAAATTAATGGAAAAAATACTTCCAGAAATGTTGTACTCAATTGGATAATGTTAATAAACAGCTAAATAGCTATTAAGGCACTGTTTAGTAAATAGACTCCATTCTGGTATGTAACACCCACTTTTCACCGTCCAACCAATTCCTGATGGTCCCACTCTACTTTTTTTTTTCATTGAATATCCTGTTTAACTCATAAATGTCACATTGCAGAAATGAAGTGGGTTGCAAACAGTTCTTAGAAATGATTTTGGTCACATTGTTCTCCGCTCCATCCTTTATAACACACACACTTGAACTTTGACCTCATGTCGCTGAGAGGAAGAGCTTCATGGGTACCACTTAGAGGGATCATGTAACCCGAGTGAGGGTCCCGACGAGCACAGCGTCCCTGGGTGTTACACATTCTTTCGCTGCAGTTCCTCACACTGGCCTGCAGGGCGGTGACATAGTCTCCTAATACTGAGCCTAGGTAATCACGCAAGAGGGCGCACTGCCGCTGGAGAAAGACAGAAATGTATTTTATGTCTAACAGCTCCAGCAATGGATAATGATGAGGCATGTATATAGAATATTATAAATTTTCAGTTTGTATATGACAGAACTTATTTCATTAGGTTATCACACAGTGGTAAATCCAGACCATAAACTTTCACACACAGGATGACCTGCTGACCTTGGACTTGGCGAAACTCAGCTCGCCCCATAACACAACTCCAGCGGCACCTAAAGCAGCACTCTCACCTAGTGTGTGCTCCAAATCCGTCTGAAAAGATAGATACACACATATTATGATAAAGTTTCACACAATAATATAGTTTTTAAAGTCAGATCAGCCTAAATTAAGACACTTGAAACGAAAGTATGTGAATGCTTTAGAATGAGTCAGAGCAAGTGTTGTTGAAATGTTGTTTATGAAATAAAGCTGAAATACAATAAAATATTAATATAATTAATTAAATGAAAAACTTAAACCAAATGAAAATTTGATATGTTTGCTTTGCAAATAAAGGAAATAAGTTAACAGTTACGTACTAAAATGATAAACTTAAAATAAAGGAAACTAAAAAAAAATGTTAATTGAAATAAGATTAAATTAAATGTAAATATTAGATGGAAAAACTAGTACTAAGATAAAAAAAATTTACACTGAAATTAAAACCATTTAGAAATATAAAATAATAATTAAATGACAACTACTAGAATGTAAACTAAAATTAAGTAGAAATTTAAATAAAATAAAAGCCAATTGTAAATATTAATAAAACTATCTATAATAAATAATACTACAATAACAGTGGTCAGAACTAGGGAATCACAAATTTTATATTCTGTCTGTTTTTGAATTATGTTCATATTCTCAATAACCTATAAATGTCTTATATAAAAATGCTTTAATATTTGATGTAATACGGAGCCCCCCTAGTCCCACTTTGTCAAAACAATTATTTATAACTATCTCGTGGCCTCAAGATAATATCTACGAGTTACTATCTTACTATACGAGTTACTATCTTGAGGCCACGAGATAGTTATAATTATTTTTTTTGACAAAGTGGGACTAGGGGGGCTCCGTAGGTATAAATAAAAAAACACTAAAATGTATCATTTTAAATGGATAATCATTTTGAAATTTGCTAAAAGTTACATTTAACAGTGTTAATAAAATAATGTTTTTTAAAGATAACCTTTGATTGAATCTATTGCCCCCTTGAGTACGGAGGTTAGTTACAGTAACAAAAATGCATGCTAAGTTTGTAGAGTAATGCATTGTTATGCGCTTACAATTCATTGGCCAATAATTCACATACTTGAGATTGGATCTGGGCTAAAGGAGAACCATCCACTTGAAGATGAGGATGAAATGAGTCACTATTACTGTACTGGGCAAAAGCTCAGAACTAAACCCCCTCCTCTTTCAGTGTCTATTCTGGGTGGAGGTGAAGTGCCCACTAATGCATGATAAGACTGGAGCTCGGAGCTCTGACCTTCACAATGTGAAACACCATGTGGAAAGGTCAGGGTGTTCTTGTGTAGGTACCTGATTCAGGAACGCCAATGTGTGTGTGAACGCCACTCTGGCGTAGGGAAAAACAGGAAGTGCTTCAGGGCCAAGTGAATGCTGGGATGCCACTCGGAGGGCTTCAAGTACACGATGTCTCACCATTAGTTGAGCATGTGTATGTCCTGCCAGCTTACGCCCCAGATAAATGCTGGGATACAGGGCGGTGGAGTGTTGCCATAGAAACGCCAGTCTATCATTCAAAATCTCCGTGCCATTGTGACACTGCCCCGTGTAGCCGCTTTGTCCTTGGCCATGATTGTTATAGCAACCGGGAAACCCATAAAACCCCCATAATCCCTCTGGGCAGAGGCGAACACCAAGGCGCAGAGTCTTTTCCATAAACGCTCTTGCTGCTAATTCAAACTCAGCCTTCGCCTTGGATTTCACTTCCTCCTCTGACATATCTGGATGTTTCCACCTAACCAGCTTTTTCGAAAATTTCCGATATGCAATTCTGGTCCCGAAGTTCCACATCCATATGGGCTGCCACGCCTCCCAATCTAGCACAGCTAATCCGCTGAACATCTGTCTCAACACTTCAATGATCTGCGCCTCAGCCAATGAGAGATGAGCCTTTAGGTATCCTTGTTGAGGCAGGCCACCATTGACTTTTGACCCCTGACGGTTGATGTAGGGGTAGAGGCCCAGACGGCGCTGATAAAATATGCTCATATTCTGACCCTGAAATCTCTGCTGTGAGTTATGTATAATGTTGTACTGGCGCAGCGGCAGGGAGACTCCGTACCGACGCTGACATCGAGCTGTAGGCATATTCCAGATCACTGAAAAGCCACGCCTCCCGATGACAGACTCCGCCCCCTGAAGCATATTCTGAACAGGGTTGCTGAGAAACAAAATGGCTGACAGGGCTAAGGTGAGGATGGGATGAATCGAAGATCTCAAATGCATGCCTGTGAAATACACACAATTAGTGTCATTCATTATTTAGTGACATACCTTGCAGCAAATAATCTAGAAATGAGTCTGGAACTATTCAAATTGTGTACTTAGCTTAAGAAATAAACTCCATCATTAAGAACAAATACTCCATCTAAAACTGCTAATGCTTTAATAATTATTTGTACACCACTTTTATGATCTCATGAGATATTACATGGAAGGTTTATACTGTAAAGATGCATGGCTTCTCTATCACAATCTGAGTTTGAAACAAAATATCATTACATTTTAAAATATATTTATAAATATATCTAATAAGCACTGATCCTTCTCTGCTACATACATACATATACAGTCTCAGGGTGCTATTTTTCTTTTTTCATTCTTTATTTTCCAATTCACAGGTTTAGTGCAATATACTTCTTATTACTGATATATTTTAAACTTACTACAAATTTATTATTTTTGTATTATACTGTAGGGGAGAACCGGGGCGAAAGTAACACGGGACGAAAGTAACAAAGCGATTTTCTCTGAGCCCTGACTACATTTGCATTTCAACCTATGACAGCACGTTCGGCATGCAGCCAGTGACCGAGCTGATAAATATCACGTGATTTCATCATCGTTTCACGCGGTTAGGTCCGGAAAGCAGTTTTCCAGTATGATAAGTAAATTTCTTAAACGGTACTTTTTTTTAATTACAAGTTGTGTTTTTCGTTTCATGTGTCACACAGTAATGATCAATCTATAGGTTATTTAGTGCTGTAACACATCCTGAAGTTTGCCTGGTCAGAGTTTTTCAGTATAAAAGTAAATCGGGTTTAAATGTCAGGAGATCCTGTCGAGACGAAAGTAACACTCGTTACTTTTGTCCCGCTATAGGGAAAACAAGCGTTTCTTTTGTTCCTCCTCTAATGTGGTGACTTTCTGTGTGTTGCAGCATTTATTTAAACATATTTATGTCATATTATACCAACAGAATATGGCAGATGTTTATGAGGGGGCTTTTAAAGCTTAAGTCACATTTAAATCAGCTGATTTCTGTCTCACCATTTTTTTCACTCAATCTGTTTCCATTTACCCTAGTCACATTTAGATTTTAGCCATACCTTATAGCTTTAACACCTCCACCTATGCATTTGCAGGATTTCTATCCAGATGTTTTTTATGCACATTTTAAATGTAGGCTATGCATAAAAACAGCTGGATGGAAACATGACTATTGTTACATTATGTTGATAATTTATATTATGTTAATTTAATTTAATTTCATATTTTTCATGTTGAAAAAAACATTTTATAAAATGGATTGACAATAAAAATAAAAAATCTAAACAATTCAAGTATGTACTGTTGGGTTACTTTTGAAACATTTGATGAAACTGAAATTTAAAATGAAAAAATGTAAATTAACAATTTTTTGCAAAGATAAAGGCTAAAATATGTTTGCAGTTACATGTTAACAAGGTCATACTCGGGTATATTTAGGCAAAAAACAAAAACAAAACAAAAAACAAGAGTAACACAAAAAATCTAGCTTGTATATTGTTGTGTTACTTTTGACCCACTTGTGTGTTACTTTCGTCCCTACTGATGGGGTTGAAAGTAACATGAGCAGTCTTAAGTTCAAAGTGAAATTATACTGAAGTTGTTCTACATTTTTACAAAATACCACCTGGTATTGATAGACCACACTTGTGAGTGACTGACCACAGCAAAAATATATCTCTGTCTAAACCATCATCTTTTAAAAAGATGTTTTTCTGAAAAATGGTACTTTCGCCCCCGCTCTCCCCTATGTTTAATATTTGTGTCGTATGTAACATTGTTTGAGTTGTTGTATAATCCGGCACAAAGGGAGGCACTTCCTAATTTCGTTATACATGTTTATAATGACAATAAAGGTTATGTAAATCTAAAAAAAAATATTCAAATAGAAAACAAATAGAAAAATGGTCATTTTAAATTGTAATGATATTTCACAATATTACTGTTTTACTGTATTCTGGAGTGAGCAGCGAGCATGGAGACTTTGACCCCAATGGAGCACCTGACCCCAAACTTTTAAACAGTCGTGTGAATTTTAACATAAAATCGCAATGTTGATAAAAAGGAAATGCCCATAGAAACATCACGCATCAACAACCCAACCTCAAATGTGATCCTATTAAATGACAAGCACAAAATGTGAAGTTATAGAATGTTTATTTTTTAAATAACCATTTGAAAGCAACAGAAAATCTCAGCAAATACATTTCCTTTAGAGGGTTGTGATAAGAGATTTACCTTTCAATTCAATCATTTTTAAAATATAAAAACAAAATAAATACCAGTTAACACAAAGTAAACTCTGATTAAGGCACATTCAGATTGTCACAGTATTTCCAGTCAATACAGTTCCTTGAACCTGTAAACACTGTTTGTGTATCCCTGAATAATGACAGACTGAAGGAGTGTAGCCTGAGTTTCAGATGTTCTTGTGCATCCAGAAGATGGGCAACCCTCTGTTGTCTGTGTATGGCGTTTGCTCCAAAGTCTGACTTACTGGAGCCCAGGATGACGGAGGACAAGATGGAGGAGGTGGAGGAGGAGATACAGGGGGAGGAGGACAGGAAAGTAGAGGAGGAGGAGGTGGTGGTAGAGGAGGAGGAGGTGGTGGTGGAGGAGGAGGTGGTAAAATAGATGGTGTAGATGGTGCAGGATTGCTAAACAACTTAACATCACTCTTCCTCTCTTCCTCCTCATTCTCTGTGCTTCTACAGAACTTGTGCAACACCTCCATAGGCATGAAGGAGGCCAGCGTCCCGACACTTTGGACAGGTTTGGACAGCACATACCCCAGATGGGCATAGAAGTGTTGCTTATCATGGGTGGTTAGGCACAATCGGGTGCAGCCCCGTCCTTCGGCATACCGTTCAACAGCCTCCATCAGGATACGGCCGTACCCCTTCCCCCGCAGCATGTTGCACACCACCACCGACTCCACAAACAAACTACGGCTCCCCAGAACACGGGACAAGCGGGCGTGGCCTATTAGCTTCTCGTCTTGACTCCGCCTCTCCCCCTTCAGCAGCAGGAGACACACAGGATAGCTGTGGCTCGACTGGCGGAGCGAGTGAATTCGCGCCCCCATGCTGCGTTGCCATTGGGCATTGAGTAATTCAGCACACGCCTCCACTAAGTCCCAGCGCTCATGAAGAGGTTCGGTTCGAACTACTGCCCAGCTCACGTCGCCATCGCACCTGCACACACGCCAAGGACACGGGGTCAACACTGAGTGCCGCTTTTGAACAGCTCAGGAGTTATTTCGCAGTTTAAAGCTTTCTTTATTAAAAAAAAGTGAATTAACTTCTACCCCCCCTGTTGTTTCAAATCTATATAACTTTTTTTCTTCTGTGGAAAGACTATATTTTGAATCCAAACATGTTGTTTTGGACCCCATTGACTTTCATTGTATAGAAAAAGACAGCTTTCAGTTCAAAATATCTTCTTTTGTGTTCCACAGAAGAAATTTCAATACAGGTTTGGAATCACATGAGAGTGAGTAAATGACAAATTTCCATTTAAAGGGATTTTACACCCAAACATTAAAAAAAAATGTGTCCTCCGTTAAGAGCGGTGCAGTGTGCAGAACAGAGGAGTATCCACTTGATTTCTTTAAAATCACTTATTTTCAACAGTTATTTCTTTAACTTGTTGCAACAGTAGTCAGTTGTTTTCAACGCTCAACAGTTTTCATAACATCACTTCCACATTTCATTTTCACATACAGACAAAAGCTAGATTGATAAAAATCATTGTAAGTAATTCTGAGCACTGAAGCAATAAACACAAGCAGAAACAATGGCAACAACCTATTTCATGAGTAGTTTTTTTTTATAGCACATTTTCTCAGCTGAAGTTAAAATAGCAGAAGAAGCTGTGGTTTTGATGTGTGGCTGTTGGGTTCGTCTGAATGTGTGATTCCTGATACACCACATGGACTTTATGCTAATGTGAACTAGTCTAAAAAAGAATGTATTTAAGATATAATTTTTTTTAGCTTTGACATTTGTGTTCAAGTTCAGTTTAGACACATTTTCAGTATGTCTCTGAGCTATGCGAATTTGCTGGTCAGAGTTCACCAAATTCAATAACTTCGATACAAACTTCTTTGCTTGTGCTTGCATTTCTATGTATGAATGAATCACCCAAAAATGAGAGTGAGTAAATTACAGATTTTTCCTTTTACAGGGAATATTCTGCCATCAATTATTCACCTTCAAATTATTCCAAACCTGTTTATTGAATGGGGGAAAAAACATTTTTTTAAAAACCAGACATTTTTCAAAATATGTTTTTTCCACAGGAGAAAGAACAACATACGAGTGAGTAAATGATGACAGAATGTTTATTTCTGGGTGAACTATCCCTTTATATCTAGTAACCATCTAATATGATGTTTTCAATGCACCTAAAGAGCAGGGTGGGCAGTGGTCGATATAATACTGATATATAGGCCTAATATAGCAGTTCATGACCCCAAATGATAAGCACACAAAAAAACCCAGCTGAAATTAAACAAACTTCTATTTTAGATAGATTAGTTCACAAATGGAAGCACGGTTTGTTGACCAAGGGGACAAGGTTGTCGTCGGCTGATAATTTTAATTATGAACAGAACCACACATATAAAAATAAGTAATAGCAATAGTTTCTTTGCTAAAATCAAAGAAAGAATCATCAATGGACTAACAAAAAGGATGCAAACTCAGATTCAGCATGTCAACATAAACCATAATCCATTTTCACTCCAAATAAAAAAAGCACAAATCTACCAAAACGAACACACAGAAAAGTTGGAGAATAAAATAACCAGCCTCACCTGCGGTGCTGAGAGACAGAACTGCCAGTTAATGTTTCAAAACTGTCTCTCGTGCAACTGAGGGTTAAAATCAGGAAACAAGAGGCTTAAGCGATCCATTTCTCTGTAAGCTTCCTTTAACACTGGCCTGGAGTCAGTTTAGCTGGTTTTAATTATTGTGGTTTTAGTGTGGAGAGACTGTTTCTAGATCAGTAATGAAAGGAAACAGCTTTCAACAGCTTTTTTAACTTTACCATGACAAGTGTGATATGCTGATGGGAAGTATGTGGGTTTTTGAAAGGGTTGTGCTATAAATGTTTGAAGGCCCTAATATGATGAGAGACGCAGTAAAGCTATCAAAGTAATTTAACAAGTCCATGGAATTTGAATTTCATGTCCATTTTTGTCTGGTTTAGGCTAATTTTATCCATAGGCTTTATGCACAGCTGCACTACTTCCTGAACTTCAGCCAGCTCCTTGTTTCCTGTCTGACATTATTGGACAAACTGATTAATCCAGGTGTGCCTGACCAGTAACAAATACCAGACACACCTGGGTTAATCAGTTTGTCCAATAATGTCAGACAGGAAACAAGGAGCTGGCTGAAGTTCAGGAAGTAGTGCAGCTGGGCATAAAGCCTATTGAGCTCTGGTTTTAAAATGAAGCATCCATTTGTTTCATTCAGACTGATAGTGATGCTCAGCTGGACAGAAACACCTTTCCTCTCTCTCAAGTAGGGGTGTAGGCTATTCAGGATAATTGGAGAAAAAAATTCGGTCATCTCAATGGCAAAAATAAGTGTCACAAATTCACCTGCATTCTCCAACGTGGGAGTCATTCATTGTCAAAAGCAATGCGACTCTGACAAGAATTGAGGGGAGTTTGATTTAACATTTTGAAATATGGCAATAGCTTATGTGCTATCGTATTACGTTTATAAAATTAATTGCTAAAATCTCCTTCTTTAAAACAACATGAACAGCATGCCGCAACAGTCAAGAGCACAACACGACAGACCCAAGTCAGAGAAGTGAACAGATAAACAAATAGCAAGCGGTTAAGATTCCCGTTAGACTGCTTGTGAGAGACACATGCAATTTATTTTGGATTTAGTTTATGTGAGTTCTAATCTGTGATACCTACATGCTGAAAACTTTATCGCTGTCACATCAGCTGTCTTTAGAATCTTCCTCTTCTTCTAGTGGAGCAGATGAAACAGCACGAGTCGTTTTACTGCCACCTATTGGACCAGCTCTCCAGCTCTGCCCTTACACTACTACATACAGTAGGCTACATAACTTGGCCTTGTACATTCTGGATGATCGATATTATTATTATACCATATATAGTTTGTGTTTTAATTATACCATATATTAATATTTTTACAGCCCAAACACTTGCAATCACATAAAATGTGAATGTCTTCTTTAGACTAAAGTATGATATTTATATTTTTTAAAGTGTTTTAAATAACCAGAAGAAGTCATATATTTTAAGTATATATATTTTGTATTGTGGGGAATAATGAATAATTATTACTTGGAAAATTACAATATTTGTTCCAAAATGTATGTCAGTTGGCAGTGTTGTATGACTTTAGCGAGCTGTGAATTTTTTTTCCAGCAACTGGGGGGGGGGGGGGGGGGGGTCTAAACAAATTGATACATTTTTCACTCTTTACTTATACATTATTGGGATACCTGAATAATGCTTATTTTTATGACAGATTAAAAAAGTTTACGATTGAAATGACGCCATGAGCTTATAGAAGAAGCTAGCGTTCTAAACGACTCTTTCTCGTGCTCGGTCTCTTCGACTATTTAAAACTACGCTAACTTACCTAGCCTGACGAGGTCTGTGGATTCCACGGAAAACTAAACGGCTGGACACACGGTGCTGGAGGACAAACCTTGTGACAGGGACCCTGCAGCTCTAGTACCGAATCATGCCGAGGAGCTGATACGTCCCGAAAATGACTACATTTGTTGCAAAAGTGATAGAAACGCTGCAAGTTAACAGTTGCCTTGTTGTCGTACACAGCATAAATGAGTGGGAGTATCTGAATCTAAACAAATTAAGCAATTTCTCTTTACCTAAAGACATTTTGGGGTTCCTTCAACTTCCTTGTATATTCTAGCAAGTCTGGTAGATCCATTACAAAAAAACCTGTCAATATTAATCAGGAAAATAAGATTTTCTTATCAAAAGTCATAAAATGTTGTTGCAAAAAAAGTTACAAATAAAACTCAATTTCTGGTCAAGATAAAAGCCATTTTTGATTAACAGGTTAGTATTTTCGACCAAAACCTTTAAATAGGTGTCATTTCTTGACACTTAAAAGTGTTACATAGCCCAGTGAATCATTCTGAGACTAATTATGAAGACAATGGAACCAATTGGGTAAGACTTGTCAAAGCATTTCTTTGCACAAAATGGTACAGGAGAATTACCAAATTATTTTTAAGTGGGAACATATAGCAAAAAATAATATAGAAATTCAGAAAGAATGGACTTGTGACAAGGTCCTTGAAATAACCAGGCATTCACTTCAGGCCTTCGTTTCGTGATGAGTGAATTTTGCTAAGAAAAGAGCAGGAAAACGCCAGCAAGTGCCTCTAGAGAAGAGTGTTTTAATCTCACACAGTAGGACGCAACCAGACTGTTTCTAGTCACAAGTAACCTGTGAGAAACTAGAGACAAAATGGCTCAGTTGCTCAATAGAACCCATTAGAAAGTTTAAAACAATAAAGTAACAATTTAATATTTTACTCTCAGGTAACTGTAGGGAAAAGTAAATGATAATCAATAAAGGCACATTTCCATCAACTCATTTGATGTAGCCCATGTAAGGTTTTGTTTCAGAACACTTCCCATGACAAAAAAAAAATCCCCAAATAAAAGTAGACACCCTGATTTATCCAAAGTTTATTAAAAGTACAATCTGTAAATGCTGAAACTAGCCAACCCTCAAAGGTGATAAACTAACAATAGCCAGCTAACGCCCTAAAGAAAAAAAACACTCCATTCCAAAACACTTGTATGGTGTCTCCAATCAAAAGATTACAAACAAAACTGATTCCTGACATTTAAATGGCACTGTTCCTGTAATTACAGACCGCATCGTCCAACACACACACAACCATTCACAACATAAGAGTCCCAGCAGGTTACCAAAATGTCTGCTTTATTTATTTTTCAGGACGACTCATTCAGAAAGACTAATGGGAAAAAATTCGCACTAGATTCGGCCTCGCATCCTCCAATTAGGGGGCGGTGTAACAGCGAGTCAACCCTTCGACAAAAATATGTAATAATAATAATAATAGTAATACATTAATCAATACAATGTGGAGTTTAAGTAAGGAGAACGAGTCACTGTGGATACCACCAGCAAAAAACTTTTATGCACCAACAGCAGGGAAGGAAACAGGTCATATTTAAACAAGTTTATCAAAGCTTTGCATTGTCATAAAATGCTCTAAAACGTTAAATTTTTGCGCTTTTTTGCATTTTTTTATTGAAAGATATCAACTTTTTTCTTGTTTAAACATAGATTCTTTTATCTGGTCTCTTTTTCTTTTTACTTTGTTGTGACTGCAAGTGACCATGAGAAAGGATGGGTCCTTGGCTGGGAATTTTTGGTGAAAGTGAATGTGTGTGTGTGTGTGTGTGCGCATATGTCCTCTCCAGGCTGTGGTTAGTTCAGGGTCACAGCAGTTGAGCTGGTAATGCTTTTATTTCGTACTGAACAGCTGATGCAATAACAGGCGTGTGTGTGTGTGTTTGTGAGGTATGATTTGAAAGTGTGAGTGTGTTTGATGGAGTATGAGTGCACATAAAAAGGAATGTGTGCCTACAAAATGTTTTGAGTGTATAACCTGTGTTGTGTTGTATAGTGTGTGTGTGTGTGTGTGTGTGTAAGGCACGGCCAGTCTGTCTCAGTCCCTCAGGTCCACGCTGGATCCAAACAGAGCCACCAGCTGCTCCTCATAATGGGCGATATTCCTCTTCATGATCTCCTTGCAGGGTCCCAGCAAGCGCTCAAAGGCTTGTACATCAATCACTGAAATACATAAACATCAGTCATGTGATGTTGTATGAGCACTTGGCACACATTTTACTTCAATACATAAATATAAGTCAGATGCCCACAGAGACACTTACCCAAGCATTTGATGTCCCCTATAGCATAGGCAGAGGCAGCACGTGGTTTATTAGTGACGAGAGCGAGTTCTCCGAAATACTGCCCTCTACTGCAGCGAGCGATCTCGACCTCAGTGTTATCCTGTCTGTCTGCTTTCGTCTGGAAGACACAGAAAGAACCATTTAAAAATTAAATGTTGGCATTACTGAGGGAAAATTAAAGAATGTTTTTACATTGCTACAATCACCAAGTAGAACTGCAAAATGTATTGGTTAGCCAAACAAATAGTCCCGCCCCAAACCTAAGCCATTGGTTAAGCAGAAGTCTCCAGCTAGTCAGACTCGGTATGCAAAAATTTTAGGGGAATCAATCGAACAAATAAACAACCTTAAAGGTGCTCTAAGCGATGTCAAGCGTTTTTTAGGCCAAAACATTTTTTGTCACATACAGCGAACATCTCCTCACTAACCGCTGGCTGCCTGTCCCCTGAACACACTGTAAAGAAACGCGATCTCTGTAGACAGCCCAGGCTCCACAAACAGCAACAAAAAGAAACTGGGCTAACCCGCTCCACGAAACATGACAAACAGTTCCAGCCAATCACCGACAAGAAGGACTTGGGGGCGGGGTTTGGGGGGTTAGTGCGCGGATGAGGAGGGAGGGTCTAGCTAGCCTCCGTTTTGTTTAAATACTTTAAACGTCAACAAGAAGTGACGTCACCCGACATCGCTTAGAGAACCTTTAACATTAAAAAAAATGAAAATTGTACAATATAACAATGAAAGAGAGGGGAAAAAAGAAAGATAAAGAACTCACTTTACTCTTCATCATAATCTTCACGTCTCCAGACTCCACAATGTAAAAGCAATCAGCTTTATCACCCTGGTAATAGAGCAGTCCACAATAATAATAATGATGATTAATGATACAATAGCATAAGTCAGAGTCCTGATCTTCAGTTCTGCTCCATTATTATAGTGCTATAACTACACTTGCTGTGTGTGTGTGTGTGTGTGTGTGTGTGTGTGTGTGTGTGTGTGTGTGTGTGTGTGTGTGTGTGTGTGTGTGTGTGTGTGTGTGTGTGAGAGTGTGAGTGTGAGAGAGAGCTGGTTCTTTTAGACATGCTGTAGCTGATCAAGTATGTAAGATCTGAACAGAGGATATCTCAATGGTTCTCAATGGCACGGCCCACTGACTTACACAAAATTAGTGTGACACATGTATAAAGGTAAATGTACAAATGACCAAGTGGGATTTGCAAACAAATAATTATTTGTATTAAGATTATATGATTAAGTTCTCATTAAGTCAATTTACTTTTGTATAGAACTTTTCACCATACACACATTGTTTCATGGAAGCTTTACAGAAATGAATATGAATTTATCATAATATTCATAATGAAAATATTTATAGTTTATTATAAATATAGTCCATTTAGCAGTTTAGAGCTGGGCGATAGTTTAAATATGCCATGTAGTATAGATTGCTTTATAAGTTTACTGTATGGCGTTATATTTATACACTTATGTCCTACTTTTTGGGGCAACTGCAAAGCTCACCTGCATAATGATCCTCTCTCCATCATGAAATGATTTTACACCCAGCACATCAACAATCTTCATCCTCTCAGATAACTATGAAACGTGGGGTAAGATGGGGTAAGTATTCATCATTTCATTACCAGTCTAAGAATGCAACAATGTTCTTCTCTTTCTCCTAAAGTTTTTCTTCAATGATCATTTCATCTATGCAACCCTGATACTCTTTCACAGAACCACTAAACACATTTGTCAATAGAACAAATGTTTTTACAATCATTTTCTCACCTCCAGTGATTTGAGCAGTGGAACAGACTCTATGAAGATTTCATACATCCTTCTCTTCTTTGCATTATTCTTCACTACTAGTCTACGGAAAGTCGCCCGATCCTGAAACAGACATACCGTTCAGCTGAAAACTCTGTTGTATTAGGATCTGGATTTATGCTTCTGTCACACTTATTGTCATTTCATAATTGCTATGAAAGCACTTTGAAAGTGAAGCAGCAGTCATTCAGTGTTCCGATCACAAGGCGGTGCTGTTATAGAGCACTTTGTCAACAGGGTTTGGCATGCTCTTTCACACACACTCACCAGTCCCCAGAGGGCTCCATCCTCTGTAGCAATGATGGTTGCAGCACGTGGAGTGTTGTACATGAGGGCCAGTTCTCCGAAACTGCCCTTATTATTATACTGACCCACACAATCCTTCTTTACCACAATATCATACACACCCCTACAAATACACAAAAACATACATTCGGTTAGTGCTGTGGTGGCAATTGTATTGTTGCTACACTTCATTCTGATATTCTGACCTTTAGGTATTGACATTCAAAATGAGGAACATTACTGTGGTTTAAGATAAACAATGTATAGGAATTAACAAGAGCTTTTTTTTTTTCCTCTCAGTTCCTATATCAAATCACAAATTGAGTCTCAACAAGATTAGGGCTGCTATAATTAAATCAAAATCACTGATGACAATAATTGACAAACATGTAACTTTGCAGTAGTGAAAAGTCAGTTCAAAGAAGGTTATAACCATATTTAGATTTGGTTATAACCTAGATCTGCCAAATGCAGTTTCATGTGGTTGAGATGTGCTTTTCACCAGGACATGGGATACTACTGTAATATAACATAATAGTACTGTAAAATTCATATGTAAATGTGTTATAAATTCAAAATAATGCAAATGTTGCCATTTTGAATAAACTCTCCTAACAGCAAGCAAGTGTTGTTGCTGTTCCTATTCACTTCAAAGAGTATTCATATGCATATGTCCATAGACAGAGCTCAATTGTTTTCATCAAAACAACTAGTTACTGGACATTACATTTAGCTTTTCGTTTAAACATGTAATGCGCTGTGCATACAGTAGGCAATGTAAGTAAATTTTTATAAATTAACAGTAACAAAGTATCCAGTAGCAGTAGATGTATTTGTAGGTTTTCTTTTTTATATTTGCTTATTATTAGAAAAAGATCAACTTTTTACACAAAATGCTGGAAGTAAAATGTCAGATTTTTTCAAATCTGACGGGGAAAACAACTGATAGATTAATCAAAGATTAAAATAAGCGTTTGATTTGTTACCCAAAATAACAAATCAAATATACGTAAAACATTGCACAAGAATACCATACACAAACTGGCAGCACACATAAATCTGTTTATTAAAGTGCCCCTATTATGCTATTTTAAAGGTTCCAGATTTTGTTCTGGATGTCTCTTACAATAGGTTTACATGCATTTAAGGTCAATTTCAACTTTAATTCTCTCATAATATACATTGTACATCACCTCATTTCTCTAAGGGCCTAAAAACAGTTTATTCGAAGATTCAGGGGGCTTTCACACTGGGCACGTTTGCTGCGGTCCGAGTCCGAGCACGATTGTTCTCAGTGCTTCCCGTTGCGTTGGTCTGGTTTCACACTCAACTTGAATCTATCGAACCCTGGTGCAATTGCGTTCATCTTACGCTATATCACAAACGTGCACGCCGCAAGACAGAAAACAGAATGCGGCTAATATATTGTGTTTTTTTATTAATTTGGTGCTATTATGCACAGCAGAGTAAACGACACTTGGGTTTACTGTATGTGCGTCGTATGAAAGCGGCATTCTGCTGCTTTTAAACAGAATATTTAGCAGAGACAGTGACATTAATTTGCCGCCCTGATTGCACTTGCTGAGCGATTACACTGCAGGTAAACGCCTATTACCATATTTGAATTTCAGCTCCAGAGGCTTTCTCAGCACTTGATACACAGTGATAAGAACAGTAACGATGGCGTTGGTCTTTATGTATCAATTCCAGCGTGAGTCCTCATCCCTTTGAATTGCATGCAAAGTCTCAACACGTCGACAACATGAACCAAACAAATGCAAATTTGTTTCAGTCTCAGCTACAACTACAGTGTATGAGCGCGGGTCAAAGTAGACGTTCACAGGCAGCCAATGATGATCACAGGCATAATGCAAATTTGTTACGTTGTTACATAGGTATGTAACCGGAAGTAAAACTGGAATTGTTGATGACTCGTTTCGGCAGGTCAGAATCAATCATTTCTTTTAGGAGACAATAACTCAATTTATCGTGCACTTTGATCTTTGAAACTTTGCAGACCTTTTACATTCAAAAACAGCTATACTACACACTATATGAAAGGTAATATTCGAAAAAACACTTTAAAATACACACCTCTCGATTACATAAAAGTTATCCCCATCATCTCCCTGATCAATGACGTGATCTTGTGGCTTCACAAGAACCTCAAACATGGCGTCCAGCACCTCTGAAAACTGCTCCTGTACCAGAGAGAGACAAAGTGTCTGATGAAGGAAATGTGTTTTTGTGCTCTGAATCATATAGTACAGATTTATACAAAACTACATATTTAAAAAAAAATTTTTATATTGGCAAGTTTCTTATGGTTCACACAACAGCTAGACAGAGTGCAACAGAATGGAACAAAGTGTGAGGGTCCAGACATGTTTCAACTATTTTTTTATCTCGACATGCCATCTTAAAAACTCAACACTCATGGTGCACGATGCTGAACGAAGAAGGGGGGGGACAAGAGTGATATGCAGTTCTATGCCAAAAGAGACCCACATGCAAGTGAACTAACGTTTAAGTGCAGAATGAATGCAAGAATGAAAAAAGGTGAAAAATATCTAGAACTTATTTCATAAAACTATGAATCATAAAACTAAAATTTATGGTTGAAGATTCAAGACAACTTTTCATTACAAACGTTTTTAAGAGGTGAATTTAAAGACGTCACTTTTTGAAGCAGGTTTTACCATGTTGACCGTGACTTTTAGCATAAATCCTCTTTGCTAAGTTGTGTCTTTTAATTCACTGCCGTGAAACTACCACAGTTAAAAAATATTATATTTATATCAAATTAAAACAGTCAACATCACGTTTATGTGTGCACCAAACAGGGAAAAACTATGTGTTTAGTTATATGACATCAGCAGAAAATTAAGAGTGCTTATCAGTTCAAGTAACAGTATGTTCAATAATTTCCTCCAACAATGAACCGACAGTGACTGATTAAGTAAAGCACATGTGATCAGTCGCACATGCAAACCAAACCTGACTGACTGGCCTGCACACACAACCTGGATGACGTCTGTATACAGTTTAATAGCCCTCATATCTCTGTGTGTGTGTGTGTGTGTGTACCTGATCTAGAGCCTTGAACAGCAGAATGTCCTTGCAGGCCTCCTGTAATCTACAACGCTGCTCGTCTGTTTTTGGATGAACAACTCTCGGCTCAGAGTCTTCCTCATCATCATCAGGGTTAAATGCCTCCGCACACACTATGAAAACAAATTACTATTTAATTACTTAGAAGTCTTCACCAAAGCCACATGCATGTGAATCAAAACATTTTAAAAAGGGGTTTTCGAAATTTTCAATGCCAAAGACCCCAAATGTATCAAATTATACTATGCAAGAAAAAGAAAAAAATATGTTATAATAAAAACAGCTTGATGTTTCCAATTTTAAGTATTTGGCTATTCACAACAAAAAGCAGCTTTAAAGAAAATTATGCCAAAAAAAACTACACTACAGTTCAAAAGTTTTTCAAAAGACAGTAGGATTTGAAAGAAATTAATACATTTATTGAGCAAGACAGTAAAGATATAATATTACAAAATATTTCTATTTTAAAGAAAATGCTGTTTTATAAACATTGTATAAAAGAATCCTACAGTTTTTTATCAGTTTATAAAAAAATTATTATGCAGCACAACCATTTTCAACATTGATATACAAAAATGTATATTTTAGAATTAGAATAATTTATGAAGGATCATGTGACACTGAAGACTGAAAAAAAATCAGCTTTGACATAACAGTCAAGTCAAGTCATCCTCATTTATATTTAACAATGTAGATTGTTTCAAAGTAGCTTTACAGAGATAAACTTAATATAATTTAAGGTAAGATTAACATTGGATTGGTTTTATAGCGGTTCTTGAATAATGTTATTTTCCATTAGGGGCCGCTAAGATGACACTGTTCTCTCTAAACAGACTTTAAACGCGAACCTGTGATAAACGCTGATGGCGTTCACATGCGCATTAAGCAACATGAATAAATTACATTTTAAAATTCTAATAGAAAGTTATTTTAAGCTATAGTTAAAGTAATTTTGAATTGTAATAATATTTGACAATATAACTGTTTTTACTGTATTTATCATCACATAAATGCAGCCTTGGTGAACAATGTCTTTCAAAAAAAAAAAAAAAAATCTTACTGACCCCAAACTTTTGAACAGTAATGTACCAAAGAAATAACTTACATTTATTTGTTACAAACAAACAAATAAATAAACTAAATATTTAGTTCTCTTAACTATTGGCAAGATGTTTATTTTGTATGGCAAACTTTTTGTAAAACATTTTATTTTCTCAAATTTTCCACAGGCTACATAGAACCCTTTTTTGGGCTCCAGTTTAAAACCTCTGCTATAGAAGTGTTTAATTTACAGAGATGACTAAATGGACAAAGCTTAACTTCACACTTATGAAAAAAAAAAGTATTCTTCTCCATGCATTAAATGTGTCTTTACAGGTAGCATATCTAGATTCCTTCATATGATGATGTGTAAGAGGGGATTTTTTTTACTGGAACACAATTGAAAGGGGCAGAATGAGTGGGCATATTGGCCACATACAGTAATTACAATAAAACAAACACTAGGGGAAATGACGGAAAGGCAGAGCACTTATCTGACACTCACACACACACACTTTAAACCACATGATTAGTGCAATGACGTCAAACAGAACTCACCCGACACTCTCCGGTTAAATCTGCTGGGGGGAGGAGCTGTGGAGAGAAAGACAGAGAGAGTTAATGACTGTTCAAATTCCCCTATGCTCGCTGAGAACTGCAGACTCTCAGACAATGTTAACGATCAAATTTAGTCTCCAAATTTCACATGCGCCCTTCAGTAACTGTGTGGGCGTGTTAAATATTCAGTAAGGTCAGTAAAAGGCCTGTCCTACAGGCTGTACCAGTTTCAGGAGATTGCAATTATGTGTGTACGATCACAGCTGAGTGCATCTAGCACGACTCTCAGGAGCCCTGCAGGTCTGCACACCCCCCCCTCCTCCTTTCTCATGGCACTGTTACAGTCCATCACTCCATTAACTCTTTGGTGTAAAACTAGCAATGAGCTTTCTCTCACATACACACTCTCTTATTAGTGAACTACCGTCTTAAGACGTTCCGCTCATAACCTATAGCTCTATAACAAACACAGATTTTCACAAACCTAAATGTATGATCATATTTAAACACATTCTTACAGTAATAAACCTGCAACTCAATACATGCTCACGTTAAATGCCACCGAATTGTGTGCATTCACACATAAGCAAGCATTCAGATTAACACCTCTTTGGAAATTACTTAACACTGTGTGTGAGCAATGCCCAGATAAGGCGGCTTAATACACAGACTTGTTGTGAGAGCACTCAAAGAAATGAGTACGTGCATGAGCGCGTGAAGTATAGTGAGATGGGGTGCTTCAACCTCACGTGTAGGGGATTTCAAGTGGACAAAGTTGCCATGACAACAAAATACAAGGAAGACTATAACAACTATCCCCCCCAAATACACACCCACTCACTCTCTCTTGACAACCAGAGAGAGAGAGAGAGAGAGAGAGAGAGAGAGAGAGAGAGAGAGAGAGAGAGAGAGAGAGAGAGAGAGAGAGAGAGAGAGAGAGAGAGAGAGAGAGAGAGAGAGAGAGAGAAAGAGAGAGAGAGAATGACACTGGAAGGAAGAAAAGGGAAAGAATATGGGTGAGGGAATCTTTTTCTCTTTTTTTTTGAATCTTTAATGGATAATTTACTTTGAAATGAAAGTCATTTACTCACCCTCATGTCAGTAGTATTAGTTTGATTTTTCTCTCACACACACACTATATCAATTTACATAAATTTCCATAATTGATCAAATAATCTATTACTGTACGTTCACACCGCCGCCGACTTGAGCTTCCAAAGCGGCCGGAAGTCATTCATTTTCAATGGAAGCTATATTGTATATATAAGCTATATTGTATTCTCTTCCGGTTCTGTTGTCAAGTCGCGTTCAGTGATGCTGGTGACGTAAGACGCTGCTGACGTGTTATCTGGTGCGCCCGAGCTTCGTTTACGCTGTAAACAAAACAATCTTCGCAAACATGTCTAAGGATTTCGACACAGAGGAAGACTTGCATTTTTTTTGCCCAGCCATATTTATTTGAACCCCGAATACACGGACGCACCAGATAACACGTCAGCAGCGTCTTACGTCATCACTGCGGACTCGTGAACCCGCTGGCAACAGAACCGGAAGAGAATACAATGCTGAATAAAGTCATAGTTTTTGTTATTTTTGGACCAAAATGTATTTTCGATGCTTCAAAACATTCTAACTAACCCACTGATGTCAAATGGACTACTTTGATGATGTCTTTATTTCCTTTCTGGACAAGGACAGTATACTGTTTATACATTTTCAACGGAGGGACAGAAATCTCTCGGACTAAATCTAAAATATCTTAAACTGTGTTCCGAAGATGGTCTTACGGGCTTGGAACGACATGAGGGTGAGTCATTAATGACATAATTTTCATTTTTGGGGTGAACTAACCCTTTAAGCAGCAAATCAGAATATTCGAATGATTTCTGAAGGATCATGTGACACTGAAGAAAATACAGCTTTCCATCACAGGAATAAATTATCTTTTAAAATATAATATAAAAGAATAATGTTATTAAATTGTAATACTATTTCACAATATTGCAGTTTTTGAGCTGTATTTTTGATCAAATAAATGCTGCCTTGGTGAGCATAAGAGACTTCTTTCAAAAACATTTAAAAAATCTTACCAACCCCGAAACTTTTGAACAGTAGTCTATATACGCATATCATCTAGATATAGGGAATATAAATATTTTCCATGATTTAAAAAAATAATAATCCATGGGGAAACTTCTTCTATAGGACTGTTTCATCCATTTTCGATATGACTGCTTAAAAAAAAAAGTCAGCAAGCCATATGATTTGAGGTATTACATAATTATGTATAAACCTGCCAGTTTTTAATATTTTAGGATTAGAAGTTTGTTTAAATCTGTAAGCTTAAGTATGAGCAATAGTAACTACAAACAACAGAAACCCGATATTTGTCCCGTCATTCTTCTTATCTCCCTCCATGTCATTCTAGATATCCTCATGCATTGCACACACAGTCTTATCACCCTCTCATTGCTGGTAAATATGAGAGAGAGAGAGAGAGAGAGAGAGAGAGAGAGAGAGAGAGAGAGAGAGAGAGAGAGAGAGAGAGAGAGAGAGAGAGAGAGAGAGAGAGAGAGAGAGAGAGAGAGAGAGAGAGAGAGAGAGAGACACTAGTAATTTTAAAAGTAAACAGAATGTGTGTGTGATCTCTGTGATGGTACAGCGAAAATCACTTATCATGTGAGAGTCAGCAACTAAACTACAAACAGTTCTGTGCTTTCTCTCTCACGCAACATGGGATGAGAGAGAAAGCTCTCACGCATTCGTGGGATGGAAAAGCTGATTTTTCAGCATCAACACTCCAGTCTTCAGTCACATGATCCTTCAGAAATCATTCTGATATGCTGATTAAGTGCTCGAGAAACATTTCTTATAATAATATTAGTATAATATATAATAGGCCTAGTTAAAAAAAATCTTACTCACCCCAAACATTTGAATGGTAGTATATGATATTATTAACATTTATTTTATTTGATAATAAAAATTCAATCTTTTTGAAGGAAATAAACCCTTTAAATCTGCCTATTCAGTGTGTGTTGTGTTGACGTCCGTTTTCTCCATTTTAGGATTTTTGTGCCAAGCTGTGTTGGGGAAGTTACTTTTAAAAAGTAGTGTAACTCGTTACTCGTTACTTCTTTTAAAAAGTAATCCGTTACTTTACTTAGTTACCCCATATAAAAAGTAACTTTTTACGTTGCTCGTTACTTTAACATTACTTTTATGTTGCTTGACTTTGGGCAGAAACCAATATCTGTTCCTAAATGTGTAGGCCTACATAAAGTTCTACTATGCATAATGCCATATATGATGCCATAAATGCATAATGCATTTATCAAAAATGTTCATATTTATGAAGAAATGCCGGTTAATGGACAGGCATATGCATGGGCGGCGCTAGGGAGGGGCTAGAAAGAAAGCCCCCAAGAAAGACCAAAGCACCCCGTTAGCACCCCCAAAAATCATTTCTGGAAGTAATTATATTCAGGTTGTATTCTATGGAAGTCCTGAACCGCAAGGTGAAGAAGAAAAAAAGAAAACTTATCTTGTTATTTAGACATAATAAGGGGACATTCTAATCTGCATTAAGCCAAATTAAGCGTTCTTATAATGGTTTTCTATGGGAGGAAAATGCTTAACGTGTAATTAAACATGTTGCGTTCATATTCTGGGCTCATCTGATTTGTTGTACATAGTATAGACTTTATTATGATTTTAGTATCATAATGATTAATAAATGCACGCACAATTATCCGTGAACTTGATAAATGTTGCAGATATGTTTTACTATGCACGTAAACAAATGCCTTTCAACTTATGTGTGCAAAATTCAGAATTAAATGAATGTGCAGCAATATACAAATAGAGAGTCTGTAGGCCTACTATAGCCTACGTGTTGTAGCCATTAAATAAGCGCATTTAGTTTCATATTTAAAAAAAAATTATAATGTTATTTTTTTCCATCTATGCTGATTATGAAAAGTGAACAGCGCGAGTAAGATGGATGCGCAATATATCGGGAGACATTGAGTCAATCAGACATGATTTTGACCACTTCATTAAGTTTTGTTTTGAAGAAAGCCTTTCTTTAAAGCGAATTTCGTTTTGTATAAATTGTATCTTAATTTTAATCATTTTTTTATCAACCAAATGCCTGCAAGTAAGAAGCAAATATAGGAGACAATATAATCATGGAAGCGCCGGCGTGGTCACTTGCATTGCACGTGAACAGGAGCATCTCATCATAAATTAACCGAAACTCAACGTATAGAATTTAAGCTTGAAATGTCTTTAAACGAAACAATTCAAAACGAAAAGAAATAGGCTACTCTCTGATTATGAAATCCATTATGTGCATTTCTCTCTGGGGCGTTCACTACGGAGATGGCGATCGCGGT
This sequence comes from Rhinichthys klamathensis goyatoka, assembly GCF_029890125.1. NCBI lineage: Eukaryota > Metazoa > Chordata > Actinopteri > Cypriniformes > Leuciscidae > Rhinichthys > Rhinichthys klamathensis. The sequence continues at coordinate 1,107,424 of NW_026606708.1, forward strand.
CAAATCTATCAAATGACGGAGATCGCTGTCAAATCCCAGGGACAGATAATCTGTCCCTGGGGAAAGTAACGTTGCGCAGAATTGAAAAAGGAACTACGTTTCGTTACCAGATTTTTAGTAGTAGCGCGTTACACTACTTTTTACCCGAAAAAGTAGTTGCGTTACACACAACACTGGTGCCAAGCCATAGAAAGTCAATGAGAGACGAATTTCAAATGGCAGGAAAATTGACCAATCTTCTCCAATGTTTTCAAGATCAACTTTTAAGGGAAGCTGGAGTTAATCGGCAAAGGAAGACTTATACCAGACCTTAATTTTGTGCAGAAAGGCAAAGCTTTTTAAAGCATTTCAACCACAGCAATTATAAGCGATACCCCTGGATGACAGCATCAATCAAGACGCTAAAGCTAAAGCTGCGTTCACACTACAAGGGACACGATACCATTAATTTCAATGGAGACAAAAGCGAAAGTGACCCGTTGGCGACTGAATGGGGCGTGTCCAGCGACGCAACAAAGTTGAGATCTGGTCAACTTTATGCAAATGAAGAGCGACTTTCGGGAGCGACAACCAATAGGAGTGAAGTCAGTGGAGCACACGTGATCTGTCACTCTTCAGTGCCGAGTCTGACCGAGGCAAGTTGAATAAGAAGCTCATTTTAGCAGTCAGAAAAAAACTGTCCTATAATTTATGATATGTCTCCGTACAGTGGTACTTGTCATGCTGACTCTGAGACTGAATGGTTTCTTGAACCCAGATAGACCGGCATTTGCCTGTTTGCTGCAGTTAAATAGCCGCGATGGCAAATAGCACTCGCTGATTCTCGTTCATCTTTAATATTATGCATTTTATGTATTGATTTCATTTATATTTAGACTTTTCCTTCCAAAATGTTTGTTTGTAGCGGCAAGAAAACGGATTTGTTGTCTACAACATGGAGTAACATCCATACATGTCACTCACAAACATTATTACTAGGCAACCAGTAGTGGGAATACCCAGCGACCTCACCGCCAGCCACTGGTGACATGCTGCGACAAAGTCGCTTGTAGTGTGAACGCAGCTTTACTGCTGGAACTGTTTGCTGTTTTGGTAAATTATGTAAAATCTAATAGGTTAAGTGACTGATTTTATTCTGGCCACCGCTTTAGTTGAAAAAAGTTATTTTGCAGAAAAACTGTTCAGTCTGTAAATTTACTAACTTAGCGACCATGAACATTTGCTGTAATTCTGCATAAAAGTTGCATTTTTCCCAAATCATATGTTCGATAAGGTCTGTTACATACATTTAATTGGCTGCTGTGCCAGTATAATTTAAATAAATGGTATAATATATGATATATAATATATTAATGCGCTTTGGTCTGAGCGCTGTCATGATGCGTCAGCTTACATAAAATTTAGCTGGTTTTGTGGCTAGTTGTCACCATATTCCGCTGAAATGCACACACCGATTGTGTGATGATGCAAATCTTTGTAATGATGATTTGCATTTTATTACTTTAATTTTGGTGATAACTCTCACGCTCACACTGATGTTTGCTTGTGGCATTTGATTTCTTGTCAAAGGTAACATGTAGTATTATAGAAGAGGACACCGTAAGCTAGGCCAATTTTAGGATGAGTTTACTTTTTTCCCGACGAGGCAAGGGGGTGAGAGGGCCAAGGTCCAAGAGTCACGGTTCGCTACTGCGATAATCTCAAATGAATCGGTCTACTATATGGTCAACTCATAGGGCCTGTTTACACTATGCGTTTTAACTGATCAGATAGCTATCCATTTTGTTAAAACTCTTCCATTTACACTTGGCCACATAAATGGGTCTCCACAAAATGAATAATAAATCCGTTCTTTAATTCCTATTCTATATGCAAATTTAACGGAATTCATGTCATCGAAAGAAACAGATATAAGCTGCAATTTATCTATCATCAGCTAATTTCAAGATCAAAGACCACAATAGGAGAGAAAGCGGCATGAGTGCTGGTAAGATAATTTAGTCTCTCTACTTTGAATGAGCTTCAGGATGCGAACTTTGTTTCATTTGCGGCAGTTTGTGCGTCGGCTTGCTGAAGAGATATTAGCTCAGCTACTCATTTGCCACAGGCCATATCTGTGGCGATAGAGGTAGAGCTGTCATATCTGGCTACCGTGAGCCGGTGGCCTATAACACGCTCACATGCTTTTACACCATTTTGGAAGGAGTCAAATTTACATATGTGGCTTCAACAACCAGATGCATTTTTACTTCTCAAGTATCCTTTGAAATGCGTTTCAAACCACCTCCTGAAGTGGTTGAGTGATCGGATTTAAATCCATCTCGAATAGCTATCCGATCAGAGAAAATGCATAAAGTGACCAGGTGTAAACAGGCCCTATACACACGTTCGCAAAAGCACAAGGGAGTCTACACTATGTAACACTACCATAACACAATAAAGAACCCCACTCACACACACGGAGAAAGCTGCTCGACTAATTAATAAAATCCCAAACAGCTGTACAACTCGTAAACAAAAGGAAAATACTCTCTTCCCTTCCTGCTGTAAGCAATCAATCTTGATGTCTGAATCCCCCCCCCCCCTTTCCTTTACTCTCTAAAAACTTTGTCTATCTTTCTCAGTGATCCATTTCTCCCTTTCTCTCTTTAGCCCTTATAAGGTAGTGTGGATCTGTCTAGCACTGTGCCTGTGGCTTTAACCCCTTACTAACAGCAAGAAGATTACTTGCAGTGGGAGAGCATGAATGACAGAATCAACAGTAGCAGATATTTACTCAAAAAAACACATTTTATTCACTTTCTATAAACTTTACAAAAGCATATGCGAGGATTCAGTGACGCTAAAATATCAGCAAATGTGTGTTTGTGTGCATAATATGAACATTAGAGGCGAGGTCAGCTCTCCCTCTGATTAGACAAGGCCATCAGTCTGCTTAATCTGCACCCTGACTGGACAAGGTCCCTGTCTGTTCTTTTAACCCGTCTCTGATTGGCTGATATGGTATTATGTGGTGCTAGTTGAAGGTCAAGGCATGTCCAATCAAAACATACACCTCGCAATTGGAGTCCTCCCATTGGATGCACTCCTCCTGTCCCAATGACCTCCTCTCCTTGAGCCACCACCACTAATCAGACTGACCTGCAAACATCTTACGAAGGCTGAGGAGTAATCTTGTGTGTTTGTGTGTGTTGTTGTCAACAAACATGCAAAGAAAGGGATCAGAACAATGTTTCCCACTCCGTTGAGTGGTTAGGAGAGAGGAAATTAATGATTAGATTTAATTGGAGACAAAAATAGTGAAGGTTACAATGTAGATAATGTGCAGGGCTTCCACATCCTGTCTAACCTTTGGCCTTACCCACAATGTCTTGAGAGGGAACAGCCCTGTTGCACTGTTGGGCCATCCTTAAAAATATTCTTGTTTGCCGTAACCCGACCGACCCTGTCAAATTAGGACCGACCCAATTATTTATTTTTTTCCCTTTTAGTCCGACCGACTTGCCGGTTGTAAACTTGCATTAAGACCGACCGATTTTTTTGTACTCTTCAAACAACTAATACAAATGCAATAAAATAATATAAATTATATTATAGTAAGTATTGTGAATATAAATTGCGTAGGCTACGTTCTTTCTTTTAAATAAAAACCCGTGGCGTCATCTATGATGATTATGTTTACACCATTGGTTTACGCATGTCACACTATGGCCTGTGCGTTCGCTTTCGTTTCACTCACTGTTAATGGTTCGCGCTTGGTGACGGCTGCGGCGCGGCTGCTTGTGAAATACGTCTGTATGAGCCTACATGTAGTGCTGCCGCGATTAGTCGACTTAGTCGACGTAATCGACCATGCAAATTAGTCGACGGCAATTTTTTTAGTCGACGTGTCGTTTTACTATTGACCGCTATTTATTTTTGGTCTCCCGTCACAAACGGCTCACTGTAATTCACCTCCACACACCAGTCTGTGCGCCGTGCGCGCCCTGCTGGTTTATCTGCTATCATTTTCCTTCACGTTCCCGCCCGCCTTCACTGCTTTGATATGAAAAATTGCGGAGGCAGGTGACGGAGCTTTCACAGTGGGCTCGTTTGTTGCGGTCCGAGTCCGAGCGCGAGCGCGATTGTTCCCGGCGCCCCCCGCAGCGTTGGTCTGGTTTCACACTCAATTCTATCGAACCCTGTTGAGTTTGCGTGCATCTTATGCCATCGCAAACGTGCACGGCGCATGATAGAAAACAGAACGCGGGTCAATATATTGTGTTTTTCAAACGGACTCTTTTGAGGAGACAGTGGATTTCCAAATGTGTTGCCCTGATTGCACGCGCAATGCGCAAATACACTGCAGACTCAACTCTCGCGTATCCAAGGTAAATCATCAACACTATCATCCCTTACATGTGTATTATTTAACTAAATGCATCATAATCAGCTAAAACGCATGGGCAGGTTACTTAACTTCCTGAACAAGCGCTCCCGAGTCCGTGTTGCTTTCACATTCACGCGAACCGCGGCACGGGCCCGCCATGCACGCAAGTGTAAACGCGAGCTACATAACTGCGTGCCTGCCTGCTTTCAGCGCGACTCATAGTGGGCTAGTCCAGACTCTTTCAATTCAATTCCAATTTATTTGTATAGCGCTTTTCACAGAAAATGCATTGCATCTACTTTACTATTCAGAGTGATGTTATCAGTTATGCTTTTCAGAAATGTACATAAATTAATCATTATTAGCTTACTGTACATTTTTTAAGGCAGAACAAAGAGCTAATTTAAGTAATACATACATGTTTGTTATTAGAGGATTAGATTAGGACTCTGACTAATATGGTATAGCCTAATGGAAATGCAGATACTTAATGCTTAGATTGTTAATACATAATGTTTTTGAACAGGTGACATTTTATGTTTTGGCCCTTCAGTTGAGTTCAAAACGAAATAAACACTTGATTTTTTTTTTAATTAGTCGTTTAGATTAGTCGACTAATCGAAAAATTAGTCGAAAGATTAGTCGTTAGAAAATTAGTCGTTAGTGGCAGCACTACCTACATTTAGTCGCTCATTATTCGAAATTCTTAATGGTCAAATAGGGAATAGGAGAATAGGGAATCGATGGTAACGGCCTTTTCTCGGAGCGCGTCCAGCTCGTCACGGTCACGATATGCCCGCCGCGAACGCACGCCACACAGCAACTGCAGGCTCTGACAAACAAACTCACATAAGTATGAGAAGCCAAACACACCGAAAGTGGGACGAAACGGCACGGTGTTATAGAGTTCGCGCTGCGCTGCGGCTCAATGGACAGAGACGCGCGAGTCGCGACAGACTCGACAGCGCAGGGAGGAAGTGTTTGCTTGCGCCACCCAATGGTCAGCGCGGCGCAAACTAATCTCACAAGTGCCGCGCTGACCAATAAAACAGCACATCCCATACCGAAATTGCACTAAAGAAAATCGACCATTCCATAATATGTCAGGACTACTTAATAGGCCTATAGTTTCTACAATGCGCCTAGCCATTTGACCTCACTGATTTCCGTTAATAATAGCAGAGGTTTATGGGTCAAATGTAAATAAATGGTCCCAAACTGCCAAATGTTTTATTGGTCGGCGCGGCGCTGGGGAGATTAGTCATTTTACTTTATTTGTTTCCCTCTAAAAAATCACTTTCATTGAAATCTTGATGTTTTTTTTTTTTTCCAAATGAATGCAGCTGGAATTAATGCAATAAATATGTTTTTTGATAAAGATTTCAAATTGTTTGTGGTCTATAACCTGTATAAGAATGAGGTTCGCAATGGTGCGCCCGAAGGCATTGACGTCACGATATGCAAATTTGTTTAAATTCATACCGACGTAATCACCATGACCAAAATTGTCCTTTTTTTTTTACATTGAATCTTGAAAAAATATATATGTAGACCTACCTACCCTTTTTTTTTTTTTTTGCTGTTACTGCAAACCAAAATATTTTTAAGGATGGCCTTGGACAGACGGTTTATGCAATAAGTGTATAGCAATATGAACTCTTAAACCTAATTAACTTCATCTTAACTTATTTTCTGCGAGTGCAGGACTCAAAAATGTAGAAATGATAACCTTAAGTCTATGACCAGCTGCTGAGATAACACTTCATAAGCTCTTACGACCACACTATAATGCAGCTTCTGCAATCAATGACCAGGGTGGGAAGAACAAACAGGGTCAGGGTAGTTAGATAGTCACCCTCTTGCTGATAGATAGGAGGAAGTACTAAAGTCCAGATTGTTATCGGAAACCTCAAACATGAAGAATAAAAGATAGACACACCCTGGCATACAAAACACACAAACAATACACACATAGACAGAAAAACAATACCAAAGCATTTTCTCTGAATGCCAGTAGCTGGTGCGTATTCTTAATATGTGACGGGACCTGTAGTAAAGCCAAAAACATGTAACATTTCCTTTCTTCTTTCTGAACTCTAAATACAGAAAAAGGATTAAAAAAGGTCAAGTAGAAAAGCATTTACTACTGCAGTGAATTCATTTTTTTTCTGCACCTTAAATATATAGTGCAATCTTTTTCTTTCTGAAAAGGAAAAGACAATTATTCATGTTACTTTTATGGTGGCCATTTTAACACTAATTATTCAGGCCCTTTATTAAAGTCCCTGTAAAGGCAATTTAAAAAAAAAATTCTAAACTCATTATAAATGTTAGAAATGTATTGCTAAAACATATTACAAAGACTGAACTGTGAAGTACTGAATTGTGGAGTTAGACCGTTAAACAGTTTTTCACCATTGCTATTTTCCGGATTTTTTGGGCAGGGCTAAAACGGGGATCGATAACGCACTGGAGCCCCTGAGCTCCTGGACACGGCCCTACTTGATGACGCACTGGAGCCACTGAGGCTGTCCGCTCCCCTAACATTATAGAGCACATTCACATCAGTTTTGCCGCTCAATCGTGAGTTACGGTCAGTACTATTAGTTACTACAGCAGCCTACAGATTGCTAGCTAGCTATGCCTTCGTCACGGAAACGCGTACTACCTGGATGCGATCACCGGATCACATACAAAACAGATCGGTGTCCTTATTTAAATTTCCGAAAAACGATTACATCAAGAAGAAGTGGATTAATTTTGTGAAGAGCCAACCTTGATGGAGAGCTGAGGATCACTGCCAAAACCCGCCTCTGTAAGTGATCATTTTACACGGGATAGTTTTATAAACTTTCGTCGGAGACAACTGAGACATTCACTGATAATCCGTTGTTACTGGTGAATGGGGCCGAACCGACTATCTCCCGCCTCGGCATTCATCCTCCCGTCGCGCCGACAACTGGTGCCATCATCGGCAGTGCGTGCCCACCGTGCGAGCATCTATACCGGCAGTAGAGTTGAGTGTGGCGACGGCAGCTTTCCCGCGAGTGGGCGTGGTTTCAGCGCAGCCAGCGGACACGCCCCCAGCGTTTGAGAGCAGAGAATACTGCTCATTTTTTCAAGATTTTGATAGCTTATTTTATGTACTTGCTGGCTTTTTTTATCATTCAAATTTGGCAGGGTGGCTAATGACACATTTTTCTGTGGTGTGACAAACTCAGAACACATACAAAATTTTGACTTTACAGGGACTTTAATAATTAATTCTCGACAAATTGCAAAAACATGATTTTGGCTTAGTAAAGGACATGAAGACCTTCTCAGATACAGCACATCATGGTTGAGACAACACGCTAACTGCCTGAAAAAACTACAGTTCTCTTTTTCAAAGTTTAGTTTCATATGTTTGCAATGTGAAAAAGGTTCACACTCAATATTGAGTTTGAGATGATGCAAAAACATTATTGCAACGTGTGTCCTATTAAACTGACAACAGGCAACTTGACAGTTAGGAGCAGCACAAACAGGTTCTTTGACACCCAGTTAGGGTATTTGCAGGTTGTCTCTGACAAGGACTCTGAGTCCTTAAAACAGCAGACTGCTCTGTTCCTCTCTGATTATCCAGCTTACAACAAAGAGTACACTATCCTCCAGACAGACAAGCTATACACTTGCACTTAGACAGACACTTCTTTTATACTTCAATTCATTTCACTTTAATTTACAGTACATCTTTTCTATTAGAGTAACTAGGGTGCTTTGTTGTTGTTGTTTTTGTTTTGTTTTAAGAGATACCAGACATAAAGTGCCTTTAACAGCTCGAGGCAAATCAGAAATTCTTTTTTGTGAATTCAGGCAAGGGGTTTTGTAGAGAGGCCATGTGGTTGAAAGGATGGTGGTGTTCTAATTTAGTGCCAAAGTCTGGCGGAAGTTAAAAAAACAGCTGAAACTGCTTACAAAACGTTTAACTACTTTTTACCCAAAACCAATTGTGAGCATGTATCTAAATTCTCACAGAAACCAACAATATACATGATAAAGCACTGTACATGATAAAGTATGCAAGTCTAAGAGCCATCAAATCCATCCAAACTTCTGCGTGATACATTGCCAGTTCTGCAGGGATGTGTAGATGTTTTCTTGACAGCATGACGCAAAGTAAGAAAGATCAAGGTGGGATGGTCTTACCTATGCTTTAACTGTTCAAACATGCCCAAGCATGCTCTGGATTCCTCAGCTCACTGAAGCTCTGCTGTGGAACAACACGTGTCTAATGCAGAACCCATCCCACTATATCATGATTGGATGTGCGGACGACTATCTGAGCTAATAATGATCTACCTAAACTGGATGAATACAAACTTGTACTTGTCTGAAAATGCGTTCATATTTAATCTGCCATCTTGGCACTGTCCATTTTCCCAGATGTTTTTGGCCTATGACATACTAACAATAACTGTGAAAATAATCTACTCAGGTGTTGTCAAATAATAACTAACTAGTGTTGTCAAAAATATTGATATTTCGATACGAGTCAATATCTGAAACGATTCCAATACTCCTTTTCTGCAGTATTGATACACCGATATCAGCTGCACATTGACATTCGCAATCTCTCTTCTCTCCGACGGCAAATTGAAGGTTTGACACACACCTGCTTACTCTTATAAACCCGTTTCATGCGCTCTGGTTGAGTAGTGTTGGTGTTACAGCAGGGCCTGAATTTTGTGGGGTTGTGGGTATTGCAATTGCACATAATTTTACTCATTCCTGCAGGTTTCGCGATCACAACAAAAGAGCGCACACTAGGGCTGGGACAACGCGTCGACGTCATCGATGACGTCGACGCAAAAAATACGTCGACGCAAAATATTCGCGTCGATTCGTCAGACCCAAAACAAAGACGGCCGCGCCGGAGAGTAGTATAGCAACACGAGTGGCTCCTCAGACTTTCAGAAGTGCAAGGCGGCACGCACGCACAATGGATGCGAGAGATGTCGCCGTCATGTTTTTGTTTGGGCCGCAGTTCCGAGATTCCTGTCTGTTGGATTTATTACAGCACGTGAATTCATCAGTTTCTCCCGAAATACATGAAAGTAAGTGACCGGTGAACTGGGAGAAACTATAAATGTATTGTTTTACTATAAATTAAATGTATTTAAAATGTCTGAAACCTAAAATAAACATTATGTGGTTAAAAACACTGAACAGTTGTGATATAGCCTATGATGACAAGCGCTGAGCGCGTCCGTCTTTGGCTCAGCGCCAGCCATAGCGCGAAAGCACAGTTTGAATCTGGCAGTGATGTCACGTCACTGTACATTCGCTCCTTAGTGCTCGGCTACTGCAGAGCGTGCCGAAATTGCTGATGAGATATATAGAGGAACATATCTAGTGGAAAATGAGAATGTTACGAAAATAAGAATGCATTACTTTGCACTTATATAGTCTTTTATTTTGGAATTTTAAGAGCAATAAACATATATTGCAATGTTAAGGAATTCATGTTTTTTTTTCCATTCAGATATGTAAATCAACATGTATAAAGTACTATTAGTCAATTAATGGGGAGATAATCGATAATCAAATCGAAATCGAATCGGACTGGGAAAATGAATCGTTACATTAATCGATGCACCGAAAAAATAATCGCTAGATTAATCGTTTAAAAAATAATCATTTATCCCAGCCCTAGCGCACACCACTGATTTATATAAGAGGCGCATGCATAAAGCCACCTCTTAAACAGCTCACAAGTACCAAATTGACTTCTTTTTCGTGGCTAATTGCGCTAACCCGCAAGACATTCGTTTATCTTCAGACGACAAATAAAAATATTTTTAATTCAATCTGAGAGCTTTCTGTCGCTCCATTAACAGACTAAGCGACTACCACTTTCAAGCCCCAGAAAGCGATGTGAGTGCTTTGCTTGTGCAAAAATCATAATTTACCACTTTATTTACAAAATATTAATCTCTGTCCAACTCAACAACATCTGCTCTCACGTCAAGAACATGCATGCGTCGTGACTCGTGGTGCTCTAGTGAATATCTATCGTAACGAAATTAGAAATTCCAGAATTGTGACAACACTAATAACAACAACAACTTTCTTGGCAACTACAACTCTTGCACTCGAAAAGCCACTCAAGTTTTTTTCTTAATTTACCAACCTTTCGAATCTGAAAGCTCATCAGCTTCCCACAGAATTGTGGGATATGAAACTGGCTGCACACACTTCAGAATCTTGTTGGACGCAGTGGGTCATTCCGTATTGTTTGCCTACTAAATGCACATACATGGAAATTTTAAGTGGTCTCTAAAATGGTCCAACCAAATATGGTAAATATTCTGTCATACTATATTTTGTCTGATTTTTGCATTCAATATAGCAGTGAAGTATGAATATTAGAATGTGGAAAGAGAATGATGTACCTGCTCAAATTCAAACCACTGAAAGAGCACATAAACCTTCACACTCACTGATCTGAGATCAGATTTAACACACAGTTGGAATTGATTTCCCCAATCCGTTTTGTAAGAGGATGTGAAAACAATTACAGAATTAAATATTAAACAATCAGCCTAAACAAGACAATCCACACAGACACAGGCAGGTACTGGATATCATGCGGTTTGATGAAATATGATTATAGCCTTATAGGGCCTAAGCGATTTGGGAATGTGTAACAATCCCTGTATCCATTTTCACACCTCTTGCTCACTGTTCTCAATGGTCCAGATTTCTCTCAATGACTTCTTTAAAATAATGTTTTAATTCACAAATGATGACTTACATGTCTGCCAGTGAAATCTGCCTGGTATTGCAGCTGCTCGCTCGCTCTCTCTGCACTACATGAAAGGAAAGAGGGGCTTCTTTGATGTGCGCGAGCGCACCTCTCTCCATTATGAAAAATCCCTGTTAGCATTCTCAATGGCCATCCCGCATCCATTCATACAAGCAATTCATTCAGCACGAATGGGCTAACAACGCTAGACCGATCACACACCACAGCCGTCTCTATTCAAGAACAGAAATGCATAAATATTAATGCAAATCTAATAAACGTGCATACTATCCCATCTTAATTTTGCATGCATTCTGGGGATGCCTTGTGCGGGCGCCACTTGTCACTGTCAATCAAGCGCTTGGATGGGAGCTCGAGCAAGTGCCATGGAAACAGCCTAGATAAGGCTTTTCCTCACGTTACCCATCTCAAGGGAGATCTGACACCCTTGTTAGCCGGGTGTCACGGTATACACTAAAACATACTCAAACAGCAATATCTTCATCTTTTACAGGTAGCGTAATAAGCTGATTAAATAAAGAGGCACTCACGCTCAAAGTCTGAGTCATCGTCCTCGTCTTCGTCATCGCCGTTCGACTCTGTCTGCATCGGTTCGCCATCAAACATCACTCCCTTCCCCCCGGTTTTGGCGGTGGCGACCCCGGACCCGTCCTGGTTTCTGGTGTCCCGCAGACGGGTGAAATACTGCACGGCAAACTCCACCAGGTCCGGCGGCCTCTGGCGCAGCACCTCCACGGTGTAGCCTTGAAGCAGCTCCGTCAGACCGACTGGAATCTCAATACTCATGGCTAAACAGTAGTAGAAGGTTTGTGCAGATATTTGACCCTTTTCTAAATGGCTCCTGAACTATGGTACAAAAATATAAATCAAGTCTTTCCCGTATCAGTGCATGCAGCGGGTTGCTGCGCCAAGAAGCTCGCGAGGGACTTAGTTAATTTTGGTAGCAAAGGTCAGCTGAAACAAGCACAACACATACGATTCTTCGGGGGGTTTGTTTCCCAAGGTTGGAGTTAATCAGGCCGAGTAGTAGAAAATAAAGGCTGACAGCTCTGTTTCCTCCTGCTTTAGCTGAGCTCAATAGATCTCTTGGCTAGGAATACCGTCCTGTGCGTTGAACCAGTAACTATAAATTAAAATCGCTTCGCTATTGTGTCGTATGGAACAAAATAAGCGATGAATAAGAGTCAAAAGTGCGGTTGATAAGATTAGAAGCTGATTAAACCCAGGCTGGGAGTTAGCGATGTAGCTATCTGAGTTAGCAGACGAGGCCTTGCCTTTGCACAACGCGTGATTAGTTTGTATAATTGACGTTTTGTTGTCTAATACCTTAATAACGGATATGCACGAGAGAAGAAGCAAAAAAAACTCAATATGTAAATTCAGAGATCTGTTGAAATGTTGTATGACAGCTCTGTCTGTCTATATCACCAGCGCACAGATCCGCGTCTCTCTTGTCCGTAATTTCTCCTAGGGTCCACGGTTTTTGGTAGTTCTAAACACGGCAGGTGTTTTAGAGGAGTGTGGGTAACTGGCTCTACCGGGGAGGTAGCTGTGTCGTCGCCGGGGACTCGGTAAGGAGCGAGGCCGCGCCGGGGTGAGTGTGCAGGCGGCCCGGCACTGACAGGGACACCCGGTGAACCGGACAGGGGGGAGACAGATCAGGCCTTCTAGTCTTCGGAAATCGGACAAGTGTCAGCTGTCACCAGAAAGCAGGAAAAGGCGCCCACGGAGACGACGACACCGGCACTCGCGCGCCTCCAAGCACGAAACTGCTATGAAAATCCTCGGTAAACTCCAACTGCTGAGAGCTGCGGATATTCTCGTCGCCTGTCGTTGTCAGAGCCGCGGTCCGGAATGGATATGCTTCTGGACGTCGAATAAAACAAATTTCGCCATGAAGGAGCTTAAATATTCTCGTTTTTTCCAGTAAGAACAGACCGTTGGTGCCTCCTGTGAAGGCGCGGACACTCTCTCCTGTTCCACCGCGAGCCGCTGAGCCTCGGGGGCGCGGTCAGAGTTCGAGAGCGAGCGTCAAGCCCTGATGGACTTCGAAAATGACCAATCGCAGAGCAGCATGAGACTGAAGCTCCACCCCTTTTGAAGCGTTTGCGCGAGATTTAGGAAGTGGGTGAAGAGGCTGGGGGGGGTTTCAGGGCCAAATTCTGAACTCAAGCAAAGCTGAGCGTAGAGAAATATACGGAAGCACTCTCTGTAACAGAAGTGATTGAAAAAGAACAAAAGTATCGATAAAGGAGGAACAGTTTATTTTACACGAATCTTCGGTCTTGAGTCATGAATTCTATAAATGCGTTGTATATGCAACCATAAAACGTAAAATATTAATTTTTATTACCGAAAGTAAAAGCTTATTGTTTGATTTAGGCTACTTTGAAAACACAAAGCAAAGCTACAATCTATCTATGTCGATTCCTAGAAGGGCTCCATAGCAAAAAAAATTTATCTCAGACGAACAATTCACGAAACACATAAATGCCAAGAGAGAAGGAGTTCCCTTTCAGTAAATATAGAGCAGTTGATCTATTCCTATTCTTGGGTCTCCTCCATTCAGGTAGCAGGTAAAGCCGTTACCATGGCCACACAGAACCTACCTTTAAATCCTCCAGTTATTTTCCTCGAGGAACTCATGCGCCCCCTGCCGGGCAAAAAAATAACTCATAATAGCTCAATAGTTCTTAACGGGGTTGATCATTCTGTCATTTACTCAGCATCATAACCTGATTTTTTTCTTCAGTCACTGTGGAACACAAAAGGACATGCGACACAGTATAAAAGTAAATGGTGACTGACCCTCCTTTTATCATAACTTTTAAACTCATCAGCAGATTAAGGGAAAAGACGTATTGTTGTGTTAGGGCAGAACATAGTCCACACAGAAAAGAGGAATGTTAGTCATTCACAAAAATCTACTTCTAAATCTCTTCTCCATGTTTGTTTATTCAATATTCATCATGCTTTCAGGTACTTTCAGCTGCGTTTAACACATTTGGCCATGTTTAAATAAATAAAATAAAAAAAGGGGAAAAGGCCGCAAATTCCACATGGGCTTTCCTGACAGTCTAAAGACTGACGGTAAAAGCACACGTCTGTTGCCTTAGAGTAGGGTGACCAACAGACCCAGAGGAAGAAAACTAAAGATATAAATATATTTTGTTAGTTCGTTTTTGTAAGTTCGTGAGAGCTATTTTTGTTAAATTTGGAGGTATTTCTTTTAGTTATTTATTATTTATATATTTATTTTTCTAATACAGAAGAGACATTATTTCTATCATTATTTCATTCATTATTTTTGAAACCTGGCATAATAAAACGTGTTGAGTAACCTCTGAGAAGCCTATCTGAATTTGTTTCTTGTAATATAACAATTTTCTATCCATACAGAGGAGGCATAGCCTACTTTAAATGTATTGCAATTAATAAGGCATCTTTGAGTAAACTTCGGGTATCATTTGAGTATCTGTTTGCCGGGCCGAGTGTCCTGGGTTTTGGTAATCAAAATATGGTCACCCTACCTTAGAGAAACTAGGACAGATGTACACCAAGGGAAACATGGAGTATATGCATGACTTCAAATGACAGTTTTCTAGAACAAATCGGAGTGGTTACTAAAAAAGATCTTTATAGTGAATTTTCACTGGAGACTATGCTTATTTTTTCCAGGCATAATTAGCTCTGGCACTCAAATCTGAAAGACACTGCCACAAATCTCTGTTGTATTGTATAAAAGGGGCTTTTAACAAGCTTGGGGATTTTTGGTGCCTTAGCCTGAGGGGCTTAACCATAACTCATATGACCCAAGTCATGGCACATCTTTGTAAATCTATGATCATTTAAATGCACACATGCATGCAATCACTCCAATCAATCAATCAGTCAATCAATAAATCAATCAATCAACAAACAAATAGAAATAAATCGTTCTCAGACAATTGAACAAAGTAGAGTCCACAGTGCTGGGATCATTTGGAAAAATAATAAATACACATAAGCCATATATCATTTAGCATTTCAAATTTATTATTTTATAGAATTTACAATTCAGAGACTATAAACTGGCCATATTCATTATTATTTAAATCACATTATATATTTGATTTCTGTGTTTAATATATTACAGCATTTATGCAAGCATTCAGAAAAATGTTTTATATTAAATGTGCCATTTACTAGGACAGTGCAACTGTAGGAGAGAATTGTAGATGTCATAGTAAAGGCAAGCAACTCAAATGGACAGTTCTTCAAATCCAAATGAATAATGCGTTATTGCCCAATGTAAAGATAATGTCCTTGAGAATATTAGCCGTGCTCCTAGCACTTCCACCTTAGGAAACAGTCAAAGTCACAAAGGATTATCAGTGATAAAGATTTAGTTCTTCTACAAACTCTCATAAGATGTGTTACATATCATGTACATGTGATGAGATCCATTTCAAATGATTGAGAGACAATATACTTTACGTGTGAAACAGACATCCATATAGCTTATACACAAAACCCATACACAACCATGCACACTATTTACAATCTTGTGCTGGGCATTTCAGTTCTGTTCATGTCACGGATAGCAGTCATTTTCCTTCTGATCTTAGTCAGAGTGCTAAATGACAATATATAAAATTCAGCTAGAGAAAGATTTTGCGTGTAGCTTCCATTAAAAATGTGCCACATTCAGTGATAAAAAAAACCTTCATTGATCCACATTCATTGATAAAATGCCTTTGAAGATAACAGGCAAATCTCTGTAACAAAACTCCCCTTTGTCGGAATCAAAACAGTCGTGTTAAATGTTAAGCTGGTGTGAACGACTGACCTTTTACAATTTCATGTTGTTTAGAGCTACAAACCCCATGAGAACCCTGAGGCGTAAAATGAGGTCAAAAGCTATTATGAACATACTATAATATCAACGGTAACATATTAATTTAGTAACGTAACACTTGTAAAAACAAAGGAATGAGATATTACAATTCCAGAGCCCATAAGGAAGAATCAGCTGCAAATAGGTTTCATATTCAATAAATGCAGCTGCAGAACAGCCAGTTCTCCCTTTACTCAAAGGAATGGAACAGTCTGGGGTGTTTGAAACAGTCAAACCACCAAAAGAAACTCATAAAAGCCAAAAAACTTTTATAATTCTCCTTATTGTGGCTATATATAGTGTATATGTGGGAATCTGTGGGATCTCCTGCATAGATGTGTCTGTTAGAGATTATCTAATAATTGATCTCTTCGAGAGCAATTTTAAAATTGCCCAGCAGACATTTTGCTCTCTCAATGTCTCAAAGCATTACCATATTCTCATTCTGTAGGTTCAGTTTGTTTTTCTGCCAAGCCATAGGCAATGGTTGAGTTGCCTTGGTAACTGTGCTCAAAGCAGGATGCAGTACTGCTGGTGTCCAGCGGGGGCAGCACTGCATCTCTAATGAGCAGTGGACATCACAAAGAGCAAATTGCAGTGGCAACACACGCCATGCCCTGTAGTGCTGATACCTTTGAAGTTTGACGGAACATAAACTCCCACAGAACCCTTACTGGCCATACTAAAGCGTAATTGGAACTTAAGGTCAAAGGTCACTTACTATTACTAATGACCTCTTACATCACCTAGGTAATTTTAATGAGGGTAGTTTTGTTGGCATGTAGTGCAATCAGACATCCCTTAGTCAGTAGAGATGAAAGATTTGATAGAGGGCGGGGCTTAGGCAAGTGTGCATGCGGTGATTGACAGCTAAGACCCATGAGGGGTGGGGAGTCTCTCCAGGATCCAGGTGCTCACCTCCTTTAAGACAGACTCAACTGTGTCGGGTAAGTCATGATGCAGGGCATGGTAGGCTTCTTCATATACCTGTTCATCATAGAAACACACACAGATTTTGTGAGTTAGAATGCACTAGGCAAGGCTTATGTAGGAATTTTGAAACATGGAGGGGGAGGTGCGTGGTTTTTATTAGAGTACAGAATGTGCATCTGGATCAGGTTATTCTGTGATATCCGAAACATCTACTGCCACAACAACAGCTCAGACCGTTTTCACAAGTCAAACCTCTAGTTCAAAGGGATAGTTCCTGCATCAATTACTCACCCTCATGTCATTCCAAACCTGTATGACTTTCTTTCTAATGTGGAACACAAACTAATATTTTGAAGGATAATGACAAAAGAACTGCTTTTTAAAGTCAGTGACAAAACACCGAGACATTATTTTTGTGTGTTTTCCACAGAAGAAAGAAAGTCATGGAGGTTTGGATAGACATGAGGGTGAGTAAATGATGACAGAATGTTCATTCTTGCATTTATTTGGCCAATGTTTATGCACGTTTGATTCACCTTCAGTTTTTTATCAGTGCTCTTGACCTCGTTATACATCAGTTGAGAGCCTCTGATGTCACAAAGCTTGTCGGCGTCGCCATGGAGAATAAAGAAGGGCCACGTGATGTTGGGTAATTCTCTCTCAATGCGAGTAGCCGCATCCATCAGCTGCATTCCGAATGAGACGCGCAGCCCTCCGTGATAATTTAGCTCATCTGTGTCATATGCCTCCACCTAATGAGAAGATGTAGGATTTCAAACATGATCTTAATAGCAGTAACTCATTGCTCAAGATCATACTCAATAAACAGGGAACAATAAACCATACAATAAACATATCAAATTTCTTTCACAATTCAAATGAAATGTATTATTGTACTGTAAGATGTTTATGTTGTCTACTATGACTGAATAAATGGCACAAGCTGTTTCTGTCAATTTAACAGTATTCCAGGGCCAAGCTATGAAGAAAATTACATTCATGTGTGTTTTCATCACTATGTACCGTATGTACCTCACTCTGAAAGAGTAAGTTTACTGTGTAAATACTGTTTCAAAAGCTAACATAACATAACAACATTGCCAGATTGTCTACTTAACCCTATTCAAACACTAACTGTCAGTGTGAAATTTACACACATACACATTTCCCTACTTCTACAGAAGTTCTTTCGCATACATTCCTGTACCTGTTTGGGATCCCGTGAGACCCATCTTGACTCGATCGAGCCGAGAGAGAGTTTTGGAGTCAAACGGCTTAGAATTTTTGCCACGAAAACCTGCAAAGAATCCAAGAACACACAGATGATTTACTTCAGAGACCTGAACATCTAAAAGCAGCAGTAACATGTCTGTTGCATCAGACACTGAATGACCGAATTTACTAAATATTTACATATTTAAAATTCTTCATAGAAACATTCTCAGATTTACAAATGAAACGGCTAGTAAAAATGACAATGTTCACATCGTATTGAATAAATATACCGTTGCCCCAAAAAAAGGAAAATATTTCACAAAACTGTGTATTTTATATGATAAAACAATAGTTACTCTTCAAAATTAAGACAAAGGCTATACATTCTGTTACATGCAATTAAAACATGTTTTGTTCATAGTTGAAATGTGATGGGAACTGATTTCATACATGCACTAAAAAAACAGAATTAAATGCCATTACAGAGAGGCAGAGATTGATTGAATAGATGAAAGCACTGAGCTTTACTGCAGTTATTTGACAGCTGACATTTAAAAGCTTTTGTTATTTGATTGCATTTAACCGTCTGACTGCAGGGGGCAGCAGATCTAATTTACAGCCTCACGTTTCAGTTGTGATAGATATTAAATGCAAACAATTGGGAAGAATTTGAAAAAAGAATTTGCCGTCACTATAGTGTGTTTAGTGACTTTTTACCTTGAAGGGTGTAGCAGATTCAGCATTCATTTGAACCATTGGAGCAATGAGAACCACACCTGCAAAATCCTGCGGCCTCTCACATGCGGTCAGAATGGAAATGGCCCCTCCCTGTAGTAAAACAAACAGACCCAGTCATATTATTGAAAACAGCAAACTACACTAGTTTAGTTGTAGATTGCTTAGTACTTCTAAATAGAAAAAATATATTAAATTATATTATACATTTAACAGCACTCAAAGTTGGTATAAAATATTATGGCAAAATAATATAAAAGCCATAATATGCTTAATTTTAGGTGTCTTATATATAAATGAAAATATATAGCTGCCTATATAAAAGTTTGAAAACCCCTGCATTAAAATTCTGTCTGTAATACACTGAATGATAAATATGACAATTTTACTTCCACACATGAGTAAATCTGAGTGAGAAGCCCCTAATTTGTAATTTTCTGATGCTCTGCTCCTCTGCTTTCTTCATCTTGCTTCTATTATGAACCTATCTATGAATATTCATGAGTAGAGGCCAGGATTCAAAAGAGGTGGAGAGATTAAAGAGCAGTTCCCACCACATTTCTAAGAGACTCCAATAATGGTCTGTTTAAAGTATACGCACACACACACAAACACTTTCAGTCTAGACATACAAACCCAAACACACACTTAGTTTAGACACACAAAACTGCATCCACACTAACACTAAAGCTTCATCAAGAAAATAGGTGGTCTGCTTTGATTTGATTATATGAGGTTATTGTTTTTTCATTAGAATTGATGTATCACTGGGAGTAACTGGGAGTAAAACACACCGATCTGTACACGCCTTTCCTTTACACACACACACACACACACACACACACACACACACACACACACACACACACACACACACACACACACACACACACACACACACACACACACACACACACACACACACACACACACACACACACACACACACACACACACACACACACACACACACACACACACACACACACACACACACACAAACACAGACGTTGTGTTTTCATGTTTTATGGGGACTTTTCATAGTTATTCTGTACAAACTGTATATTCTATCCCCTTACACTAACCCTAACCCTAAACGTCACAGAAAAAATTATAAGCTGTTCCTTATTCCTTATTATGTGGACCAAAAAAATGTCCCCACAAGGACAAGGATTTTGGATATTGCCATCTTTGTGGGGACATTTTTTCCCTATAAAGTAGGGTTTACCAGGACACACACACACACACACTATTATATGACACTGATCGTTTTCCTTTGTAAACGTGATAGGAAAGCAAAATGTTTATTCAGCCAGTAGCTTCAGTTCCTCAGGTCACAGAAAGCGAAAAGTTCAAGGACACACAATCCCACGACTGGATGTAGCAAGATTGTAAATTTCCTTATAGGAAGCATTGTGTAAAAAATAATTTCATTTTCTTATTAAAGACTTAAGGCTGTGATTGATTATATAAGGACCAAACAGCCTGTTGTTACATAAGATAATAGATAGAGAAAGAGGGGAAGAATTAAATAAAGTTCAAGGAAAGTGAGGGAGATGGAGAGCAGCAAAAACATATTTCATTATCTAGATTGAGAATCTGCTCTGAAGGAACAGGAGAGAGGTGCATTATGGGCATTAGCAGTAGATGAAGGATTTCTTATTTTACCAGAATGCCCATCACTACAACACAACTTTGTGATGTTCAAAAAAAATACAGCGTATAGATACATCCAGACACATTTCTAGTCTAAATGGCTCATGAAGTTTCTTGAGTATGCAGCTGGTCTGTTTTATTAGGAATTGTTGGATAAAAACAAAAGTAAAGAGCTTTCAGATGGATTCTTGTTCATATTCAGTCATCCATAGTTTGGGTTTAACACACACTGAACATGGGAAATGGAACAAAGCAAAAGCAAATGGTTCTTCCTGTGGCCTCCACCCCATGAGTCACAGACAGTCTGAAATAGTTTACTTTGACTTTATCAACAGTTGTAGTTGGCTTTGAATAGTTATTAAACATAGTGTTAAATGTTTGTATAGAAATTTCCAGACAAAAAATATTTACATCTTTTTGAGATGTCTGCTTCTTGGAAAGAATTTTAATATAAACGTAGGAAACATGTAAATATGAATATGAGACCTTTGCACATTTGTGAGAATGCAAACAAATGAGCTGAAAACTTGGTTGCTAAAATCGAGCTGCATGAATGCATGAATACAATACAATGCAAATCAATATGTACAATAAAATATTAAAATGCCTAAAATCTGCTAGATAGCGAAATACAAGTGCGGTTTTCTTTCTCTTGCCTTAAAGTATAACCCCTCATTGTTATTTCTTATTATTATTGATATAATTATTTATATAATTTATGCATCCTTTATGTTATAGTTCTCTTACGAGAGGTTCTCTCGTATTGCGTAGGTTAGCTTACGCTATGGGAAAGATTCATCTTTTCGAGATATTGAAGCCAAAAAATTATCCTTAATTTTTGTATTCATTGTCAACGCAGTGCAGCAGCTAGCAGACCTAGATCAGGCTGTCTAGCGTGCTCATAGGCTGCCCTGCGGGAACTGCAGCAGCCTACCACTGAGCCCGACGTGACGTCACGTCCAATGAAGGGCGGTCGCGCCTTCACACCGTCATAGCCCGCCAGTATGGGCGTGGCTTAGCGTATATAATAAGGGTGTCACGATTTCGATCTTAAATCGAAATCGATCGAAATAAAAAAAAATTAGAATCGATCGAATTAAAAAATGGAATCGTCGATGCTGCCACGCCCCCATGTCACGTCCGGTCGGCGTGCCAAGCGGGAAAAAAACACGCGTGTTGAAAAGCTGCGAGTCTATGGTCAACCTCCTCTAACTTAGCTACAGCCATTCAAAAGATAGCATGGCAACTGCAGATGCAGGAGACCCATCGACAGAACTTGAACCCCCTCCTCTTTCATTGAAGTCGCAGGTGTGTAAGTATAAGAGTTATGTTGACAACGTTCGCGCTTCAAAAAAGCCACAGTTTACTTTGCAGACATCCCAAGTCTCGCGGAAGTTCCTGGAGTCTACCGCATATTGATAGCGGCTCCCTGATGCCCGCAAATTAGTTAATCTCCCGGAATCTAGAGTGAGTGAGCGAGCAAGAGCGCGCAATCGCGCATGCGAGACAGAAAAAACTGTGCTCCAAACCGTATATACGGGAGAGAGCGAGAGATCTTGCGTATGTGCCTCATGAAGCGCATGTAAGACAGAGAGCATCCTGATTGGCCGATATGTTAAAAAAATAAATGTAAAAATCGAGAATCGAATCGAACCGTGACCTTAGAATCGAAAATTTAAGACGTATTTTTAAAGATACCTCGCACTTCCTGCGGCTCGTGCAGAGCCCCGCTCAGCGTCGGAGACCGCCACGTGATCTACGCTCTCTGCCTGGGACTGCTCTATTCCCCCTGTGGAGGAAGCGGTTGCAGCGCACCTTTGTCCGCCCTCCGCGAGATGGCGCTCCCATCCAAGGCCTGCAGAACCACGTCTGCTTTTGACGGCCGCGCTTACGCCGCAGCAGGACAGGCCGCATCCGCCCTGCACTCGATACCTGTGCTTCAGATCCTTCAAGCAGATCTTCTTCGTGAGTGGGACGAGAGAGGACGGCATCCAGCCGCCGTCACGGACCTGAGAAGCACGACGGACCTTTCCCTTCGCGCTACCAAGTCCGCAGCACAGGCCATAGGAAAATGCATGGCCGCGCTAACTGTTACAGAGAGGCACCTCTGGCTGACGCTTGCTGACATGAGGGAATCTGAGCGTGCCACGTTTCTCAACGCACCGCTCTCCCCCACTGGTCTCTTCGGCCCAGCGGTGAACGGGATCGTCGACTGCTTCTCCGAAGTACAGAAGACCACACAGGCCATGAACTTGTTCCTGCCGCGACACTCTAGTTCCGCTGCAGGCCGCTCACGTGACCAGCCTCCTGCGCGAGCTGCTTCACAGCATCCAGCTCAGCCTAGCCACAGAGTCATCACAAAACGTTCCCCATCAAAGGCGATCGGGGCGTTGCATACGAATGTAAGTCTCGTGCCCGCTCCCCAGCGCTCACTTACTAATAAACGCTTCGCCCAGGGCGCCGCTCGCGCATCACAAAGTGATCAGAGAACGCTCCCCATTCTCAGCAATCGGGACGTCACACATGAAACAGCATGCCACCGCTGTCAGCAAACCGTCGTATCCAAGCACCGAGGGCGCGCGCGCCGCGCCCGTACCTCCGGTTCAGTTTCTCGGTCCCACCCAGTGTGGCGATCAGAACCCGGAGGCCATTCAACCCCTAGCTATACATATAAAAGCATGGGAAGCTATCCCAGGGGTATCAGAATGGGTGCTGAGCACAATAAGACAGGGCTATTCGCTACAGTTCGATCGCCGTCCCCCGCGCTTTCAAGCTCGCGCCACGACGACAGTGAATGTCGAAGTAGCACATCTACTCCGCGCAGAAATAGCGAAGCTCTTGTGCAAAGGGGCCATAGAACTGGTACCGAGTCGGGCTTCTACAGCCGTTATTTTCTCGTACCCAAGAAGGACGGAGCCCTCAGACCTATTTTAGATCTGAGACATTTGAACAAAGTGCTTGTGAAAAGACCGTTCAAAATGCTTACAACCAGGAAAATCGAGGGCAGACCGGCCTTTGGTCAGACCAGGAGAAGCTCCTCCACATAAACTGTCTGGAAATGTTGGCGGTCGAGAACGCGCTGAGGCGTTTCCTCACGTTTTTACAGGTCCACCATGTTCTAGTCCGCTCGGACAACATGTCTGTAGTGTCCTACGTGAACCGTCAGGGCGGGGTCAGATCCAGAAACCTCTGCGATCTGACGGAACGCCTCCTCGTTTGGTCTCAGCATCATCTGCGCTCGCTGAGAGCTGCGCATGTGCCAGGCCACCTGAACGACGGCCCAGACAGACTGTCCAGGAACAATGTTCCCCCAGAGGAATGGTCCCTGCACCCCCAAACAGTCCAAACACTATGGCGCCTTTTCGGCAGAGCGAAGGTCGACCTCTTTGCGTCAGAAGACAACGCTCACTGCCCAATGTTCTTTTCAAAGAACGAGGACGCACTGAACCAAACCTGGCCCAGCCGCCCGTTGTATGCTTTCCCTCCGATTTCACTGTTGCCACAGGTAATCAAGAGAATCAGGGAAACGCGCCACTCTCTGCTCCTTATAGCCCCGCGTTGGGAGAATCAAATTTGGTTCCCGGAGCTGACGCGGCTGTCACTTACAGCCCCGTGGCCTATTCCGGTGAGAACAGATCTCCTCTCTCAAGCTCGCGGCACAATCTGGCATCCCCATCCAGAGCGCTGGTCTCTGCACTCATGATTGATCAACGGATACCCGTTGTCCTGCCAGACGGAGTGATGAACACGATTACGCAATCCAGAGCTCCCTCTACTAGAAAGCTCTACGCGTCTAAATGGTCTGTGTTCTCCAAATGGTGTACCGACAGACGACAGAACCCAAAGGCATGTGGGGTTTCGCAGGTGCTTGTCTTCCTTCAAGAGCTGTTGGACAAGGGCATGTCCCCCTCCACGCTCAAAGTGTACGTGGCGGCCATCGCAGCGTTCACAGAGTCGACGCGCGGCCAGTCAATAGGAAGAAACAAGCTGGTCATCCGTTTCCTTAGAGGAGCAAGAAGGATGAACCCTCCGCGGCCCCCGTCGGTTCCTATCTGGAATCTTTCATTGGTCTTAGAGGCCCTGAAAACATATCCCTTTGAACCATTAGATTCTGTGGATCTGAAATACCTCTCGCTCAAAACCGTTTTTTTGACAGCACTGTCATCAGTCAAACGTGTGGGGGATTTACACGCGTTCTCTGTCAGTGCTGCGTATCTCGAGTTTGGGCCAAATGACTCTAAAGTCATCCTCAAACCTAGGCATGGCTATGTCCCGAAGGTGATTGGCACTCCCTTCAGAGCGCAGGTAATTTCGCTATCGGCTCTGCCAGCATCCGATAGCGAGAGATATTACTAACCTCCTCTGCCCTGTCAGAGCGCTGAAGGTTTACATTGCGCGCTCCGCCCGCCCCTTTCAGGCGCTCGGAGCAGCTTTTTGTTTCGTTTGGTGGGCGCACCAAGGGTCTCGCCGCCTCGAAACAGAGCCTGTCCAGATGGATAGTGGACGCTATTGCTGCTGCTTACGCGTCAAAAGATCTGCAGTGCCCTTTGGGCATCAGAGCTCATTCCACTAGAGGCATGGCCTCATCGAGGGCATGGTCCAGCAGAATTTTTATTCATGACATTTGTACGGCGGCAGGCTGGGCCTCTCCGTCTACATTTGTGAGGTTTTATAACCTGGAAGTTCCCGCCTTGCAGGCTAAACTTTTGTCAGTCTAATAGTATGTATGACCTGCCCGCATTTCTGCGCGCAGGCTACTATCACGTGACTAAGCTCTTCTGGTTGAGCCGCACTATAATGGGCCGTTATGTCAGACCGGCTATGCTGCTCTGCATTTCCCATGGGGTGCTTATACATCTGTCGGCCCGCTATGCTGGCCCCTATTTTTCCACTTATCTTGTTCCCCGACTCGGGGACTCATGGAGTGGATGTTTGGCGCGCACGGTGTTGACAAAGGGTTCCCGTAGCGTAAGCTAACTTACGCAATACGAGAGAACCTCTCGTAAGAGAACGTGTCGGTTACCTAACGTAACCTCGGTTCTCTCTAGAAGAGGGAACGAGTATTGCGTAACCTGCCGTGCTCGCGCCACGAGCGACTTTCGCTTCAGTCGATGAAAACCAGAGAAACAGCCTCCGAGCCCTGCTTATATACGCTAAGCCACGCCCATACTTCTAGAGAGAACCGAGGTTACGTTAGGTAACCGATACGTTTTATTACTTATCTCATTTATTTTGCATTGGTCTTGTACTTTTAAGTAAGCTCAGCCACAGCTTGTACAATGAAAATGTAGGATTGTTTGTCATGCTAATAAACAACATTATAAAAGCAGAAAGGAGCTAGAAAGAGACAGAACACATATGATTTCTGTTTGCTTATGGAAAAATATAGGGGGATGGTTTCAAAATGTATGTTACCATTGAGTGTCCAATGATGAAGACAGGCAGCTTGGGGTACCGGCCCTTCATGATGTCAATGTGCTGAAGTGAGTCTCTGATGTAAATCTGGAAGTTTTTGATATCCATTCTCTCACCTTCACTTTGCCCATGACCAACTGAGACAGAAAGAGAAAGAGAATAACACTCCAAACTTATTTTTCCCTCATTTCCCCCTGTCTTTGTATATCAGCTCTCCTTTTAAACAGGAGATAAAAGAGGACTGTCACTCACAAAATTATGCCAACAGCTCACAAAGAAGAACTCAGGAAATTTTTTGACATGACATTTAATCAAATTAACATAAAATGAATAATGGAACAACTAAATTAATAGAATGGAAATTCGAAAAGCACGTGATGTGTATATATATATATATATAATGAGAGGTGAAACTGCTTGTTAGAGGAGCAGAGAGACAGAAAGAGATCAAGAAACAGATAGAGAGAGACTGACTGTAATGATTTCTGTTTGTTGTATTTCAATAGAACCAATTACTCACACCGAGATACCAGACAGTCAAATCACACACTCACAGAACCCCAACTGCTCATCACAAGGCGGCTTGCTGTCTCTCTGTGTGAATCATTAGTTACCATGGCACTGCCACAAAACCTCTTTAACATTCTGTACACATAGCACCTGCTATATTCTATATTCTCTTGTTTAATTTCATTTCTGTCATTTCTCAACTCCATCCCCCACTCTAAACCCAGGATGTCCATGACTCCATTCCCACAACATCTGTTGTAAATGTCAAGAAAACAGGGTGGATGAATTACCAGGAATCAAATGTGGGCGTAAATAATTTTTTCACCCCACACTCTCACAGCCTCATAAAGAGCACGCCCTCCTACACCACCCAAAACACTGCTGTGCCGTTGCTAACCAACAAATCTGTATGTTGGGGATTTCAGCCGTTTGATTAGGAGTCTGCCACTAACCGTGGTCGTGGGCGAACACCAGAATGCCATGCTGGGTCAGACTGTGAGCAATGTCAGCATATCCCCCACAGTGCTCTCCTGCTCCATGGGCAACAAACACCAGCGCCCTGATGGAGGAAAAATACAAATTATTGAATTGGGCTAGGAATCGTAAAGAATGGAACAGTTTCAGTTCAGATTCTTCCTAACAATTCCAGTTCCTTAACAGTTTCTGTAACAATTATTTTAGTACTTAAGAGAAATAAACATTTGAAATGCAATTTCATTGCGAGATGAGGAGATATCCTCATCAGAAAACAGTCTCGACTAATCAAACCACGAACGACGTGCTAAGTGAGCTGAACTGTATGAAGTTCAGTGAACTTCTGAACTGTATGAATGGCGTTCGTGGTTTGATTAGTCGAGACTGTTTTCCAAAGATGGCTCCTGTCTGTATACACGAAGTGGACTGTCTTTATCTTTGTCTTCTTATTAAACGGTCTGTACACTTACAAAGTTCTCAATGCTTCGTTTTGCATGTAGGGACCCTCATTATGTTACTGTGTTCGTGTGAGGCTATTTTGAGCCTTGTTAGTGGTATAAACTAGCGATTTCTTTTTACTTATTAAATGCCCCCATTACTAGCGTTATACGCTAAACAGTTTTTAGAGATAAAACTCTTTACATTCGATTATCATGAAAACAAATCTCAGAGAACGGTTGACTAGGTACCAATGTTTTATTAGACCAAAGGTTCATTTTCCGCCGGAGTTCTCCTTTAATTGTATGCTACTAAGTACACACAAACGACATTTATTTATAATATATATTTAGTTGCTTACTATATATTGCATAATTAAAAAAATGCAATTTCTTTCACTTGATAAACTGTTAATGATAATAATAATAATAATAATAATAAACAAATAATTGAACCATTACATTAATATTGAAATATTGAACTGATATTGAAGTAAGTGCATTATTGGTCATTATAATGTAGTTCAAATGACATATCACAACAATTCAAATCAGGCACTAAAGAGAGTACCCATTAAAAGTTCATTAAGCCAATGAGATCGCTTGGGGTCCTAATGGAGACCCGATTTTGATGGAGGACCCGGACGTTTTCTCGCGATTGTTAAGTAGTCTGCATCCGCATCGGTGGAAAATGTACGTGCAAGAACCGTTAATGGAAGCGAAAGTCATTACTGATATTATTCAGAACTGTTTCTCAGTTCCCAAAGTGAAATACAGACACATCCTAAGTCTCACACCAGAATAACAAAATACACTCATTAGTATCTCACACCCAAAAACCTAGACAAAATAAGACAGAAAGAGATGAAGGAATAAATAAATCTAGATGGGGAATCTAGATTTATTAGGCCTACACTATTGCAGATTTTGTAATGACCTCAAAGCAGCCTCTTATCAGTAACAAAAAGAGTCTTTGTAAATATAATGGGCTCACATGGTCTCAGAGGACTGAGAGTGTGCGTAGGTTTACTTCTATTTGCAGAATCTGCTAATCCTTCAATTAAATTTCCCTATCATGCACAGAAATGTATTCACTAAAAATAAAGCCACTCAATCTAAGAGCTGCTGGTGTGAGATAAAATGGAAACGTTTGTATGCGTTTGTAGTCATGATCATCTTCAGATTAAAAAGTTTTAGTCCTTGAACCCTGGGAATGGAGTTTGCGAGGCAGACAGAGAGACTACTGTGTGTATTTGCTATGTGTGTGTGGACGTCTTTGGAATTCCAAAACAGATCTACAAAGCAACAAACATCAGAAGCAGAATAGAGATAAACAGATAATGAAATTCTGTGTGCCTGTACAGTTTTGGCTACGCTTGCGAGGGCCGAATTCATGTGTGTCTTTTGGCATTGCACTGGCAGCTGTATAAATATCCATGTTTGGTAAAGGAGTTCTTCTCCAAATGCCATTAGACACTAGAGAATGAAACACGCTGACTGGCATGACCCAATTATCAGACTGTGTAAGAGTGTGTTTCACTTCACTTTGCATGGGTTCAATGCCCAGATTATCTATTGAGCGATCTGTCAATCATTACAGGGGTCATACAATGAGCTACTGTGGTCTTTTCAACTTTCACCCACTTCCTGTTTCTCTCATTGTATCTGGCAGCATCAGCACTGGACATGAACATGTAAGCGACTGTAAAGAGACAGTGTGAGATGATGTCTGGACTGTCAGCAGAGGCATTCTTCTGAATGCTAAGCCAACCGCTGAATTTGTTGTAAACAGTTTGTTACTTCAGCTGCTCATATCTGTCATTACAATTCTTTTAAGTGGAAGTTCAACTTCCAACAGACAACCTTACTACGTTTATGTTTACTTTCAAAGGTTGGATTGATGTCACCTGGGTGCGAGCGAGTGCTAGAAGGTCCACAACAAATTTGAGAGGGAAAAAAAAAGATTTTATAAAATGTACTTTTAGGCCTGTCAATGCATGTTCATTTAAGATATCAATTAAATATGTTTAACATAATGATGTTTTCATTTATTCACATTTACCAGATAGAATTACAATATAAAAGCCTAATTTATTTTGAAGCCCAAAAAAAGAGCATCCATCCATCATAAAGGTAATCCATATGGCTCCAGGGGTTAATGAAGGAATTCTTAAGCAAAGCGATGAGTTTTTAGAAAAAAAATTATCCATAATTATAACTTTATAAACGGTAATCACTGGTAACGTCCGTTCACGACAGAGCCGAGTTCCGGTGTATGACGTAGGATGTAGGAGTAACGTAAGCTTAGGTAAGAGTAGATAAGCGGTTCAAACAAATAGAGCTGGGCAACAAAATCAAGCATTTCTCGACATTTCTCTTTAAAAATTCTCGTTTTAGACTTCTAATTCGTGAGCAGTGTTTTGTTTTGCTCTATCCTCTGCGCTTCAGCGTTCGTCAATACGTCATGTGTCGGGTCAGAATTCATTATTCGGCTGGAAATCGACTTGCGTACGGACGCCAGTGGCCACCATAGATATCCATAATAACATCCAAAATCGCATACTTCCCTAATATACAGTATATTAGGCGAATAACAGTATGTGACGAAAGAAGTATGTCCAAATTCACAGTACTACTCATAAAAGAGTAGGCAAAAAGTACCCGGATGACCTACTTCTTCTAGCAAGATTCTGAAGTATGCATATGATGGACACTTTAATATCCCATGAGGCCACAGTAGAGGATTTGTGAATAGCAGTGAAGCGACCATCGAGCGACGCAACTGACGCTGGTTGGTCACATGATAATGACAATATGGCAAATATAGTACGTCCAGATTACATTCATACTACACACATTCATACTATACAGAACATACTTTTTTAGCAGTCATGAAGAAATTAATAATTCAAAATAAGTACCTACTCAAGAGAGTATACGATTTTGGACACAGCCTCTGATTCGAGTTTATAAAATTATAAATATGGATATTTTTTCGCTTCAGAAAGCCTTTATTAACCCCATGGAGCCGTATGGATTACTTTTATGATGGATGGATGCACTTTTTTGGGGTTTCAAATCTTACTATTCACTCCCCTTATAAAGCTTGGAAGCTCCCTTTATGGAGCTAGGATATTTTTTTAATATAACTCCAATTGTGTTTGGCTGAAAGAAGAAAGTCCTATACATCTAGGATGGCTTGAGGGTGAGTAAATTATGGGATAATTTTCATTTTGGGGTGAACTAACCCTTTAATATTGGCTTTTAATTAAATGTTTTGTAACAATTGTATAATTTTGTTGTATTAATATCACACATTTATATTAATAACACACACACCCTTCAATTTCTTCTCTGCATTTTTTTCTCTTCTCTAGCTTGCTTCCTAATATACTTTCAAATAAACCTGGCATTGTATATTATGAATATTTTTGGAAATATTTAGACAAATTGATTTTGTTCTTTTGTAAGTCGCTTTGCATAAAAGAGTCTGATAAATGCATAAATGTAAATGTAATAATTTTTTTTTACTCACAGGGTTACTGGCATCAAAAAGTTTGAAAAGAGCTGATATAGACTATATAAACTGTCCAAGAGCAGAGTCTAAACATTATCTTGTCGGGTGGGATTCAAATTTTCATTATTTGACCTCATTTGGATGCTGTTATTGGATATATGGGATCAGTTTATTGCTGAATGATGCAAAGCATCCAGAGTTTTCCATGCTGTAGCTAAACACTAAACAGCTAGTAAACATACACACATAACCTTCAAGCGATCAAACAGGCTGAATATTTCACCATAAACAGAATGAAATAGTGCAGCACTAAAGGGGATCCTGATAGCGTTCCTTCAGATGTTTGATATAAATATGTCTGATGGCTGTAGACGTTATTTGCTCTGAATCGATCACATTCAGTCACATGGGAAATGCTACATCTTCCGCATTCCAAAACAAAATATTTGGGGTTTTATAACATTTAACTGAGGATCACATGGTTTGTGGTTTAACGGTTCACTCTTATTATTTATGCACATGAACATGTACAGATACACACACACACACACACACACACACACACACACACACACACACACACTCTCTCTCTCTCTCTCTCGTCATATACACTCACACGCATTAGAGATCAAATTAGTCTGAGAGAGGGAAAGAGGTAGTAACTATAGTAACGGCATGCTCCCCTGGGCTACACTAAGACCACTTCAGGGTGAATAGCTGATGGCAAAACAACAGCTTTGTAACAGAGTTTAACCTTTTTGACATAAGCATGACACACACACAAACATAAAACTGCCTGTTTGAATGGGTGCAGTAAGATATGGAAGCATCTGACAAAACCACATTCTCAAAATGATGACCTATTTTACAATTACTCAAAAGAACCACAGCTGATGATGACACTAGTAGAAAAGTGTACTGGAGCAGATCTGTACTGTGTGTGTGTGTGTGTGTGTGTGTCTATAAGTGGTCATAAAGAGGCCATGAGCAGGGGCTTTCGACTCAAATTCTGCATGGAAAGAAACCAAGACATTTTCTTCAGCATTCACCGCATAGATACTGAGTGGGCCCCCCTCTCGTTCACTTTAACCAGATGAGTTATTCAGGACAGTATAGTCTTTTTAACAAGACAGTGTTTATGAGAAACTGACTTTACATCACTTGAAAACCAGTGTGAGTGAAAGCAGGCACTGCCTGTATATGATATAAATTCTCAATTAAGTAAACATATTATTATTAACAAGTCTGTCAATTGCATGACAAGTCATGTCAGCAGGGCAGAGCCCATGAGGAACCGACTGGATATTCTTCATTAGAGTCTTCATTTAATGTCAGTTCACATCATTTACAATGTAATTTCTCCAAAGTGCTGTTCATTTTTCAGTGGGATAGAAAGCAACCAATGTAGCCCAATCCGTGTATATTACTTGTATGAGCCGATTCTTGTACTGATTCATTTAAAAAAAAAGACTCAGGCTGCTTCTGAAATCGCATACTCTCCGAGTAGGTCATAAGTACTTAATTAGTGAATATTTGAAAAGTCCAGAATGTAATCTGGACATACTACATTCTTCATGTTGTCATGTGACCTACAGTGTCAGTCACAATTCCTCTCCTGTGGCCTCAGGGGATAGTAAAGTGTCCACTGGATGGATGCAAACTTCACTTTTTGTGCGCAAAGAAAAAAACATAAAATAAAAGTTTCAATAACATAGAAGCCTATGGAGGAGTGAGACAGCTCTCTGATTTCATCAAAAATATCTTAATTTGTGTTCCAAAGATGAACTAAAGTCTTACGGGGTTGGAACAACCGAGGGTGAGTAATTACTGACAGAATTTTCATTTTTGGATGAACTAACCCTTTAAATCAGAAACATTAGCCTACCGACATGTTCATATGACAACATAAAGATACATTTGTAACAGCATTTTTTTTTTGTCATAAATCATTTTAAATTTTAATAAAAACGCATAGGCTACTGAATTATTTGGTGAGTTCATGTGTGAGATATTTTTATTTAGCATAGCTAGCATATATATTGAGAGAGAGGATTTACAAGATACTTCCCTCGTCTATTTCCTCGCTCACCAACTTAGACATCACGTGAGTAAGTGGGCCAACAGTTCATTATCTTGTGGTAAAAGAGAAGTTCTGCGGAAAACCGCAGATCAACCAACTGTTAACGTTTACTGCAATATGAACCTGCGCTGTTATAGCCTATTTGTAGCGTGTTTTTAAATTAACTGTTTAGATGCGTGAAGGAATTGCAAGTTAAAAATAAGCTCCGTTGGGAAACCTCCGGGAACGCTTATCAGCCTCGCGTCCTGCTCTACCGGAGACCGTAACGGAGGGATGGATCATTCGCTTTGTCCCAGGAGGCCTGACCTAATCTCTGTGTTTGTGTTGTCATGTCTCGCACTTACTTCGGCGGACTGTCGGGCTCCCAGTAACGGCAGAACAAGTGCAGCTCGTCGGCGTTGACGATGTGCGGCAGTTCGGTGTAAGGGACACCTTGTGGTGACCGACGAGTCCCTTCGGGTTCCGGCATGTCCCCGCTGAGGGCTGAGTCTGAAACAAACAGACGGAGCGCTGTCAGAAGCTCACTGCTGTACCAGTATGAAACAGCGGCGACTAACAGGCAGGTGGCTAACATATGCATTCCGGGAATTTCATTCATCTGGTGCCCCGCACCGTACAGCGACCGGCAGAGTGTTTCCAATTACATTCGCTGACGTCAGGACCGGAGAGATAACACGGACTGTCCTGACCCCTTTGCAATATTCGTACATGCACGCGCGCGCGCTTTGAAATGGACCGACGGTTCAAAGAAAGTCTATTGTCGTCGCGTTGAGCGGTTTCCTGTAGGCTAGTGTACACAGAAGCAAAAATAGCACGCGCACTGCGGCGGAATGGTTGTGACTGACAGCGTGTCAAGAGGGACAGAATGAGAAGCTGCCAATGATCGACATGCCAATTAATTCGAGCCAATCTATGTATTTGGGTCGATGGAGAATCGAGGCCAGCACTGATTGATTTATATAGACCACCATAGACAAATATATGTCCATCTCTCAGCTCGGAGAAACACTAAATGACAGGACACCCGTGCTTTCGTGCGTTATCATAAATAGTTCTCGACCAATTAAGCTGCTGTTTTTGCTAACGAGATGATAGAGAAAATTGTTAAGTGTTTACATAGGCTATAACATGCATAACCTATTAGCCTATTAATTTGACACAATAATGACTAAAACTGTGCAGTGACACAATAAAAACATAACGTTGTGAATATTCTATTATTAATAATAGCTATTTATTTATGTCGTTATATTTACATGTTTGCCATCTTAATGGCCTTTTTATTCACATTTATTTTCACAGCTCATCTATTTTTATGTCTCAATAGCTTACTAAGTTCAAAATGTAGAGTTTCTCAGCTGACTAAGTGTAAATATCTGTAAAAATGTCACCAAACCGATTTTCTGTCATAGGCTAGGCTTCTAATGATAATAATTAATATTAATTATGAATGCCTATTTGCACAACATCCATTTGCCATCTAAATTGACTTTTTTTTCTTTCTTTTTTTACAAATGTTCCACAGACTGAGTGTAAATAGGCTATCCGTAAAATGTTATATAATGATAATCCTGATTATCGTCAACAGTACACTTTTTAAGTGTAGCTATTTCTTTCTGTTTTTGGTTATAGCCTAGGCCTACTGTATACATAAAAAATATAATTGATCATACATTTAAGCTTGGATAACAATTGGATGATATAAAACAAATCTGTTTTCAATCCCTGAACACACAGTTGTAAGGAATTATGAATTCGCGTGACTCGGTGCGCGGCTCTGATCAAGTCTAGTTTAGCCTAGGCTACTTGGCAAAGGTGACTCCCCCATGTATTTAATGTAAACATTTACTAGATATCAAACAACAAATCCAACCAGGCACTTACCTGAACCTGCTATAGACGGAATGCTGGAGACAGAAATCAAGTCAACTTTTCCAGTTAGTGGTCCGGTTATCGGAGCCGATGGTTGACAGCGGCGCTCAGTCTGCTGTTGTTTCTCGCACTGGGCTCAACTCTAACTCTGATCCGCACACCACAGATGCTGAGCGGCCGCCTGATGGGAGGAGAAAGAAGGAAAGGGGAGCTGTGTGAGAACCCGCCAACACACACACACACACACACACACAGAAACTCTCTCTCTCTCTCTCTCTCTCTCTCTCTCTCTCTCTCTCTCTCTCTCTCTCTCTCTCTCTCTCTCTCTCTCTCTCTCTCTCTCTCTCTCTCTCTCTCTCTCTCTCTCTCTCTCTCTTCTTTTTCTTTCGTTACAGCTAAACGAGATTATACTTTTTCATCTGGGTGTCAACTGTCTTTCAATAAATCTAAGAGCTAAGATTAAAATATGAGACTGTTCACTTATTGTTTGTACTGCAGGTTTTTTACAAGATGATCAATATAACACATAGGCCTATTCTTTCTTCACCTTTTTGTCCAAGTCCATTTCACACTGCTTGTGCTTTGGCCACAATAAAGGTGTCATCTTCTTGAAACAATGCGCTGCTGCTGGTTGGGCAGGTTCCACATGACCTGTCACTTTTTGGGCTTATGCTAGAATGTTCAGACCAGTTTCTCTTAAACTTGTTAAGGGAAGACCTATACATTTACATAAACACACCATTTTTGAACCCTCTGAATGTGACTTCATACATGAAAACAGCGCCCATCAAACGAAAAATGTTATAGATGTTATAAATGTTGTATAAACAAAATTAATTCTATTTAATTCTCACACTAAAACGTGATATTAAAAAAGTAAAGTAAAGATATCTGATAGAACTACATCATTTATGTTTAAATATCACTGAGATTGTTATTAGCAATTCATACTGAACATAAAGGACTCCAAACTTGATTGTTTGTTTAGAAACTTTCGTTGAATTCTTTAGTCAGAAGCAGAACCAAAATAACTGATAGTATAACATAGCAGATATAATTGACTAACAATTTCACCAGAAGAATAAGAAAATGACTGTTTATTTAAGTTATACTGATTCTAAATACACATGCATACAAAAAGTTAACACATAGCATACATAGCTTATACACACTAACATACATAAACTGAATTTTATATGGTAATTACAATAGGCTACCGATCAAAAGTTTGGGGTCTGTACATTTTTTTTATGTATTTGAAAGAATTTTTCTTATGTTCACCAAAGTTGCATGTATTTGATCAAAAACGCAGTAATATTGTGAAATATTATTACACTTAAAAATAACTGTTTATTCCTGTGATGGCCAAGCTGAATTTTCAGCATCATTTCTCCAGTCTCCTTCAGAAATCATTCTAATATGCTGATTCGGTGCTCAAGGAACATATTTTTTTTGTGGAAGCTGCTACATTCTTTGATCAATATAGAAAGTTCAAAAGAACCGCATTTATTTAAAATTGAAATGTTGAAATGTCTTTACTGACCCCAAGCATTTCAACTGTAGTATAATTGCTCAAATATTGTATAATGTTTAGTAAAGCTTTCCAGTATAGTCTAATTATTTTGTGAGAAACTTAGTTTACATTCATGTGTGATATTTCAGTGTCATAAATGTACCTGGAACTCTACAGTGCAAATTGAAAATTAAAAACAAATTATCATCAAAACATCTCCTTTACTTTTTTCTTCCCCAAGGTGAAATACACAATAAATAACAATCCAATAACAAATACTATTTGTGTAAATAACAATTGCGTTCTGGAGTGTTCCGTATGACGTTTGGTGTTTGGATTTACAAATGTGTTCCCTGCAAAACCTGTAAAAGAAGAAAGGCAAGAAATTATGTTTATTCATGCATGTTTATTTCGAAATACTGTCTGGGCCACCAACACTCAGCACATGTCTGATTATGATTAGGAAACCTCTGACATTTGTGTATGTGTGTGTAAGATAAGGATGTACTGTACCTCCTCGCTGTTTTCTTGCTGGCAATAAAGAACGGCATCATGTACTGATGAGAAGAGAATCGATTTAGTTAGTTTCTCATTGAAGAAATCACCCTTCTCCATACTCTCTACAACGCCTCCTGAAAGAGGGAGAGAGATTACAATCAGTGATGACAAACAGGTCTATCTTGACATGCATGCTCAGTGTTCAGGTGTGATTTCAGACGTCATGAAGACAACAAAGGGAACACATGACATGGAGGAGTACACTCTTAAAAATAAAGGTCCTTTATTGGCATAGTTCCATGAAGAACCTTTAACATCCATGAAACCTTTCCATTGAACAAAAGGTTCTTTAAAGTGGAAAAAGGTTGTTTCGATCATTATAATATTTTCACAAAAAGAAAAAATGGTTGCACTAAAAGATTATTTGGGGAACCCAAAATGGTTCTTCTATAAAATCATTGCAAAAATAACCCTTTGAAATCACTCACTCTGGCAGCCACATAAGTACACCCGTACACCAGCCTCTCCATAATCTTTATAGATCTGCCATTAAACAAAGAGTTTCAACAGGGTTAAAACACGTTACACATTCATAAAGTCGTTAATGAGTACAGATTGTGTCTCACATTGCGTATAGTTTTCACGCCAACTGTATCCAGGAAGTTGACTGGGCTCAGGTCAAGAATGATGGCCTGTGGGAGCGTGGTGTCAGTGTCGGAGTCAGGCCCCGCCTCCACAGTTACTACATCCTTTGGCTCTTTGAATGACATCTCATGAACATCCCCATTTGCCCCTGTGTGTGACAACTCTGGCTCCTCCCCGCTTTCATCTGTGTCCGACAACTGGAGATCCTCCCCCTGGTTAAAAGCAGACGACTGGCTCAGTCAGAATACTCAAACACACATATTATCTCACACACCCACATGCTAACACACAGTCTCTTCAAATGCAGACCTTAGTAGCTTGAACGGCAGCTTCTTTAGCTCTTTTCTTGGCCTCTTTCTTCGCCTTCTTTGCGGCTTTCTTTTCTTTTCGGAGTCTCTTTGCTTCCAATTTTTTCTTGTGTGAGAGAAGTTTAGCCACGTCTACCCCAGTCTGGAGAAAAACGCACATTTATTTTTACTGCATGAAAATCCTGACCTGTGCATTTGTTATATGTACAGTAGCTTGTTTGGTATAATCCCACAGTGCATGTTTATGTTGGATTGTATGTTTGGGATGATTACCCACTGTAAAAAAATAAAAATAAATAAAAAATTGCTGCCTTAAATTTTTAAGTTCAATCAACTTGGATGTTTTAGTCATTTCAATTTAAATTGCATTAAACTGACTTTACAAAGATGAGTTGAATCTTGTATAACAAAAAAAGTTGAAACTTACTTTGATAAGTTAAAGCAATGTAAAACCATAGGTTGTCATAAATTATTGATCATATAATTTTTTACAGTCTTGTAAATGCTCTTTATGTAAATGTGTGTGAATAAATATGTATCAGAGTTAGTATGGTTTGCATTTGTCTACCTTCTCATACAGTGCATCGATGTACATTTCAGCGTTGGCAAAGTACAATGTTGCAGATGAACGGAAAATCATTATACCAGGAATCTCCTTCACCTGTAAGGGTGTAAAACAGACAGTGAAATAAATAATGAAATCAATAATTAAAAAAAATCAAAAAATCGAAATGATTTGGATGCACAGACTTTGTCAAGCAATATCATAATTTTCTCAAATTATCCAAGTTATTTACGTATGCAAATACAACTGAAACAAATGAAATGTAATGTGTTCTGACTAAAGCTCTAGGAGACACCAGAACATAAAATCCTGCAAAAAATTACCAATAATTTAACAGAAGCAGATGTTGCTATGAAATAGTTGTTTTTTGGCTGAATGTTTATCTTTTGAGTCAATTTCCTCTGTCTTCAAACAATGGTCTTAATTAAAAAAAAAATGTTTTGCTAAAGGTCAAAGACTGTGTAACTTGTGGCCAATTACATTTGACATGGAATTGGAATTTCAAAATAAAGTTTTAACTTTTAGCACTACAACAAACTGACCACTTTATACTCCTGATCACCTGCAACATACACATGTAACCCATTTTAGATACTCTATAAATACTATTTATTATACATACACTAGGCCTCTCACCTACATGTTACACAATTGATAAATGAAACTACAACACCCACACATTCAAACGCTTCCTGAGAACTGTTAAGAAACTAAAACAATGCAACTACAACAAGTCAAACAATTACAGATACTGTACGTCATGCTCTTGCGAAGTTACATGTCATTGATTAATCAGAAATGTATGAATGGAAGAGCAGGTGTTTCAGGAAGTGTGCTGCAATTCAGGTTTTTTTTAACCATGAGTGCCAGGCAGTTTCATGAGAACAGAAATTTTAGGATGAACTATGCCCTTAATCCAGCTTAATCATTTGATAATTGTGCAACACCTCTGCTGTTCCAAATATAACAACATCAAAACTAAAGAATCAGTTGAAGTGAACAAAGTTGCATGTATTGTAATGATGTTGTGGTTGGTGGTGTCATGTTCACCTGATTGTAGTCCTCTACTGGTCTGTAGATGTCAGTGCCAGGAACCTGGCCAAGGAGAGAGTATTTCGGTCTGTTGTAAGGAGAAGAAACAGGTATTGAAGGAAAAGAAAGCAAACAAAACAAAGAGGGACAGATGGAGAGTTTAAAAGCAACTGCTGTCAAGAACAGGACTTTAATTTCATATGGCCAAGCTAAGGGGACTCAAAAGGAAACAAAATATGACGTTCGAAAAAGCTTCTCTTGGGATCTTCAACAGTGTAAAGTGAAACAGGAGACTACCAGGAGATAACCATTCTCATTTAATTATGCAAATGGTGCGCATATGTACTGTGATTTAGTCATTTAGGGTTTAGGATTATGGGAATATGGTGCATTTGTGAATTATTTAGGCTTTGTCTATGTGGTTTCTGTCACTCACAGCTGAGTTCTGAAGACGACAGTGAGGATGGAGAAGGCGATAGATGCAGCCAGTCCCAAATCAGGATTGAACAACACTGTCAAGATCAAAGTCATCACCCACACCACCTAAACAAACAAACAATAGACACAATAACTGTCAATTCAGATCTTTCTTTTTTACTCCATTCTTTCTGTCACTCTATTCACTCCCTTTTGCTCTCAGTCCTATTTTGTTTAAATATAGATCTATTTTGAATGTGTTGCATAAGCTTTGCTTTCTCCTTCTTGTTCTCTCTCACCATATCCACTTTATTGGTCCTCCAGAGAGAGCAGATGTCTGCAAACTGCTTCATCATGCCTTGCAGGTTTACGTAGATTATAGCAGCCAGCACTGCCTAAAGAAACCAGTACACACATGAACAATTTGTCTTGATATATTGCTATGTAATTGGACACATCCAGTCATTGTTCATGACTTCATCCCAGATATCTTATACTATGAATATTCATGACAGGCCCACACAAGAGCTGAATTAGGGTACTAACCTTTGGCAGCTCTTCAAAGAGTTCTCCAATCTTTAACAAGATCACCAGAATTACCAGAGCAGAAATTGCTCCAGCCACCTGAAAGTTTGACAGAGAGAGGATTCAATTTGAACTTTTACTCTAGAAAATGTAATTCAAAAATCGAATGAATGAACCATCCCCTTGTGAAAAAGAAGTACACTTTAGCATACACTGTAAACAATAATTGTTGGTTTAACTTAAAAAAATAAGTTACCTGGATGCCTTAAAATTTTGAGTTCATTGAAATTTAAATTTTGAGTTAATACAATGGAGATTGGTTTAATAAATGGAAAATAAAAATATTATGTTAGCTGAACCACATCAATTATCTAAGATTTATTTTCAACAAATCATGAACATATTTTTTTATAGTCTAGCTTTAAAAAGTATACCAATTACACAGATAACATACTAAAAGAATATACTATTGAATGTTTTCGGACACTTAATTGCATGTTATATGCAATTAAATTAAAATAATTGATAGTAAGTTGTTTTTTGACACACTTAAACTTGTGTCATGAAATTTAAAATATTTGTAATTACATATTTGTAATGATGAAGCTGAAATTGAGTGGATTTAAAAATATTTACTTTAATAAACGACACTACATTTAAAATTATAATCAGGTATACTTTACTTGTTCTTTTGTGTTATCAACACATTCAATTAAGTGCACTTCTTTTTCACAAGGGTCCATCCATCTATTCAAAAACAAGTTAGGAAGAGATAGGTGTAAAAGGAAATGTCAGTTTGCATTTTGTTAATGTTCTCACCTGTGACTTCCCCCCTGTGCTGACCTGCACCATAGTGCGAGACATAGAGCAGCTGATAGCAAAGCACTTGAACAAGCCTCCGATGGAGTTAGACAGACCCAATGCTATGAGCTCCTGATCCAAGGGGAGAACACATTACAAGTAGTAAAGATGTTCAAACGAAACTTTTGGAATTGTGTGCAAAACAATTGTGGGTTGAATCAATGACTTTCGGCTTAGCGAAAAAAACAAAATACAAATTGGGTTTAACTGGCAACTGGATTTGAATGTAAGAACTAAAGTTCCAGGAAAATATTGTGTAATGCCAGTTTGGTAAAACTTTTTTTTTTTACAGTCCTTGTTACACATTACTATTATAATAATAACAGTAATTATGCATAATTGCATGCAACTAACCCTAAACCTAATCTTAACCTAAGTAAGTACATGTTGTTAATTAACATTGCTCAGTACTTAACTGTATGATTTCACTGTAACAATAACACCTTAAAATAAAGAGTAACTCCCATTTTTGTATGTGACCCCTTTTCCAGTTTTTCAAGGTACAGCTTTTCTCTAACAGAGTAAAAATTGTGCATTTTGAGAATCAATCAGTTACTGACCTCTCTCTTTGCTAAATTCCCCATTTGTTTATTTATGTTTGTACTGAGATGACATCCAAAGATCTTAAATATATCACTTAAAACCATAT
Organism: Rhinichthys klamathensis goyatoka; assembly: GCF_029890125.1. Classification (NCBI taxonomy): domain Eukaryota; kingdom Metazoa; phylum Chordata; class Actinopteri; order Cypriniformes; family Leuciscidae; genus Rhinichthys; species Rhinichthys klamathensis. Next base: position 1,149,334 of record NW_026606708.1, read on the forward strand.
TTTCCAGGCTGGCAGTTTTACTATGCTGTTTGCTTATGTTGACACTAAATTTGACATGAAAAGTGAAAAAAAAAAGATATTAGCCATTACGCCAGTCTTCAGTGGCACACGATCCGTCGGGATTCATTCTAATTTGAAACATATTTTTTATTATAAGAAATGTTGTATTATTGTGCTGCCTAATTTTTTTTGGGGGGCAGGGGGTTCAGGATTATTTGATGAATATAAAGTTCAAATGTACAGCATTAATAATTTTTTTTTAACAATAAAATGTTTTTTTTTTTAAAAATATAATAAAAAAAATATATATATATATACTAAAAAATATATATTTTATAGCCATTTAGAGTCTATTACCTGGTTACTGTCGACTTTGTAAGCATATTTAAGGGCAAAAATTCTACCCAGTGAGATAGCAATCCCATAACCAACAACAGCCAGTGCAAAAGCATCACCGACCATTGAACCCATCAGTGAAACAGCGGGCACCACAGGAGCCTGCAGACTACAGTGTGAAGAAGAGGTACAGATGAGTATATGAACATAAAGATGTACTATGGTGCTGAACATGATTTTGTAGCTGTAACCATAACAATGCTATACAGATACTTAGAGTGTTGTACAGTCGTGTTGCATAGTAGTGTGTTCGACTTACCCTGATGGAATTTGTCCAACCACTTCAACATTGTATTCTGTCTTCAAATCCATCTGCCATGACACCACAGTAGCGATAATAATCTATATACACAAACAAGATTAAAGCTTTAAGATACCCTCAAAGAAATATGGTACATTACCTCTAAACTGGAAGAGCCAGCAAAAACTGATGTGCTTCTATTTTTGATAGAATACAATTTTTTAATGAAAGGCTATATAAATATATATATATATATATATATATACATTTTCTTTTTGGTATAGGTTTAGGTTAGAATAAGTCAGGGTTAGTCAATTATATATATACAGTACCTGTCAAAAGTTCGGAAACATAAAATTTTTTATGTTTTTGAAAGAAGTCTCTCACCAAGGCTGCATTTATTTAATCAAAAATAAAAATATATATAAAATACAAAAATACAGTAAAAATAGTAAAACTGTGAAATTTTATTACAAATAAAATAACTTTTTTTGTATTTGCATATATTTTAAAATGTAAAGCAGCAAATCAGGATATTAGAATGATTTCTGAAGGATCATGTGACACTGAAGACTGGAGTAATGATGCTGAAAATTCAGCTTTGCATCACAGGAATAAACTACATTTTTAAATTGATTAAAATAGAATACAATTATTTTACCGTGTAATAATATTTCACAATGTTACTGTTTTTATTGCAGTTGTGATTAAATAACTGCACCCTTAGTGAGCATAAGAGACTTTTTTAAAAACATCAAAAAAATGTAACAACTTTTAACAGGTACTATAATTATCTGCTAACACTTTACATTAAGGTTCCATTTGTTAACTACATTAATATGAACTTACGATAAAAGTACTTCTAAAGCATTTATTAATAATGCTAATTTCAATATTTACTAATACATTAAGTATAATGGACCAGTTTCATCTGCTAATATTATTTAATAGATCAAACATGAACTAACAATGAACAGTTGTATTTTATCAACTAATGTTCACAAAGACTATACTGTAATAAATGTATAGATCATTGTTAATTAATGCATTATATATTATTGTAAGGCGTTAGCAATTATCTTTTATCAAAAAAGTGTAAGTCTCTGTCCTCAGTTCGCTGTAAAAGTAAAGTAAATGTGTGTGTACATGTGTGTGTTTAACTGTATGAAGTAACTCACAGTGATCAGCTCAACAGGAATAGGAACAGGAATTTTGCGTGCTGCCAAGGCACTAAGTTGCTTTGCACCGATCAGGCCAAGAATGGTTACAATGCTAACTACCAGAGTACCAATGTTAGTCTTTCCAAGCAATGCACAAATCTCTATGACTGTCTGGAGAGAGAAAGAAAAATAGTGAAAGAAGTATTAAATCATCCATAGCTTTCAGAGCATAAGTCATGACCCCCACCACTAGGGGGCACTAAACACAAATTACACATAAGTGTGATTATTTGTCCTTGTCTACGGCCTTTCATGTCCCAGTTCAGCATAGTCCTCAATGAAGTGTTTGGGACTGTGCCATGACATCAGTCAATCAGAATTGATGCTCCAGAATTAATCACATGGCATTTATTGTTATACATATTGTTGTAAGCATGTGTTAATACTCACATATATAAGAGACAAAGGTCCGCTGTACCGACGTGGGTTGATGCCGAAGGAATATTTCAGCTGGGAGACGATAACATGGATGGCGGCTGCTGTTGTGTAAGCTCTCACCAATGGCTCTGACAGATACGTCACCACAAAACCGAACCGAACCACACCGAGGAGCAACTACAAACACAGACAGCTCACAAATACTTAATCACATACACACCTTCAAAGCTACAATCAAATTCCAATTCCAAGAGAACCTACCTGGAAAATGCCAGATAAGAAAGTCACAGTGGCAGCGATTTTGACCCTCTCCGCATCACGGCCGACGGTGTCTAAGATGGTGATGTTGGTGTCATTGCCTGGCATCATGAAGTCTGAGTCTGGAGCCAAACGCTCTGTCACGCTGCCAATCATAACGCTCATAACTGCATACGTACCTGTAGACAGAGAAATATTAGAAAGTGTGGATAATATTTGCTATGTTTGTGGGGATCAAATGTCTAGATGGATTTAAAGGGATAGTTCACTGAAAATTTTAAAATCTATCATTATTTTCTCACTCATCCTGAATCAACAAGGTGAACTGTGACAAAAGGCTGTCAATCGCTAAAAAAAAAAGCACTATAGAAGCACCATAACTATAATAGTTCTGGTGCAATTATAAACATAATTGTAGTCCATACAACAATATCTATTGAGCTATATTTCTAGTCGTGCAATAGCTTTATGTGAAAACAGAATGAAATGTATGTCACTATTTGCCAATAATGTTCACTGGCAGCTCTCAAATCACATATGGCACCTAAAGCACAGGTTTGAAATCAGTAATATCAACAAGTTCTTTCAGGGATGGTTCACTCAAAAATGAAAATTCTGCCATCATTTACTCACCCTCAAGCTGTTTCAAACCAGTATGAATTTCTTTCTTCAGCTGAACACACAAGAAGATATTTTGAAAAAATGTCGGTAACAAAACTGTTGATGGGCCCCTTTGACTTCAATAGCATTTTTTTCCCCAAACTATGGAAGTTAAAGGGGCCCATCAAATGTTTGGTTACCGATATTCTTCAAAATATCGTCTTTTGTGTTCAGCAGAAGAAAGAAATTCATACTGGTTTGAAACAACTTGAGGGTAAGTAAATGATTACAGAATTTTCATTTTTATGTGAACTATCCCTTTAAGTGTCCCGCATCCTAACGACATCATGCTTGTAACATAAGTGCTATATATGATTTATGAATAGTTCACCCAAAAATTTGAATTCTGTCATCATTTGCTCGCCCTCATGTCGTTCCAAACATGTATGATTTTCTTTTGTCTGTGGAACACAAAAGAAGATAGCTTGACGAATATTGGTAACCAAATAGTTTCAGTTCCATTGAATTCCCTTGTATTTTTGTGCATACAATGGAAGTCAATGGGAACCAAAACAGTTACCAACATTCTTCAAAATATCTTCTTTTGTGTTCCACTGAAGAAAGTCAGTCATGCAGGATTAGACTGACTTGAGGGTGAGAAATTATGACAGAATTTTCATTTTTGGGTGAACTATCCCTTCAAGAACAAATTAAATCAAAGAAAGTGTGTGTTCTTACCCACAGAGATGTGTTTGGATGTTCCAAATACGAAATAAATGAGAATGGGGTAAAAGGAGGAATAGAGACCAAAAACAGGAGGGACAGCAGCCAGCAACGCATATGCCATACCTACACACACAAAATACATAACACGTGACATATGATTGTTTGTGTTTTTGTTTAGGTCTACAGTTTCTCAAGTAACAGGTGTGCTTTGCATGTGCTTGTGTTGGACCTTGTGGCAGGTGCATGATTCCCACACTAATTCCTGATATCAGATCTCCAATAGCATTTTCTCGAAATGGGTATCGAGGCAGCCATGCCAGGAGAGGAACAAAGGATAGGAAACAGCTCTTAAACCGTGGGCCTGTACACCTGAAAAACAAAGAAAATGATAGAGAAAGTTATAAAAATGAAGAAGAGCAACTTAAAAGTGGGGTTTAAAAGTTTGAGACTTCTCCAAGATGTTGTTGCTTCCATTAAAGCACAATAAGCTCTTTCAATCATTCTCAAATCATACTGAACAACATGATCATTCTTAATGTTGTAAATACAAACTGTAATGGAAAGAATGCAAAAAAAGAAGCATTTTCACAAGTAGATTATTAAATGTGCAGTGTAATTTAAGCTCAGCACTAAGACAGACATACGCACCTGACAGCATCTTTGAGTTTTTCTTTTGCTGAAATTTTGACATCTGACTTCTCAGCAACTTGGTCGACACTGAGCTCATCCAGTACATCTCTGTGAATGTGATATGGTACCCTCTTCCTGAGCTCCGTGTCTTTCATCTCTTTTTCCATTTTGGAAAACTCTACTGAATACTCAATTCTCTATTCCAGGCGTGAATGTGAACCTTTACTAAATTTCTCTTCTCACACTCACTGTTCAGATCACCTCCAGTGTATAGATCCCAAAAGCATGTCCTCACAATGAAAATGTAATCCTTAATGTTCTCCAGTGATAGGTCTTCAGGTCTGGTTGTGCAGTGAAGTTTTGGACAGCAATGGATAGATTAACTTCCCTGGCTCTTCTCTTCTATCACAGGTTGTGTTAATGTGTATCCTGCCCTTTCCGATACCAGTCTGATCCATTCACACACTTACTGACAGAATTCTAATGTGTTCATATGGGGTGCAAAGTCCCAAAAACACAGAGGGGGGGGGGGGGGGGGGGTTCTTTGGAGTCAATGTTGGACACTTTCACAGAGACATACGCCACCTTATCTCTATCTCTGTCTGATTAGATAGAAAACGCCATGTTCATTCTGCCAAAACAATTGGTTTGTATTTGAATTTGAAATTGTTAACGGTAGATCTTTGAAACACATCTTTGCCCGTCCTGCCTCAAGATCTCTGAAGTGTTTTGATCTGGTGAAGTAGAGACATTTCTTGTCTTTATTTGAGAATATACAGACTTGTATATGAAATTGTAAATATGTAATCATGTAATAGGTATTTATACTTTCAACTTGATGTGTGTATGTACATTACCAATAGTTTGGAGACAAAAGTGAACTAATACTGACCAAACATTCCTTTGCGGAAATTTTGGGACGTCCTCAATTGTAATACAATATTATTTTATTTAACCAGAAATCCTAAAAATACTAAAGATTTTCTGTTGGTGGTAGCGTTAGGGTTAGTCTGTAGTGATTATGATTAGCTTTATATAATATAAGCTTATATGTCCCCAGTAAACGTGTGAGCGAGATGAGCTGCATTAAATATTAATGTGGCCTCTCCCCAGCACCTGGCCTGAGAACAAAGTCTCTTCTAATGACATTTATGGTTCAATTCACTGAGGGTAGAAGAAGAACATTACCGCAACACACTTGTGTGAACTCTACGTATATTAACTGAATTGTAATAAGCTGGTGGAGTTTGGATGTTGTCAGACACCCTGTTGTATTGACTGGAGTGGTAATAATTATAGATCTTTATTTTCCATACTATTCATGTTTCTACATGTTCTTCTGAGCATATTTGATTTATTTTACTGTCTACAAACCAAATTGGTCTCTAACATAAAAAAAAACATGTTAAGAATCTGGGAGATTACAGATGCACATACATGCAGTACATAAAGTTTTGAGGACAATTATAAATGATATATTTCAGCATTTTTTAACTATTTCAAACAGCCATCTAAGTAGAAAAACGACAAAAACAAATAAACCACATAAAATCTGTTTATGGTGTCAGAGATAATTTCACGTTCAATAGCCGATAAACAAACAGCTGTTGCCACATATCACCTTAAATCCAGATGAATGCAAACAGTTGCTCCAAACTATTAAATCAAAATAGGAAGTTCTTCTCCTTTCTTGTTTTGTCTAGAAGTGTCTCATCTAAACCCCAGTGTTGAAGGGTTCTTTCAGGATTGCAGGTTCATGTATCCGCTGTTCATGAAGGGAGGTCATTAAAGGTCACAGCTCTGTAACATCTGTGCCTGTGTTCTGTAAAATATAGATGCGTAATTTAATTAGAACAGAAAATGCTATTGAATTACAGCAAACTACAAAAGCCCTATACAAACACAAAGAGGAAAAAATAGCAAAATAACCAGAAGACGCAGATATAACAGCATTTAAACACACACACACACACACACACACACACACACACACACACACACACACACACACACACACACACACACACACACCTGTAGCCCCTGGTAGTGTAGGATTGCATGATGTACTGAGGGGAAAAATGAGGAAAGAGACAGATTATCTGGAACCAAACCATGGTTCTTTATCTGAGATAGTAAACCATCTAGAAACAAACAAGAAATACAGTATGTATATATATATATATATATATATATATATATATATATATATATATATATATATATATATATACTGTGCATTAAACATGTTAAATAGTTCAGTTCTTGGATGAACTATTCCTTTAAAGTCACAGTATATTATGCTAATATAAAAACGTCATGTTTGATTATGTGAGAGAGTGGCTGTGTGTGTCAGACGTGCTACCTGGACATGCAGCACAGAAAAACGAGGTGTGTGTTCTCAAAGTCCTGAAGCACCTGATGACCCAGAGAGAGCGGTAAGACACACACATTCGCAATCAAACACAGAGACACAATGACATGCAGAATTTAAACTGCCATTCATTAGTTAGGAGTTCATGAGAGTCAGTAACAGGTAATCTATTTCTGTTCATCTCTGGTAAAATATCAACACTTCTACGTGTGTGTGTGTGTGTGTGTGTGTGTGTGTGTGTGTGTGTGTGCGTGTGTGTGTTCTGTGCCACTAACTGATTTGAATGTGCCCATGGCCACTGAGTCCATGAAGGTGACTCCACTGAGCTCCAGAATAACGCAGTGGTGCTGCACACTCTGAGCCCCCTGCTGGTCTGGAGGACTTACTTCAGGATTCTCCTTAGGGGTCTCAAACTCAACTTAACTGGGGGCCGCTGGAGGTAGAGTCTGGGTCAGGCTGGGCCACATCAAGTATTCCACAAAAAATAGTATTCAAGTATTCCAAAAAAGGAGCACAACTGATTCAATCTTCATGAGCTGTCCTTCTGACAGTTGAAGTTCATTTTCCTTATACACAAAATCTTTGTGATACTTCATTTTACAAACATTCTTTTTCTTTTCCTTATAAGTACATATTTGTGATACTTATATTTGCTTATGTCCTTTTTATTTTCTTTATACAACACATTAATGATATTGGATGTTTTTTGGAAGGCACATTTCCTTTTATTATACTTAGAAAAACGATTATTGCTTTTGAAATACAAATATTTGCAGTCATGTCTGCCCGTCTTAGGGCCTTGTTCACATATCGCGTCTTTTGCGCGCTCAAGTTCGTTATTTCAAATGTAGGTGCGCGGAATGCGCGCTCATAATGGAAGCGACGCGGTCGTGGTGCGACGCGCTCGTTTTTTCCAAGCGCGTGCGCGCCGCGCATCGAGATAAAAACATCTCAACTTTTCAGAATGCCGCAAGCGCACCGTAGCTTAGCAACGACAGACGCCTACGGAGCGCAACCGCCCTAGCGCTTTGGAAAAAGGAGAACGCGGCGCGCCTAGCGTTTTCTACGCGTTTTTGGGTGCTAAATGTGAATTCAGCCTTATTTAATTATTTCTACACATGTATAGTGTCTCAGGCAAATTACTGACTTTGCACAAATCAAAGCAAACCTTCTTATCAACCTGCTGGACACATATTACAAGCTCAAAATGATTATTCTCACATTGTTTTAGAGCAGGGGTCTCCAACACGTCACTCGCGAGCTACCAGTAGCTCGTGGCATGTTCACATATCGCGCTCACATATTTTGCTTGCTCAAGTTCGTTATTTCAAATGTAGGCGCGCGGGAAGCGCGCTCATAAGCGACACGCTCATTTTTTCCAGGCGCAGTAAGTTTGTACTTCGCGGTTGTCTATGACAACTATTGACAACAAACCCACCGTAAGCTGTCATGAGACTATCTATGGTAGCCCAAAAGGGTTTAAATTTTTTTTTTTTTTTTTTAAAACGCGGCACACGCAACGACGGGCCGCACTAACATTAAACTTTAATGTCAAGTAGGGGGCCACAAAATATCACCCCGCGGGCCGCAAATGGCCCGCGGGCCGCGAGTTTGAGACCACTGCATGCCTTTACTAACTGCCTGCACATACATAAATAATAATAAAATATAGACATATTTGAATGAATGGAAAGCAGGGAGATGTAATTGAGGTTGAACTACGGGTGTGCGATATCACGATTTTTGATTGTGGACGATTAAAATATCTCCACGGTCTGCTTTTGAAGAAATATCGTAGTATCATACTACAGTGTTCTATCAGTTGCAGTTCTGGCACCTTCATCTCAACATACTATACAATGCAACGTACATTCACATCACATGTTAACGCAGAGGTCGAGTTACACATGTGCTTTAAAGCCGTGTGTGCCGGTGTCCGTGCATAAATTAAATTTTTACATTATATAAATATATTAAAATAGATGTTATTTTAATTTGTAATAATATTGTCACAATTAGTTTTGGTTTTTGTTTCATGTTCATGTTTCATGTCTATTATTTTGAAATTCTCATAGTCATGTTTCCTGTTTGTCTTATTGGTTGACTGTCTTGGTTGTTCACACACAGGTGTTTCTTGTTAGTCATTAGTCTTGGTGTATAAATAGCCCTCATGTTTCCATTGTATCTTGTCTAGTTTTGTTTGTGTAACCGCTGTTGGTGAGTCATGTAACCAAGTCAAATTCACGTTTTTTGTCGTATCGGTGTCTGTTTTGCTGTCCGTGTTCGTGTAGGTGCCTGTGCCGGTGTCCGTATCGGTGCCGGTGTGTCCGTGTATGTCCCGGTGCCAATGTCCGTGTCGGTTTGCCCGTGTCGGTGCCAGTGCCGGTGTCCGTGTATGTGCCGGTGTCAGTTTGTCCGTGTCCGTGCCAATGTCCGTAGCACCGGCATCGTGATAAAATTGTGAATCGTGATTTTCCTGAAAAAAATTGTAATATGATATTTTTGCCATATTGCCCACCCCTAGGTTGTACCTGTTTTAGTGATGTGAAGGTCTGGTCTGCATTGGCGTAGTAAAGTGGATTACAGCAGGAAAACACAGTAACTCCGGGGACCTGGAGTGCCTGAAACCACAAAATTCAGGGAATTCTGGAATCATTAACATTTATTATTGGTTACAAAAAGTTTCTTATGCTTACCAAGGGTGCATTTATTTAGTAAAATATACAGTAAAAAAAAACAGTGATATTGTGACATATTATTGAAACTTTAAATAACTGTTTTCTATTTTACTATATTTTATTATTTATTCCTGTGATGGCAAAGCTTTATTTTCAGTAGTCATTACTTCAGTCTTACTGTTTATGATCATGTAAATGCAGCTTTGGTGAGCATAAGAGACTACCTTTGCATATTTCTCCAGATCCCTGTAACAGTCTGTATCAGGAATATGCCCAAGAACGGCAGACCTGGCACTGAAAAATTTGTAAAGAGGAAGAATAAGTTAGTACGAGAAAGTTGAGAAAAAGAAAAATAGAGAGAGACACTGTAGATAAATATCAGACAATGCAGATTACTTACTTCTGTGTCCTGAAGACGATGGTAAGGAGAGAAAACACAATTGCAATGCCAAGCCCCAGGTCCAGGTTAAACACCAGGGCACTGAGCAGTGTCACTACCCACACTACCTGCAGTCTCAGTGGGAAACACACACAGGAAACACCCTGGATGAGAGGCCTACATGGAACATGATTTTGATCCAGGTGCATGTTGTACTTGGATCAGTTATGTTAGGATGAATGGATTGGGTGCCCTTACCAGGCCCAAGCGGTCGGTATTCCACAGTTTAGGTACATCTTTAACTTGTGCAAAAACCCCTTGCAGATTAACTAAAATAATTACAGCCAAAACTGTCTGAAACACACACAAATACACTTTATAAAATCACCTTATTACACTATATCCGTTTAATATAGCCTATACTTCACAATTGAATGTGATATTGGGACCTTTGGAAGCTGCTGAAAAAGGGGGCCGAACTTCAGCAAGATCAAAAGAATAATCAGTGCAGACACTAGAGAAGACACCTGAGAAAAAGAGAGAGGATGTTCATCATGGAGAAAAACCTTGTTGCAGTGCGCCACACCTAAACTTATTTTAGGGGCATTTTCTTTTAAGTATGTGGTTTGGATTTTATCAGTGAGCTTTTGCTGATAAGAAAGAGAGATGTAAAAGTTCAATGCCTTAATAACAGAGTCACATACTGCATTTCTTACAGCACAATTCAGTTTAAATTTGTAAATAATGAATACAAAAAAATGTATGCAATTAAATGTCTGTACTACTTCATGTGGCCAGTGCCTGAATAACACTAAAAGTCTGAGAAAATACTCAATATAATCTTCCCATGTCATGTGATTCGCAGGGAGTGTACATTTGTGCATGTACATTTGACTGTAACATGAGACGGCAGGTGTTCGCACCTGAGTTTGTCCGCCTGTACTCTCCTGCACTGTGCTGCGAGATATGGATCCGCTTACTGGAAAGCACTGGAACACCCCTCCAATAGAGTTACACAGACCCATAGCCAACAGCTCCTACAGGAGGGAGAGACCATTTGTGATCAGACAGAGGAGAAGCTGTAAAGAGGGCATCTATACTAGCCTTATTGTGAGGTTCCAGGGAACAAATTGTTAAAGTTACAACATTTGCTTGTTACCTGGTTGCTGTGAAAGAGGTACCCATGTTTATGAGCAAACATCATGCCCAATGAAGCTTGGAAACCATAACCCACCACTGCTAGTGCAAGAGCTGTCAATAACAGCTCCTGAGAGAAGGAGAATGATGGAAGGGAGGGAGGTGAGAGACTTAGGGATAGAAAAGGGGACAAATGAAAGAGAGTATAAGTTTCAACACCGAAATACGTCCAGCTAATTTCTGTAAAGAAAATCCAACACTCTGCTGACCCGGTTGGTATTGGTCCAACGATTTGTATTCCATACTGACCGGACAAATCAAACTGCAATGATGACAGAGTGGCAGAGATAATCTAGGAAGAAAGAATTACTGTTGCACAGAAATATTTTAAAAATGGAAACCATGCTGTTTAATTCATTCAACTTAAAACATTTGCGGTACTACTCCAATACGGTTCCATTTGTTAACATTAGTTAACTACATGAATGAAATATAAACAATTAAAAATATTGATTAATGTTATTTTAACATTTACAAATACATTATTCAAATCAAAAAGTTGTATTAAAGTTTTATCTGTTTATATTATTTACTGGAACTGAGCTAACATGAACTAACAGGTGTATTTAACTAAGTTGCCGAAGCTATAACAAATGTATTGTTCTTTGTTAGTTAATGTTAGTTAATGCATAACGTAATATATAGTAATAGGATATAGTATAGTAACAAAGTAATGGGACCTTTAAAGTGTAACCACATTTTTATTCACATAAAAATAAAAACTAACACAACTGGGAAAAATAATGGCCACAAGTTAATTTTAGTTCATGATCCATGGAATATTATAAAACTTAAAACCTTCCAGTATTAAACATAAAAATGACATTAGGCAGAAATAACACTAGACTGTACTGGGAAATTTAAGAGTAAAAATAATAAAACAAATAAAAAATAAAATAATATGATATGATATGTTATATAAATAAATTGAAACTTACAATGGAAGAAACATAATGATGAAAGTGAAAACTAGCAATAACTAAACTAGAGCACAAATTGAAAACAAAATGATATTGACAAATACAACATTAAATAGAAACTAAATAAATTAAAAACTATAAAAACCCTGTTTCAAGTGTGTGTGTGCGTGTGCCCACCAGTACCAGCTCCCATGGAATTGGAAATCGAGTGCTCCAGCATGAATTCAGCACCTTTCCACCAACAAGTATAACCAGGGAGACAAAGGAAATGACCAGTGTCGCTGGTAATACACTCCTGATTTCAGACACAATGTTTGAAAACATCTGTCGAACACACATATGTACATTCAGCATTTGAGATATACAGAGATCACAGAGGTAAAACACACAGAGCTCATTCTCACCCAGAACACAGAAAGGACTCCTCTGTGTCTGACTATGGAGATGCCCATCAGTAAAGGCAGCTGGTGAACAGTCACATGGATGGCAGCTGCCATAGTGTATCCACTGACCAACGGCTGAGACAACCACCGACACACTCCTCCACAACGCAGCACATATAGCACAATCTATAGGGAGAGAGATTTATACAAAGACACACACACTCACATAAAGAATTAAAGGCAGGGTATGTAATTTGTTTAATAAACACTTTTTGTTTTACTGGTTAAAACTCTTCACAGCAATCATCCTGACAGCAATCAATAAATGCTTTAATTATGAGATGCCAACCCGTGACGTTCTACCAGGAGCTGTTCAAGTCCTCAGACTCGGATTTAAGCGTTTCTATGTCAACAACACTATCAACGCCATAATGAATCTGCAGCAGTCAGATGGTACAAGTAAGAGCTCTGTAAATTAAGTTCATTATTATTGTAAAGTTGTGTGCTTTGAGACATGAGGTATTTTAACGCCGTCTCTCGTGACGCTTTGCAGACTCTGCTGTGTGTGTTCATGTGTTTTGAAAGAGGCGTGGCTTTGGAGACGCTCTGAAGGGAGGGTGGGAACTTATGTTTTCAAAGCTAGCTTGCTATTGCTAGCCTCTTCGCAATTGCCTATCCTACATTTAATACAGCATGTGTGTGTTTTACCTGCATTAATCCACACAGAATGGTCAACTGAGCTGCAAAGGCAACTCTCATGCTTTCAGCCTCAATCTCATCACTCTCTCCT